>NC_071089.1:37349634-37949634 GCF_027358695.1 Spea bombifrons
CAATGACAAATATTTGTGACAGCTGAAGGACAGAATTTATAACAATAGGAAGGGTTTTTAAAGCAAAATGCAGTACTTTTTCTCTTTAAAATGGGTAAGATCTCCAATCGTGTTACCTTTATTATCATTATTATGCATTGATTTATATAGCGGCATCATATTCTGCAGCGCTGTATAGTGCTCTAACGGGCAATAACTAGTAGTGCATCACATAACACTTTGAACTTACAGAGGAGGGTCCTGCGCAAACAAGCTTACAATCTAGAAATCTTCCCTTTTATTTTATGGGGAAAAAGTTTATTTTTTTTAAACAAAATGAGCATTTTTAAGTATACACAATTAAATATTTCTAAATGTAATAATTTAATGGGACAGCATCTTTGAGATACTTCAATTGATCAATATCAGACATATTTCCTATTTGAAATTAAAGAACTTGGTGTAACAGCCCAAACTGTCTTTTGTTAAAAATAAACTCAGTTTAGTAGGGTTGTTGGTCGTTATAGAAATATAGAATTAATCTACATCTACATCTACTCTGGCCATTTTTCAGGCTGTAAAGAGTTAAAATAGAAAAAAGGCTCCAGGCACTCAAGGGTTCCACTCAGGCTTGAACTTGATAAAGACCTCGGTGTGAGGCCGAAACGTTGTTGTTCTTCTCCTTCAATAAACCTGCCTGAGTGGAACCCTTGAGTTCCTGGAGCCTTTTTCTATTTTGATTTACTGGGGAGCTGGCCCTTCCTGGCAGAGCTAAGCACCTGAGTTCCTGTGGTGTGTGTGCAGATTCCTGATTGTGGTGACTTGCTGTAAAGACTTAGACCTCAACCAGTCCTTAGATTCAGGATAGATGTCTGTATAACCCATGCATGGTTAAATTCCCTTACTGTCTTAGCCTCTACCACTTTTGCTGGTAAGCTCTTCCACTTATCTACCACCGTCTCAGAAAAGTAAAACTTCCTTACATTACATCTAAGCCTCTGCCCAACTAGATTTGGACATTATGACGTTAAAGTAATCAAACTTAACCTTTTTTCAGTGTATTTCTGGGATTCTGTAATAGACTTTCTATTCCAAAATGTGTAATGAGTTAATGCTCGTCTGCTTTACTTTGTCCCTGATTATTTCTTCTCAACAGATCATAGAAAAACGCCGGCGTGATCGTATCAATAACAGCCTGTCTGAATTAAGACGACTTGTGCCGACTGCCTTTGAAAAACAAGTAAGCTGTTTTCACAAAACTTTTTTCTTCTGATTCTTCTCTTTTTTTTTTAACTGCACCTCTGATCTGAAATTGTTGGTTCATTTCAATGCTCATTAAAGTAATATTGCATGCAGCCTTACCCTGGCACTGAGTATACTTTTCAATTAAATTCTTTGTTGTGGCAAAACTGTTAAAATGTAATCCGATCATGAAAGTTGGGGGGGGGGATATTTCCACTTGGGTTGCCTGTTGTATTACCCTTAAGGGCAGAGTCCTTCATACTTAAGGAAATGTGGTTGATTTATAAAAGACAGTAATCTTTTAGAGTAAATGTACTTAAAAAAAGGTCAGGGAGGAGAGCTTCCAATCCAGTATGGAAGGAAGAATATTCAACTTTAATATGCATTTTTTGAAACTAGGGGGGGGGGGGGTACTTACCTTCAAGAGAAGCTGCAGCTTCAAAGCTGTGGCAGAACACCACCTCTGTGGACTGACAATTTGTGCCACTGATTGGCTGCTTGAAGCAACCAAAGAAAAGCAGGAAAGTGCCGCCATTTAAATCAGTGGCATGACATAAGTGTTCACCAAACACATCAACTGTATGGGAAATAGCTGGGGTTGGGGAAAGGGGCAAATGTGTTCAAGCTACTGTGGGCTTGAGCCAGATGCATGGCTTTTGTTCAATAAAATGTATTCCAATAAATGCTTAATTTGGGTGGATTTATCATTTTGTTTCTACAGTTATAATAGGTGACATTTAATTTAAGAAAATGTAGTTTACCCCAAAGGTTGGTGGTCCTTGAACCACTGGAGGCGTTAGTCAATTATTTGTAGCAGAAGCTTCTAATGGTTAAACCTGGTAAAATGTTCAGATTCAAATATGTTGTATCCTTCAATTGGAATCTAAATATCTTTGAAAGCCGTAGATACATTTAAGGTGAAATGGGAAAAGAAAAAAAAATATTTTGGTTTGTAATGTGTCCTTACAGTTCTTTACTACATTCCTCATTCATGGTGAGATGGTATATTTTTTATCAGCATTTTATACGTCCTTTATATATTGGAGAATAACTGTTTAAAAACAATAGGGTCCGTAGTTAGATGGCGATGGTTGAATAGGCCTGCCAACCCAAGTCCTTTTTTGGGAGAAAAACAGCAAAAATACATATAAATGCAGCCTGCAGCGGCTGGTCTTCAGCACCTCAGTGGTGAGCATGACGGCCAGCATGACTTTCCTTCAGTCCCATCATGCCGACTATGGGTGCCGTGATATGATGTAATTTCCTGGTGCTCAGATTCAGTAAACCTGGAGTTATGGGTTCTTATTATATACAAGTACTTACTAACTTTGTACGTGTATATGATACCAGAATTGTTACAGTATACATGTAATAATTTACTTTATATTTAAGATATCTAGATCCTTGGCTCAAAATATACGCATTAATCCAGTTCATTTTTTTTAATGGTTTCACATTTGAACAGACATATGATCACCATTAAACATCTATGCCACGCTTCAAGTATATTAAAAAAAACCTCCAGAATAAAAAGTATTTCCCTCTGGTGACAGAGAAAGATCAACCATATACAATATGACATGTACAATGGATCTCTTTAGAAGCCACAAGTTAAAAGGCCTTTTAATACACATGGGAAGTCTGCTTTACAGCTTAACATTCTTGATGTGGTTACCAAGAGTTCTACAAAACCAAGCATAGCACGTGGGATTAGTGGAGATACAAACCATGACCAGGGTAACACCGCCTGTTTAACTTTATTTACTGGTTTCTAAAATCACAAACAGCCATTTATATGTATTAAACCTGAATAAAAAAATGAGGATTTCATACAGACCTACAAAATCTGGTCATAAAAGAAGTTCTGGGTGCTAAAATAGAATGCCATCAGTTGCTTGTTCCTGTAACATATCAGAATAACTAACAAATAAACTTTTCTATTATCAATATCTGTCCTTCATATTAACTCTGTCATTATTATTGATTCCCATTGAGCTAGGCCAGTCTTTTGGTCATTGGTTCTGATATCCTTCGGGACTTGGATGGGATAAAAGGAGTTGAGTTTGGGACGGCATAATAATTACCAGTAATCTTCCCAACGTGCCACTCAATTCAGTCTTAACGTTCACACCAAATCTCAGGCATAATTACACAGCTACTTTTGATGAATGCATGCAGGCGTTCCTTTAAGAACTTCTGTCCACCATGGCGGAAAATATCTTTAGAAGTGATATATTAACCCTTTTGGTGGTACAGCTGTAAGATGCAAGTGGATTTTGTTTCACGTTTCTGCTAAATACGGCTGTACCTTACCAGCTGTGTCATATTTAATATTGCTTTAACGAAAAATGTGATGTAGAATAAAGGTTGTGAGAGTTGTGACTTATAAAAGTTTTCAAAAATACAAAATAATCAGTTAATTATCATGCTGACATCAACTTTACTTTCTTCGGTTCACTATTTGAGTTGAGTGTTGTCAATTTTAAAGGTATCCCAACTAAACTTGGCGTGAACTCTGTGGTAAGAGAGTCATTGTCCCAGTTCCTCTCCTACCACTCTATTCTGTATGGACTTTTTCCAGGAACTCACACAGAGAGTGCCATTGAAGAAGTGTGAAGCCTAATGTTTTGTGTTCAGGACGCTTTGTGGTTTGCTAGGAACTGCCTGAAGCGTTGTAGGGAACAAATCGGTGCTCGAGACTGTTGCAGGTTGATCCTCACCTCATCCTTAATGACTGCTCCATCATTGACAGTCTCAAGGAGGAACACTAACCTCCACATCATCTCTTATGTGATTCCCTCAGGTGTCACTCCAGCCATAATACCACATAATAGGCCCGCGGGACTGTTTCCTTTTTTTACTGCTTTCTTGACTGTAGCTTCTTTATATGTGTAAATGATTGTTAGTGTTGTGCTGCACCACAGAAGAGTACTTTATGATGTGAAATATGTTGATTGTACAAATGATATGACTGTATGCACATGGCGAAGCTGTCTATGTTTTTGTTCTGTGTGCATCACAGCATGCCTTGTATATGAAGTGTATGTCTAGTCTTTGAATAAACTGAATCAAGCCATTGTCCCAGTCGTCCAGGGGGTGAATGGTTTAAAGGGCAAGTCCGCTTGAGTCACACCAAGATTAAACACGTGAATGTCCGAGATAATGACTGGCAGTTTTGACCGATGATCATCACCTTGGCCGTGACAATTGTATACCATGTTTACATACACTTTCCTTAGTGTATAGCGTTATATTTTCTATAAACACAAATTAAAGTAAATGACATTTTTAATCCATAAAAAAGATGATGTCTTTGTCACAGAATTTATAGAAACCTCCTAATTGTCTTATGTTTTACAGGGATCTGCAAAGTTGGAAAAGGCTGAAATTCTTCAGATGACTGTAGATCATTTGAAGATGTTACAGGCAACTGGGGGTAAAGGTAAGGCTTTGATTCATTTTAATTATAACGCTGCATGGAAATCTAAGCAAACATCTCTTTTGACAAGCACTGGTAGGCAGATCCAAGTAAAAGGATTGAAAATCAATGCTAATGGTAGGATTGAACTCGTGGGAAAGGACAACAGACACAAAAAGAACACTTGACCCTGGTTTTGTGTTTGCTTTCATAACACTGTGGGAGCAAAAGCCTCATTCACAGACAGTCCGACCATATATTTGTTTGGGGTTTTTACAAAGACAACGAAAAAACTGTGCACGGAGACAAAACAAACACACAAACGTAAGGGAAAGAATAAACAGAGAACCCACAATTGACTTGTGCAGAACCCGACATATTGTTTGCGTGAAGCAGAGGAAGTGGAGAGGGGGAGCTATTCATCTGTAGTCCACACGTTGTTCTGCAAGTCACTAAAAAAAAAAAAACAGCGATTCTGGACACATGCACAATGACCATAGAGGAAATGGAGAGAGTAATTGTTCCTGTGCTCACCACAGCCTGGAATTTAACTTCCTGACAACTTTTTTATTAAATGAGATAGCATCTTTTTTTAGCTACCAGAACGTTTAACCTATTAACGGTACAAACTTATTGAACGTCTACTTAACACTGTCTGTATTGTTGTTGTGTTTTGTTACCAAGAATGAATGTCAGCGATGTAATGAATGCACCAGAGTAGTAGCAATGTTGCTCAGGAAGAGCTAGCTTGTGACACCCCAATGACTGTGATTTACAACACTCATCATGAATAATAATAATGGTTTTACAACAGGCAGTGTAGGAAGGTCCCTGGTTTCTGCTTGCAAAATGATTGCGTTATTTTGTGACTAAAGGGTCTATTCACTAAGAGAAGAGTTGGCAGGAGAGTTCTGTTTTCAACTCCCCCACTTCACTAATCATTATGAAAGACTAGCCCAGGCAGGTTTCTCTAGAACGTAGGGCTGAGGAGACCCTGTATAATGCATAGTCTGATACTGAAGAAATCTTGCTGACTATGCATTATGCAGGGCCATCCAAGCTCTCGCTGCAGTAGATGCTCACTGGGGTTGGACCTTCCTAGAAAAGTCAAGGAATGAAACCAACAACTCTCCTGTTGTGTCCACTTTGATATTATCATAGTTAATGTTGTCTGTTCTCTGTACAGTAGAGAGTCTTTGACAATTTTTGACCCACCATAATAATTTATATATATAATATTTTTTCCTAAAGTTTTAGTTAGGAAAAAATCTCAGAAGATGCTCCTCATTGTTTTTAAGCTTGGCATAGAAGCCCGCATTAAAGCAGTCAGATCATACATTGAAATCCCACAGATTGCCAGGAATGGGAAATGAAGGGAGCCCTGCAAACGTAAAGAGAATTGGGGAGCAATGAGAAGCAGTATTGTGGTAAGAGCCTTTAATCTTGATGTGAGCGTGTGTTTCTGTGCAAGGCAGGGAGGGACAGTCAGATTGAGCATTACCATGGGAAAGATTCCTAGGAATGTCGTTAGCCCACAATACAAGATGAGAAGCATCATCATGCAATTTCTGAAGAGTTGGAGCACTGATGTTCTTAATTTTGTCTCCAGTGAACTATCTGGTTTCAAACATTGTCGAGTATTAAGTTACCAGAGGCTCTCACACATTAAGTTACCACAGCACTATTTCACTGCTTTACTACAGCACAAAGGTCCCCTTGCCACCCACATTACAGTAGAAGGGCTTCAAATAAACAATTTCAGGAAGAGAACAATAGAAGAGGAACAATAGAATAAAACCTCCAAACGTCTCCATGGTACCTACTAGTAATGCAGCCTAATATCTCTGTAATGCATTAGTGTCCCATCAGTTAACATGTATGATGATTGATTTTTGTTAGGTTGGATTTCACAATCAGGTCTATTTACTAAACAGCCAGTACATGCATTTTGGAAATCAGCCAACTCGCAAATTCACATATGTATTTGCACTTGGAAAGAAAACAACACTCAACACGCAATAGCAATCCTCCAGTAATACATTTTTTTAAAAATACGATATAATTCAAAGTACATAATAAGTAAATATGATTAAAAAAACAATCGTTAAAAACCATTAGGGCACCTCAGTAGGCTCCTCCACCACCCTGTATGATGTGGGAGTGTGATAAAATAGCCTCAGGAGGTATGGGACCCACCTATATCCCTTCAGGTTTTGACGACGGGGTTCATCCAAGCACCCCTTGGGTACCAGGAAGGGGGACAGTGAAAATCACTGCAATCTGTGGCTAGAAACATGTATGTATGTAAACGGTATATACCCCTGTGCACCAGCGACCTCAAGTGGTCAGACAATGCATTGTTTCCTCTATTGACTTGAAAGGACCCAGTCATCTCTGAACATTTGAAAGAGGAAAAGTTATTTCTAGTGAAGGCTCGGGCACTAAATATTAAACCAGAGGATTTTTCTAACTACATTTAGGGAGAAATGTTAGTTTCAATATATTAGCAGGACAATCACCTTTAAATACTCTAATTTTTAAATGATATTTCAAAATATCGAATCTCATCTAATAACAATCCATCTAATAACAATTGTGTTAACATTCTATTCTAAGAACCTGAACAGTCCAAAAGCCATCATGTTAAGAGCACCTAGCAATTTTCTTTTTAATCTTGAAATACACTTCAAATTATCAATCAGTCAGAGGTGTGACTCACACTTTTCAGTGTATCTGTCACAATAGCAACTCCTGCCATATCAAAATATCAAGTTGCCATTATTCTTGTGATATTACTAAATGTAGAACTGTGATCAATTATAATCTGAAATTAAAGAGGAAAGGCAAAGGTATTCTTCAGTTCTGAGTTTCATAAAATATTCACTGCTGTCACATTCAATCATTCGCATGCAGAATCTATTTTTACAGTCATCCAGTTTCCTTGTGTCAGGTAGCAAAAAGTGGTGTTCTGCACAGTGTTGAACAGCATCATTGGTTCACCTATTGCATCATTATTTTAGAATACCGTATATACTCCAAGGATATATTGGATCAGCAATTGCCTGTTTTCTAGCATTACGTACTCAGTGTGAATTTTATTTACGTTTTGTTTACTTTTTTTTTTGCCCGGCTCCATTTTCATTTATGATATTTTTTAAGGAAAAATCGAAAGGTAACAACGTATGAGTCGGGTTGTGAGTTTCTAAATGATATGGCTGGGGAATATTGTGACTGAAACCTATAACTTAACCTCCTGTATTCTGAGTGCTGTGGTTTGAGCATTGGTTTTGGTTAAAAAAATGCTATTTTAAATCCATTTGTGACCTTCCTAGAGCAAAGAGGTTTAGAATGGTGTCCAATAACTTGGAAAACTACAATGTTCAGGAACATGCAGGATTGTGTTCAAAGTTTTATTGTTTTTAGCCAGGTTAGTTTTGTTATTATACCAGTTCTATAAATTTGGCTTCAAGAAAAGCTATTTTTGTAATATTTAATGTTATATTTTCAAATTAATCCATACTCAAATATACTGGAGGTCAATAAATACCATTATTTGGAAAATATTTTGCAAATCTGCAGTGTTTTAATTTCCAAATAAAGTTAATGGTACATGGTTTGCTGAAAGTCCCACACTATTTAATTATAATCTGGTAATTTAATTTACCCTAAAGTGATGTTTTCCAGTTGACTGCGAAGTCTACGCCAAAATGTCACTTCCTGCACAAGGTCAAGAAAGTTGTCTTAATGTCTCAACCTTTATTACTATAGTAATATGTGTGTATGTTTACAGACATCTGTTGGTACCCAGGGCTAGGTTTACATTCTAGAAGCACATAGGAATCATTAAAGTCGATGACACCATCTCCAAGGGAGGCTTTGTATGTAGAGTTTAGGCAGAAAAATGTATGAGTAAAAAACCTAATATTTCTAGAAAATAAATAATAATCTCAAGCAACAATGATCATTGTTTTTGCTTTCTTTTTCTTCCCTTAGGTTACTTTGATGCACACGCTCTGGCTATGGATTTCATGAGCATTGGTTTCAGGGAATGCTTAACAGAAGTTGCAAGATACCTTAGCTCTGTCGAAGGCCTGGACACATCAGATCCATTGCGAGTGCGGCTAGTTTCTCACCTCAACACGTGTGCCTCACAAAGGGAGGCGGTAGCCATGACTTCTTCAATGGCACAACACCAGCATTCCATGCATCCTCATCATTGGGCAGCGGCCTTCCACCACCTACCTTCAGCTTTGTTGCAGCAGAATGGACTTTTATCACCTGATAACATTCCTTGCAGACTTTCCACAGCTACAGATTTCCCACCACAGCACAGCTCCGCCATGCTCACTGCTACGTTTGCTCATGCAGATGCTGCGCTTAGAGTGCCCTCTTCAGGTAGCATTGCTCCTGGCATCCCTCCACTATCTACCTCCTTGCTCTCCCTTTCAGCCACAGTACATGCGGCAGCCGCTGCAGCTGCCCAAAATTTTCCCTTGTCCTTTGCTGGAGCATTCCCTGTTCTGCCACCGGGGGCAGCAGCAGCAATGGCGGCTTCTGCTGCCACTGCCATTTCTTCTCCATTATCTGTAACGTCAAGTCCTCGGCAGGCTGGCAGTGCAAACAGTAAGCCTTACAGGCCTTGGGGAACTGAAGTGGGGGCATTCTAATTTCCTATGCACAATAGGTGGACTGGATTATTTTTTTAACTGTGTGCAGAGTCTGCATATGCCATAAACATGAATGAAGTGTCATGTCTGAAATATTGGTCTGGGAGAAAGAATGCTATGTCCAAGAGTTTTTTTTGTAGATGTTTGGTGTGATTCCTTGCAACTTCGTTATGGCATAATGTTTAACAAGCTTTGGCAACAGTAGAAATGTACAAACCATGACCCAGAAAGAGACAGTTGCTCTGAGCAACAGCTGAGAATGGGCTATTTTGTATGTTGATTCTCTTTGTACAGTATTTAAGGTCACCACTATCTGAAGAGGATATACGAAGAGCAGAGTTTTAGACCATACTTGTGGACCCATGAAAGAACAGCTGGACTAGAATCTTGACCTCATTTTGTTTACCGAAGCCCCCAAAATGCTACAAAGAAGAGACGTGCAACAAAAGACAAAAAACCTGAGGATATCTGCCATTATTTGCTATTTTTTTTAGTAAATGCCTTGCAGGAGTTTTGCCATTTAATATTTTGTGCCCCAGGTGTCTGCCGTCACCAGAATCTTCCTCTATGTATTTGTCTCATTCCCTACCTACCAACTCCTTGGCTTTGCAAGAGATGTGTTTGGCTGAACACATCTCCTGCTTGCCACTGTGCATGCATTGTGTAATAAGGCCCCCGCGCCTCAGAAAGAAGTCCCGTTTTTTTCAGTTGGAATTATTTCTTTCCACTTATTGGTTGGAGGAGGGGCTCTCTGCAGCTCTGGAGCAGCAACATTTCCTAAAGGTGAGTATGGGAATGCATTATAATGCACTTACAGGGTTCTTAAATATGCATTCTTCAATAGTGAGATTCCTTTAAATTATAAACTATTATCATACAACTCAGTGGTTGCAACTATGAGATTTTGTGATAAACATGTTTTATAATTATTTATTAAAAATAAGGCATTATTGTTAATGCTTTATGGATAAATATAAATGTTTGTAACAGCTTGGGCAGTATGATTGCACAAATTGTTGTGAGGTAGATCACACGGATTAGTGGGACTGTACAACGACCAATAGGAGATTGGATCTCATGGCAATTTTTATTTAGGTGGGACATGTTGGGCTTATGTATAAAGAACCATTCTGTTGCAATTCAAGCAAAGCGACAAGTTGAGCAGTCACCCAAACAACCAATGGGATGTTTCAGATGATTGCCATAAGTTCATGCTAGAACTTCTGTGGTTCTGAAACTCTAGAAATAACAGCTGAAACTCAAAATCTACCTCATCTATTTGGTAAAATAGGTTCTTCAGTTCTGAAATAGTTCTTAATAGCTCATTACATTTGCATATAATAGTGGCAATGAACTCCAGACATTGAGGCCCGCAAGCAGACCATTATTTCTGGGTATCCTTCCTAGAACACTGGTAACTCAACTCAACAATACATGAAACTGATCAACTCACCTTTGTTCAAGCAGAGGTATCCAAACTTGGTGGTCTTTTTACAGGCTAAGATGCCTCAGGTTCATCCTACCTGAAGGAAATTATAAGCCGCAATGTTTTTCTATGAGTACATAGAGCTAAATATTTAAAAATTTCTATTTAACAGTCCCTTACTATGCCATACACAATGCTGCAGTTCATATAAAAGAACCTCAGTGACTTCTGAATCCAGTAATTGTAAAGCAAAATACTAGTAACTACACCTCGGGTATCTGAAAGACCACCATCCTTTTTTCATGATTTACAAGAAAATACACCGTAAGTAAGTAGTGTTGGCTAGCCTGTATCGAACAGATAATCTACAATTCCCAGGAGGCACAGTGGGTGCATGAACATTACACTTATGAAAGGTTAGCCAACACAAAGACCTCCACATCAAGTATTCTATGCCAGCCTAATCGGGCTATTTTTCATGTCAAATCATTTACCTCCAAGTAATAGAATATTTATTAAGCAATGCTGCACACTACCTAGCAGTTCCTGAAAGTATGTTGAAGTATCCTCAGTTTTGTCAAGAGTGTCCCCAGGTATACACACACCACAGGATGACCATGCCTGTAGTGAACACATACATAGTAATTTAACAGCATAGAACCCATAAATTTTTCTTTTATCTTAATTATTTCTGAGCCCAGACCACATTTGTGGCGCAACTATTTTAATGTTAACTATGATCTTGCCAAAAGTACTGGAAATTGTAAGGGTTCCTGAAGCCACTCAGATTTACACAACAATCATTAACACTATGTGTTGTATTAACATTGCTAAATCCTTAGGATGAGAAAATGAAGAATCAGTGTTTTCCAAACATGATTATCCACGTGCAGTAATTTAAATCATTTAGCTAATGAACTTTCAAAGCCTATGTACATTAAAGGACAATTTTCATTATTTGAGCTATTTATATTACAGCAAAAAATTCAAAATCCGTGCAGGTTTTTATTAATGCACATAAATGATGAACATATGAGGGCCTGCCTTATGCATTTTATATATTAAACCCAGTGACTTCTACCATCTTTGTACTCCCCTAAGGTGGGGGTAGATGAACTTAATGGCATGAGCATGCAGTCACCTACTTACATTACACTTCTTATTGTGTATTACGCATGGATGCCAACCTTGTAACATGAGTGTGTGCATAGGCTGGCTGGTCTTCTGCTCCCCTTTAGTAAGATGAGATGTCATTTGACTACAGGGTATTTAAAAGGTGATGGAGGTTATGGGGCTGAGTGACAAAACATCATAAGGCAAGTTTCCTTAATTTTGCATTTACAGCGAATGAATCAATAAGGACACATGCGTGGTTTCGATACCTTTTAAGTAATATTAATTTTTCCTTATTTAAACCTCCAGCTGGGAATGTGTTCTTTAGTTTGTTATAGGGTCTTTTAAAGAATATAAGGAATATTTCTTACACAAAAACATTGGCTAAATTCTCATGGGATCGCGTATTTCCTCTAAAAGCAGATCAGTGCTCTTTAAAGAAAAATTGATGTTTTCACTCTGTTTGCTACGTATATGATCTCTGGATTATTATAAAGCAGTAGTTGGGCGGATCGTGTAGTTTTGTGTTTTGTTTTTTTTTTACATTTAAGACACAGCATGCTATTATGCACACTTCATTTTCTCTGCTGTGTGGAGAAAGCAATAAATGTTTTGAGAATGTTAAACATTATGCAAAGTATACTTTTACAATATATTTGTTTTATAAATAATATACCCTTGTAGTTGTTTCGTTTGTGCATTATTATGTAACCATTTTCTATGCAAAAAAACTTTATGTATCACGTATTAAAAGAAGTGACTTCTGGCTACACTTCATATGAAGAACCATATGTAGTTTTGTTTTTCTTTTGTCTGTGGTGGGTTCTAGGTGTGCGAATAAGGATGCTCAGCATGTGTCTGTAAGAATTAGAGTTCAAAAGTTTAAAAAGTAAAGCTAAATGAATGCCACATAAATGACTTTACATACTTACCACCATCCAAATTTCCAATAGAATACCCAATAGGCAATATGGATGTGAAGTATAATTTGTGTATATCAATCCATATTTCAAACCGATCACCGGAAAGAATGGCAAAGTTTTATATTTGAATGTGTATTAAAAGATGGTCAGTGCAACCCAAATAATTACTAATCAAGTTCTTGAATTACAAGTAGACAAAGTATTCTCATGTTTTATTCTGTTTCCATAAATCATTAGGGGTTTAATTACTTGATGTATACAATGTGTTTATAGGTATATTAAATCTTCTACAAAGTATTGATGACCCTTTTGGAAGTCCACAGGTCAACCATAAGACATTTTCCTCATGGAGGGACTTCTTTTAAAATCTCAAACTTTTGTTGTGCTTTTATGTTAACATTTCTAAAGCTGTTAAAGGAAAATTTATTCAGCGTGAAAACAACTGAAGTCCAGCTTATGTTGGTGCGAAGAATTATTATTTATTGCCGTTGAAGAATTCAAAGAGGAATAAATCAGTAAACAACCTGGTACTGCCTTAGGCCGGAGGAAGCCATTGTAGTATAGAGATATAGGATGTGACAGGCTAATAACAGCCCCCCACTACTGGGAACTGAGTGTATGTGTACAGGGGTGAGGCACCACAATCCATTGCCCTTCTGATGGCCTTATTAAGGCTTAATTCAGCCTTTAAATCACTTTAAAGAACTGTTTTGAATAGCATGATTTAAGTACATTATATGAAATTATACAAGATGCCACAGCTTCAACTTATTTAGAATTACTAACGTAGCTGGCACGGAAAACTTTGATCTGAGTGAAATGGTTTTTGTCTGGAGGCTATCATCTTGTTAATGGCAAAGCCACAATGCATTCCTAGCATTCTGCTTGAGTCTGCTTTTACATTTGTAATCCATTTTAAACATTAATATATCATACACAATCAGCCCTCACCCAGCATGACATCTTGAAGTGTGCTAAACCAATCATTTAGCACATTTCACATTAATATCAATAGGTCCTTTCGCTTTTCCTTTCGACTCAGCATTAATATTAGAAATTAACATTATGCCTTGAGTGATGACAGACATATGTTTGTGATGTTCTTATTTGAAACTCTGACAATCTTAGTTGAAATCTGAGATTAAAGTATTTTGTGCTAATCCTTTTAACCCGTTCAAAAGTAGACATGAAAATCCTCTAAAGGCAATAAAATGGTTACATCTCTATACCTGAAAACTGCCAATTAACTGTTTACTGTTGTCATGTGGGTCGTGGTCCGACAATCCTTCTCTTTCTGCCAGGCACCATTTTCATTTTTGGAAAGTCTGTTTTGGGGAAACTATATCTGAATGTTGTAGTGATCAGAGGTCGTTTTTTTCAAAAGGACTGTATTTCTGTTGTATGAGTGTAAACTACTTGGGCCAGAATCCTATTGGGGTCTTTCTGATTTCTGGTGTTGGAGTCTTTTGCTACAGTCCCCAAGACATGCTCCATCATAGAAACATCCAAGATACAGGAAAAGGTTGTGTCACAAACACCAGAACCTAAGTTCTTCACCCTGTTCTTCAGTTCTTCAGGCATAAGGGTTGGGCCCCCTGATTGGCCAGGGACTTTGTTGATCCCAATAATGTGGAGGATCAGGTAGAGGCAAAGACAATAGGCACTGAGTATTAATAAGCAAAGCAATTACCTGTAGGTAGGAAATATCACAGGTGAGTCCACAGAACAGGTAATGGCAGGATGCCAGGTCAGGTACACAAGACAGGTACTCAGCCATGCCAGGTTCAGTATACTAAATGGGTAGTCAGACAAAGCCAAGGTCGCTACACAGAGCAGATAGTCAGAGTAAGCCAGGTACTGTACACTGAGCAGGTAACATAATCCAAAAACATAAGGCAGAAAATAGGCAGACCAGGAGTTATACACAGGTATAGGAATTAAATAAGCAAGCCAGCCTGGTTTCATAACTGCAACTTGGATGACTTGTAGTGATGGGGATGCCTTCCCTTAAAAATGGTTTAGAAGGCTACCATGCCCTATGGTGCATCAGCATATGAGGAGGATCAATGGATGTCAAATTTTGCAGTGGGTGTGTCTTGCACTGTGGGTGGGATAATGGGTGATGAGTAAGGTTCCCCATCACCCTCCATTTTGTCCAAACCTACGCCTACATCACTAGTGGCCACCTTCTTGTTCCGGGAGTCTGAAACTTCCCATTTTTCCTCACCTAATGCCAAAGTTTCACCAGTATATTAGTAGGTCCACAACTATCTCTTTTGTAGGAACTCAACTAGCTAAAACATCCAGGAAGTTTGTTTATGTGTTAACTTGAATCATGAACCACTCTGGTTCCTTTTACCCTCTTTCTGCTTTGTCTGTTCAACAGTATGTGTCTTAGACTGTCTAGGCTTTTCCAAGGTCCCGAACTGTGCCATAAGATTACCGGTCTCATAAGATGTTGCTCTTCTGTTGTCTTTGTTTATGCACTGTGTGGAGCTAGCAAATTGGCACCCTTCTCCCGATCTTCCTCCACTTTGAGTTGAAGATCATCCATTTGTTCCTGCAGACGCAGTGGCTTTCTGCTCCGCAGGGGAGCACTGTGATAGATCTAAGTACACAGCAGCCTGTGCTGAAACATACTTTCCAGTGTTATAGGAGTCCATTGTCGGAGTCTAGCCACCATCAAAGGAACTAGCCTGTCCCTTACAAAAAAATTACTGCAGTTTTTCTGCAGTTTTTTGGACATGAAAAATCTGCAATACTGTACTTTTACTGCAGTATTACTGCACGTTTACTGCAGTTTTACTGCATTTGTACTTCACTGTACTGCATTATTACTGCGTATTTACTGCGCTTTTTTTTTTTACTGCAATTATACTGCATTGTACTTCAATGTACTGCAGCTTTATTGCAATTGTACTTCCGTACAAAAATAACTGCAGTAAAACTGCAGTACAGTGAAGTACAAATGCAGTAAAACTGCAGTAAATGTGCAGTAATACTGCAGTAAAAGTGCAGTATTGCAGTTTTTTCATGTCCAAAAAACTGCAGTATTACTTCAGAAAAACTGCAGTAGTTTTTTCGTAAGGGGTACTTTTTTGTAGTTTCTCTCCCCTTCCGAAACATAAAAAAATGAAGGAGGTCTCCCCAACCGATCCAATTACTCTGCAGACTACTGTGCAGAGCTGGTACAGGCTCCATAGAATGTATTAAAAGGCGCTGGCATCATATACCAGTGCTTAGCAGTGAAGGCAACAGCTGTAGAGGCAATGCCCAAGATAAATACACTGCTAAAGAGTACTAAACATAATCTCTGTGTACACTGTTAACAAGGTAACCTTAATATACTTTGTTCCTGTAATGGCAGCTAACCCAAACTAAAGGTTTCTATTATTAAATCAAAGTTCATAGAACTTTTTCTTTTTTTGTAGTACATTTTTCTTACTAACAGAATTAAGGATTATAAATGTTAGGGCCTGAAGCGCCCTGACAATCATGGGAACTGACCTGAGTAATAAATCCATGAATTATCTGGCTCATGCTGACCAGTTCTCACGCCAGAGTAGCTCTTTCAAGTCACCGTTCCAATTCAAAGATGTCCAAAAAACGCATAACAATGTTATAACAATATATATAACAATAACACGCATAACAATAGCCATGTAATAACTCAAAAAATATAGTCTGTCTGCGGCATAACACTATCTGCAAAAGTATTTACAATCTGTTCATTTGTTCATTGTACGTTGTTGTAGATAGTCACAGAGATCTCTTTAGCCTTAATTTATTGCCGCACCCCCACACATTACCTGAAACAATATCCACTTAATTACAGATGATGATCCTAACTTTAAATGCTATCTATGTCAGTCATCCTGCCTGCAAAAAAAAAGTTTTCTTTCAAATAAAGAAATTTAGAGACATATATTATTTCACTGCGGAACATCTTTCTTCTTATTTAACTTTCTGTTCACTCAACATCTTGAAAGAGTAACCAATACATCTGCATAAATGACTCCAGCACTGAAAAACATCTGACTCTTGTAATATTATTATTCAAGGAAGTAAAAAAAAGTCATGGAGGTCACAACTGCAACCAGGTCTGCCACTCTAGGAGGCCAGAGCGGAGCGACCCCTGTGACCACTTGTCTGCCTCTTTAAAGCAGCTTTATACACGATAGGATGATTTCTCACACTCCCTCCCTGCACGTTTCTAACTGATCCAGAAGAGGCAGGAAGTGAAATCACATCCGCTGCCTGCATGCTGAATCAGTCTGCACACAGCACAGGTAAAGAGTGACACACCACTCCTGCAGGTAAGTGGTGTAAGTAAAAACAGAAAAAACTATGGGAAATGATGGGATACATCCAAAATTATTAAAAGATCTTCAGTGTGTTCGGCCTGGCAAAATGGCTAGTAGATTTATTTAACCAGTCAATAATGACAGGCGTAGTTCCAGAAGACTGGAATTTGGCAACCATAGTGCCACTACACAAAAATCGTAGAAGGGAAGACTCGGCCAATTATAGACCAGTAAGCCTTATGTCAGTAGTTGTCAAATTAATGGAAACCATGCTAAAGGATAGGATTTTAAGTATCTGGAAGTAAATGGTTTGCATGATCAGAAAAAACATGGGATTACTACAGGAAGATCCTGTCAAACTAACTTAATTAACTGGGTAACTAAGATAATAGACCAGGGAGGAGCTGTTGAAATCGCCTATCTAGATTTTAGTAAGGCATTCGACACTGTCCCTCATAGAAGACTTGCAAAATGACATATACCAAATTGTTTCTTGATGTACATGCAGTTTTCACCTTGTGAAGTAGATTAAAAAAAAAAGGTTTAGTGACTCTTTAAATGTTTTATTAATAGCATTTGTCACATAAACAATTCACAATCAATTATCTAAAAAGCACCAGTGCATACTTTTTCCAGACTTATATTGAACAATTTGATTAACTGCTTTTCATATATATATATATATATATATATATATATATATATATATATAGATTTGCTAAACAGCTTGAACTTGTTCAAAGTGCCTTTTATTACAGTAAATTTTACTTCTGTGAGGCTGTGTGTGTGAGACTGCCCAAGTCTCAGTGTGTGAGACTGCCCGAGTCTCAGTGTGTGTGTGTGTGACTGCCCGAGTCTCAGTGTGTGTGTGAGACTGCCTGAGTCTCAGTGTATGTGTGAGACTGCCTGAGTCTGTGTGTGAAAAACTTCCTGAGTCTGTGTGTGAATGTGTGAGGTTTTTATTTTTTAGTAAAAAAGCTCAAAAGTGGCTACTAAAAAATTTGAAAATTATGATGACTTAAAGGTAAGCAGACATGCAATAAAACATCTCAAAAAGCAAGCAGGATGCTGGGTTGCATAGGGAGAGGCATTAGTACTAGGAAGAGGGACAATTACAGATATGCCACTTTGCAGGTCTCTGGTCATCTGGGAGCAACAACAGCTCAAACATAAAGTGGTTGACCATGCAGACTCACCGAGTGGAGCCACTGAGGGCTGCAGCAAGTAAAAATCATCTGTCATCTGTAGCATCATTCACTACAGTGTACGATTGGCATAAGCACTGTGCGTTGGGAGCTTACAAAAAAAATGGGTTTCCATGGCCTAGAAGCTGCACACAAGAGAAAGATCACTATACATGATGCCAAGCATTGGCTGGAGAGGTGTAAAACAGGTATAGAAACCCTCATGCACACCACCTTGACCATACTTATGCATATATATGTTATTCATGGCATGCTATTTTTCAATTCATTGCACAACATATATATATATGTGAAACAAAAATCTGTATATAAAAGATCTCATTTGTATTCAACGTATCCCTTTAAGAATATTGGTGCTAGCATCACTTAAATTCAGTCCACATCATGCTTCGCCAAGATCTCCTTACACATGTTTTTTTTTTTTTTTACAGATTCTGTTATATTTAATATAACTAGAATGAACTGCCAATATAACTGCAACAGTAGAGTTGATCTTAACAGTTTCATGAATGCATAACACTCATGAGAGCCAACACTTTTGCTGGGCTTTAATTAGATGCTTTGTGATTGGTCACCACCTTCTGGCAACTTTGAGATTGCAGGGACATAAAGAAATGTAGATGTGGAAGTTAAGGTGACAGTTCACTTTTTTTTTGCTTAATTTTTGGAGACTACAGGTCTGATAGTTGGGGTGCTATATCTTGAAATTTCCACAGTAAAATCACACCATATTGTAATATGTTATAGGGGGGGATATGTGCAGCAACTGTATTGGTCCAATGGGGGGATTTTGTTTAACCCCATGTAGAATGTTGAAAAATGCCAGTTGCTAACTACTGGGCTGATATTTGGGGCCCTATATCTTTAAATTCCCACTGTAAAATCACACCATATTCCAAGATTTTATAAAGGTTGTGTGTGAGAGATATGTGCAGTGCAAATATATGGGCCAAAGGGGGATTTTTCTACTGTGCTGATATTTGGAGTGATATATATATCTTTAAATTTACATTGAATTTACATGAAATATTTCCATATTGTATAATATTATAAAGGGGGGAGTATAAGTGACACTACTGCACTTTTAAAATATTGGTCCAATGTGGAATTTTTGTAATGTATTCAGAAATGTTAGAAAATGTCATTTGCTGGCAATGGTCTGATAATTACCTTTAATTTGTTTAATAAAATTATATAATTTTGTAGGGAGATATATATGTGTTAGAACTCTGCCTAATCCAGTCATAGTTGTATCATTACATCTTTATTATTAAGTTTGTAGTTCTTACACAAATAATGCCAATCTGAAACCAAAAGCGTCTGATTACTTGACCACTGTTAAGTCAATCTTGCCCTTGCAAAGGTCTGTGTAACACATGTGACTAGTTTTCTGGTGGTCTAGAATTACCCGGATGGTTATTACTTGTGTAATTTATTTTTATATTTTCTGCAGCGTATGACTACACTTTCAATGCGCCTATTGTAGCTGCACCTGAAATGAAAGAGAAATACGGTGAGCTCATTATGGTAACAATTAGACTTGTGCATTTGTATTCGGGCGAACATGAATACCGAAGAAACGAACGTGGCGGCGGCAAAACGTACACGAAGACACACAACACAAAGCTTTTCCGTGTTCGTCTTCGTTAATATCTCCAACTAATCTCCCTGGTCCCTTCCCCATCTAGCTTAACTTATCTACGCAGCATCGCAGGGGTTAATGGGTGCGGAAATCCATAGGATTGCACAAGGAGTTAAAGGTCAGTGCGAGCAACTACTGGTCTCCTCCAGGGGCCTCTTCTGGTATCAACCAACCTCTCCAGGCAGAGTTTTGCTGTCAGGAGTTAAAGGTCCGTACAAGCGACCAATAGAGTCGCTCGTATGGACCTTTAACTCCTGGAGCGGGGAGACCAGTGGTCTCCCCAGGCCAAGTTTCGGCACTAGGATTTTAAAAGTCCGTACAAGCGACTCTATTGGTCGCCAGCAGAGGGCTCGTCTGACATCAACCAATGAAGAACAGCTGCACTTCATCGGATGATGGCAGAGGAGGCCCCTGCCGGCGACCAATAGAGTTGCTTGTACGGACCATTAAAATCCTGGCGCCTAAAGCTGCTGCGTACCGCGCTAACCCCATATTAACCCCTTATAAAAGAAAAAAAAAACAAACACGAAGAATGTACACGAATATTCGCCCGAAACCGAACACAGGAATGGGCGAATATTCATGGATTATGAAGAGTTTTTTCCCCACGAAGACAAACACGAAGAGTTGGCCGGTTCCCAAGTCCAGTAAAAATCTACATAAAAATAACATTTGCGTTATCTGATAGGGTCTCGTTTGGCTTGTTTTGTGAGGCTCCTCCGCCTATAGACCGCAACTCATTGAGCTTCTCTGTTACAGGAAGATAAATATAAATGAACTCTGCCTGTGATATAATATAAAAACATATTTGGTTTGAGTCTGAGGACTGTTGCTGCTTTTCAGGAGCTGACGTTCAACTGTGTCCTGAATAGCATACGGAAGAGCACTGGCCAAGGGTCCTGCCCTGTAGACGTTAAATGAGATGAAATCACTTAACAGGTGACTTGATCTGTCAGTGTTATGGAATCTCTTAATGTAGGGAGGCAGTCAACCTCTAACAGTATAGAGCATTTCATGCATGTGTTGTGTTCTAGAAGTTGCTTCTTTGAGACCATTTTAAACTGGGGTTATGTGCATGCACCGTGCCTGTTTTTTTGGATTTGCACTAGGTGGGTTAATTAAGTTACAAAGAAAAACAAGTGAGCCACATAGAAGTCGAGAATAATTTTTTCTTCTTTCCCTCTGTAGAACTGATCCTAGCAACGTATTTCCATCTCATTGCATGTCCCCCAACTGTCCCGATTTGGGCGGGACAGTCCCGATTTTGGGTCTCTGTCCCGCTCTCCCGCCTATCCCTACCTTTGTCCCGCTTTGCAGGGGAGGAGGAAGGGTGAGGCGAGAGCCGTTCTCACCTTAGGCGCAGCTGGGGGGGGCGCACAGCCACCCGATCAGCAGCTACAGGGCTTGTTGGGAGATCACGATCTCCCTCTAGTCGGCTCAACATGAGGAAGCTTGAGGTCTGTCACTTCCGCTTTACTGCTCCCTCATCACTACGCACCTGCAAATAATGCAGAGCGCGGGGATATGACATCATCCCTGCGCTCTGCAGCAATACCCTGCGCGTAGTGATGAGGGAGCAGTAAAGCAAGGTCTGAAGTTACAGGCCTCGCTCTCCGACCTGTAACTACGGGATACTTACCTTCCGTCTCCCCGAACCGCCGTTGTACTGAAGCCCCTCGTTGCATGTAGCCGCTGGCAGGTTTCCTGAGCGCAGACTGCATGGACTCTGGCTCTGTACACACACGCCACCGTGTGGCCTCTTATAGGCACTACACTTATGCGTTCCAAGCCTCCGTTTCATGCGGGGCGGGAAATACAATTAGTATGTCTATTTAAACCTGACTGTTGCACTAGCTCATTGCCTGTGATAGTGCCTTGTGCATGTTGGCTGTGCCAATTAAATTCCTTACTTCGTGATTTTGGCTTTTGACCTTGGCTTGTTTTTGACGTTCCTGTCTATCTCCTGTGTTTGACCCGGCTTGTTTTGATTATCCTGTCCTCGCCTACTCCTGACCTCGGCTCCGTGTAACGACTACTCTTTTGCCTGTTGCAACCAGTATACTGCTCTGCTCCTGTACCGGTGGATGATACCAAGTTCTTGCACTGCTGGTCCTCTAGCCGTGACACCACCACAGGATGGAGGATGGAGGAAGAAGGATGGTGGAAGAGTTAAGAGATGGGGAGAAATGGGCGTAATGGCATTGTATATGAATGTATGTGTTTGTAAGCTTGTGTGTGTGTGTGTATGGACAGGTGTGTGTAAGAGCAGTATAGGTATTTGTAAGCTGTGTGTAAGGGCAGTGTATGTGTATATGTGTGTGTAAGCACAATACACGTGTATATGTGTGTGTAAAGGCAGTTGTGTGTAAGGGCATTGTATGTGTATATATGTAAGGACACTGTACGTGTATATGTATGTTTATGGGCAGGTGTGTGTAAAGGCAGTGTGTATGGAGAGACATGTGTAAGGGCAGTGTATGTGTATATGTGTGTTTATGAGCAGGTGTGTGTAAGGGCAGTGTATGTGTATGTATGGACGTAGAAACTGAACTCATCACACTTGTAAATTCAACAAGGGTGTTAATTTTGGGATTTCCTTACCAACATCATCTTCTGGACAGGGATAAGTTGACATTCTCGCTGAAATCCTGCATGAAATAGAAGAGAGAAGTTTTACATCCCAGGACCCAGAGGATGGTACGTATGTTCACATCATGCCTGTGGCTTGTCCTAGAAGATGTTTGTTTAGGCTTAAATTTTGGCACGCTTAACTCTTTCATTGTTTGACCGGTGAGCCATGCAGTGAAAAACATTATTCATGGGTTAGACATTCTACATTCTCATATGGGGATCCAAATTCTTGCCAAATCACATATTTAGTCTCCACAAAAATCAAAAAAATCGGTAACTTGGCGAAACACAATTGTCCGAATGCAGCTCAATGCAAATGGAATCAAACTTTACATGCTCTTTCAAGACTCACTGATCCATTTATTGGCTCCATTTATCCTGGAAAGGCAATGATGATGGGCGAAGGGGTTCGGAACTCAGCTGGATCATGGGAGCTGAGTGTGAGTGTCTCCTTGCAGCCTGCATGTGGCAGGTGACCATGGAGCGCTCGCATGAGAACAGAGCCATATTCTGAGCCAATTGTTTTCTGTTTGCCCCTGTATACGATACCATCAACTGGAGAATTTGGCTTTGTGGTTGAAGGAAATCCTCCGCTCGCTATTTGGTGCTTCATTTACTGAATGCTATTAGTAAAAAGGGACACATGGATCTGTGTTTAGGCGTTCTGGTAATCCAGCAAAATGTACATGGATGTATTCACTAACCCGTGAGTCTGCAGGAGAACGGGACCTTTTATCAATGTGCATTATGAAAGGCCAACCCCAGTGAGCTTATCCTGATAAGAGTGCTTAGTTGCAAAAGGCTTAAAGTGGGAGATTTTTTGAGTTGCCTCACTGATTTAATTATGCATGTTCTGCTCTCCATACATACATACATACTTCATTGTGTCTGATTATTCTTTGAGTAACTGTAATTCTTACATCAGATGTTTCTGTTTGAAGTGGCAGGTTCTTTGACCTTCTGTGTTTAATGGAGAATATTGATGTCATCTTGTTGTGATTATGATTTATGTTTGTATATGTATATTGTCCATTTGTCTCCTTAGCTTTACTATCCAAACATCAAAGGCATGACAAACTCTGGAAACGGAAAACCATTTAGTCCTGAATGTTATGTCAGTTTCCCCTTAAGCACGTCTGCTCTCCTCCTATTCACCTTGTGTCTTTTCCCAGCTCCCAGAATTATCCAGGTCCTCGCAAATCTTCTACACCTGGTGTGGTGGTCGTCGTCACTTGACACAAAGAATTCACTAAAGAGTTATGCTTTCTACTCCTTGACTTCACTATACACTGTGAAGGCCTAACCCCAGTGAGCTTCTGCGGCAGGAATAGCGTGGGTGACCCTGTATAATGTATAGGTAGATTGCCAAGGTTTCTTCAAGCATCTCATCTATTGAGTAATGCATTTATATAATGAATAGTGAATTGGGTTAAACCCCGTTGGGGCAATCCATAAGCTGTTGCGATAGATTTTTAAGTTTGTGTTTTTACGTGATTAAACCATCAGAGCATAGAATAAGAGGAAGGATCTGCCACCCCCAGACATCATCTCTTGTAATGTTTGACAGCTTCTTTTAGTCGCACATTCAGTTTCCAGTGTGCCTGGTTCATGAGCCGACTAATATGTGATGGCTCATGGAGGTAAAGAGTATTCAGGTGAACTTTCCACTGTGAGCTTAGGTTTTCCCTTTTGTGGCAAATGACTGTCCTTCATTTTGTTTTTAGAGACATTAAACAGATGGGCCACAGTAATACAGTAGAGTCGGTCAAGGAAGTATTGAACATGATGAACAGAAGCTCACTACGTTCTCTGGCTGGTCTATCTGCCAACCCTGTACAAAAACTCCTAGGTGTGCTGCATGAGTTGGTCCTATTTAAATTTGTTTGTTTTGAAAATACATTGAGATTCAAATCTATAACAGATATTGTGTACTAATCTATATACATGCTGCTGTTACCTCCATGATAGATTGCAGAAGTGTACCTGCTCTGCTCTGCTCTGCTAACATTGCTGTTAATGCAAATGCCACCTCATTTCCTGCTTGACACTTGGTGTAAATTGGATAATTCATTACGGTTTATACGATGTATAAATGCTAGTGCTTCAAAATATTCACACCTGGTTCAATTCAATATTCCATTCATACATGAGAGCTTGCACTTTATCATTTATTTCTTTCCCGTCCCTCTTTTTTGTAGCTGCAGACTGCCTTTGCAGGTACTGCCTTGGACATTAAAGCAGTGTACAAGTCCACAGCCCAAATGAAAGTGCCTATGGAGTGGTTTGCCATTGCCCTCTGAAATATCAGCATATTGCTGTCCAGGCTGGAAGAACAGAAGATGCCCGGTGAGACATCTGCAGAGGGTGGGATTATGAGCTGCTCACTATGATCTGTTGGTAGAATTAATTTACTGACTTTTGCTATTTTCATGCACTGTTCCTCTGTTCCTTTCCTAAAACCTACAGTTTACCGCCATGTGCTTTAAACAGCCATAATAACATTATTATACTATATATATTAGAAACTTTTTTCGTATGATGGGAGATGTACTATTAACTTCCAATTCCTAATCCTCTGGGTCGCAGGAGCGGGGTCTTGACCCGCCCTGCTCCCCGCCCATTTTCCCTTTAAAAGGGGGTGTTTCCACCTGCCGTAAGCGGGAACACCCCCAACGTCAGTGGGGTCACCCCAATGTCAGTGGGAACTCCCTTTGACATCAGCGGGAATGCCCCCTGGTGTCAGCGGGACCTCCTTCTGATGTCAGTGGGAACTCCGACCGACGTCAGTGGGCAGTCCTGGCCGCGTCCCGCAAGGGAAGTCTCTGGTTAGCCGGAGACTAGAAGTTCCCAGGTATGATCATCATACCTGGGTACTCTCCGAGTTTGACCCGGAGATTGCCGGGTGAGCGCTGCTCCTCCGGTTCTCCGGGTTAAGACTCGAATCCTCCGTGTTGCGGGAGCGGGTCTTGACACGCCCCGCTCCCTGCCCATTTTTTCATTTACATGGGGGTCAGCTGGACCGCCCACCGACGCCAGCTTGATCATTAAAGTATTTTAAATAAATAAAAAATTTGCATTCTGTTTTTTTTTTTTTATCCGATTAATCGCAAAAAATAATCGGCCAACTAATCGATTATGAAAATAATCATTGGTTGCAGCCCTAACATAACACACAGGCAGTGTCTGTCATGGCTGCTGTCAGTTACTCTGTCTCTGGAGTCAGTTATCAATGTGACTCCTCCCACTCATTGTTACACACAACAGTAGCAGGTGTCTTCCAGCTTTTCTCCTGGTCTAGCTACACTCTGGCTAGGGGACAATTCAGACAGATGGCGTGCTGAATGTCTTCTGTTGTAGAAGAATTGATAAGATGTCTTCATCTTTTCATCTCTTTCCTTTACTGCCCATGGAAGGTCATCACTTGCCGGCATACTGAGATTCCACTGAGGGACAGTGGTACACATGTGGCGGCCCAACATGAGGTGAGCTGGACTTGTACCGGTTGCCTGCAGTGGTGTGGCCCTTTAAGCCATGAGGGCTAGGTACGGATCCTGCTGTTTCAGAATATGCTTAGCAGTCTGGACGGCCCTCTCAGCAGCACCATTGGACTGCGGGTAGTGTGGGCTAGACGTGGTGTGCTGGAAATCATATTCCTCACTGAACTTTTTGAACTCATCAGAGGCAAACTGCATGCCATTATCACTCACAAACTCCAGCAAACATGCTTTTGAGATGGGAGATGACACTTTGGCTAGTCATTGCAGTGAGAGGTGCTATTTCAATGTATCTTGAGTAGTAATCTACCACAATCAGGTATCTCCTACCCCTCATCTCACATAGGTCAGCAGCAATCCTTTGCCCCCAGACAGCCGGGATGTTACCGGGGGCTCCTTCCTCTGAGTAGGCCGATTATCACGACAGAAAGCACACCTCAAAATCAGTTCTGCGATATCCACATTAATGCCAGGCCACCAAACTGATAGCGCAGCCCTTTCTCTGCACCTGGTGGCCATGGTGTAGCTGTTGTAGCACCTCCCGCCTTAAGCTTGTTGGGATGACAATCCTATCCTGGAAAATAATAAGCCCATCCACCTCAGAGAGGTGAGCCCTCTCAGTATAGTACCTGCTTAGGGACACACAGGCAGATCGGCAGCTTGGCCAACCCTCCCGAATAAACCGGATAACATCCTGGAGATCAGCATCCTGCAAAGTTTCTTGTTTGATTTTCTCTAGTCTTGCTTCTGAGACTGTTACGTGAAGACATAACAGAGTCCACAAACATTTGGACCTCATTGTCGAAGTCAGAGGAGTCACTGTCTTCCAAGGGAAGTCTTGACAGAGTGTCAGCTACCACCATCCTCTTCCCAGGAACATGTAAAGCTTTGACATTGAATCTCAGAAGGTGCATTAGTAACCGTTGGCAGCGAAGTGGGGCCTTATCCAGATCAAACGAGTTAATCAGAGGTACCAAGGGCTAATGATCTGTTTCCAGGCTCAAGAAATCCAGGCCCACCAGATATCGTTGAAATCGCTCGCAGGCCCACACACCCGCCAGACACTCTTTCTCAATTTGGGCGTACCGCTTTTCAGTATCTGTTAGGGTACGTGAACAGAAGGCCACTTGACACAATTCCCCATCATGTTCCTGTAGCAGCGCGCCGCAAAGCCCATAACAACTTGCATCTGCGCTCACCACTGTTGTCCTGGTAGACTCATAGAATTTTAATACTGGTGCTGACACCAACATCTTCTTCACCTGAGCCAAAGCCTTCTCTTGGGGTTCACCCCAGTACCAGGCAACATCATTTTTTAACAGGTCGGTCACCGGGTGCAAAACTGTTGATAGATCTGGGAAGAATTTGCCCAGAAAATTAATAGGACCCAGAATCTGCTTGCACTGTCGCAGGGCTTTTTATTTCTGTGTCGGCATGTACTTTGCTTTCATCGGGCCTTATGTCCAAAATAACCCAATTCAGATTGTTTAAAGCAACATTTATCTTTGTTCAGCTTAAGTCCAGACTGTCTGATAGTCTGTAGCACTTTTTTCAAACGGTGATCATGTTCCTCTGCTGTAGAGCCATAGACCAGGATATCATCCATGACAACTACTGCGCCTTCATGGTCCCTCAAGAGAGCACTCATCTCTCGCTGGAAGATCTCTGGAGCCGAGGAGATGCCAAAAGGGAGGCGGCGGAAGCAGAACTGCCCGACAGGGGTGATAAAAGTAGTTAATTTCTGGCTACCTGGATCTAAGGGGATCTGCCAAAATCCACTGGAGGCATCTAGTGTGGAAAAGAATCGTGCCCCCACCAGCTTAGGTGTAGTATCCTCAAGTGTAGGCAAGACATACAGTTCTCTTTTTACTGCCGCATTCAGACGTTTTAAATCCACACAAATTCTGATTTTTCTATTTTTCTTTGTTACCGGCACCATGGGTACACACCAGTCGGATGCTTCCGTCACCACCTCAATTATGCCTAGAGCCTGCATACGCTTCAGTTCAGCCTCTACCTTGGGCAAAATAGGAAATGGTATCCTGCAAGGAGTAGACAAACTGTAAGGGACAGCATCGGGTCTCAGTTGAATCCGTACAGGTTCACAGTTTAATAGTCCTATGTCTTCAAACATGTCACTCTGTATTTCATTAATTCTAGAGACAAGGCCTAATCTACAAGCCACTGTGCGGCTAAGGAGGTTGTTACCACACCGACCTCTTATGACATAGATCCAGAAGGTGAAGTGCCTTGATTTATATACACTGTGTGCGAGGAATCTGCCCACACAGTCTACACGCCCTCCTGGGCTGCGGACGCATGCTCTCCTAGCTTCCAGGATGGGGCATTGTGGTAATGATTTAAAGGTTTTCTCAGACATAACAGAGATATCTGCCCCTGTGTCAATCTTGAATTTGATGTGTGCCCCCATCACAGGGAGTTCCACATTCCAGCTGTCATCAGTGTCCAGCCACTGTGACACTGATCCAAGGAATGGTTCATCTGTACATTCAGATTCACATCCAACTTCACCTTTTCCTTTACCATCTCTGTTCTGTATGTAACTTCAAAATGACCCATGCGATTGCATTTTCTACATCTCTTATTCTTAGCATGGCAGGAGGTTTTCAGTCCATGAATACGTTACAGCGAGAGCAGCGTGATTTCAGTCCTTCTGCAGTCTGCAGCCTACTGCCTGTATTATGCCTCTCTCTAATAGAACGTGTGGTAGACTGCATTTCATTCACCATTCAGACCTCATGGTCACATTCTGTGTTTTTACCAACTCGCTTTGGCGTGCCACATCTAGTGTCAGTTCAGGCTCCAGCTGCAACTGCTGCGACACATCAGCATCAGCTATACCAATAAGAATTCGGTCACGGATGTGTTCCTCCTTCATAGGACCAAATTCACAGTACTCTGCAAGTTCATATAAACTGCGTACAAAGGACTCCACAGACTCTCCTGCTAGCTGACTTCGTTTATAGAAACAGGCCCTTTCATGGATTACATTTCTCAGTGGGACAAAATGGGCACTCAGTTTGTCCATGACAATATCAAAGTTATATTCTCCCCCTTCCTGCAAAATGAATGCATTATATATGGGCTCTACATCCTTCCCCATGGCATACAAGAGTGAGTTAACCTGTACCTCTCCACTCTCCTTATCCTATTTTGAAGCGACGCGAAACCGGGAGAACCTCTGACGCCATGCTGGCCATGCTGTAGGCTGGGAGAAATCAAAGGGTTCAGGAGGCTGAAACTTGGACATGCTGGCGATCTTGCAGACTGTAAATGCAGGGTAAACAGCACTTCTGACACCATGTCATGAAATATACACTCCAGGAGATCTTTTAACTGCTTTATTCATGAAACAACACATAACATAACACACAGGCAGAGTCTGTCATGGCTGCTGTCAGTTACTCTGTCTCTGGAGTCAGTTATCAATGTGACTCCTCCCACTCATTGTAACTTTATTAGTAGGACTGCTCCCATGACACCTAGTATGGCCATGTTATTATTTTTTAATACAGATTATTCAGGAAATCACAACATTGGTCCAGGAACCTGGTCAACAAAAATTCCTAAATAAAAACTTGGGCCTGTCTGTGGCTATGCTATTGGTGTCTAATGCAATACTGAGTAAGCCTTTTATCGGGCCCGGTCGCAGTTGCTGCTTGCTCCGGCAACAAGGTAAGTAGGGTGAGGGAGGGGGGGTGCAGTGAGAAGGGGCAGAGGGGGGTTAGATAGTGATAAATGGGGAGAGGGGATATATAGTGAGAGGGGGTACATAGTGAAAAGGGGGAACATAGCGAGAAGGGGCAGATAAGATGGGGAGAGGGGGTAGTGTGAATGTGTATGAGAATGAATGAATAAATGTGTGGATGAATTGTGTGAATGTGTATGACAATTAATGAATTCATGTGTGGGCTTTAACAATAAATAAATAAATAAACAAAAATGGGCTGCTCAGGCTTAAATGCCGGGGCCTATTTTTTGTCCCAGTCCGGGCCTGGGCAGATTCCTTCTTATTTGTGTTTCTTAATTTGTGTATGATGGATCCCTTTGATCACCTGTCTTTGAGAAGGGGCCCTCTAATTCATTTCGCCAGCCCTGGTCCCAAATAGGAGCCTGTAAAGCAGATTATGGAACAGGCACTATGCAATTCCATTTTTTGCCAAGAGATGGCAGACATAGCCATTCATCAGAATTACAGATTTTACACGTGCTTTTTCTTTTTTTACAAGGATATTTTTTTCCTTTCTTTGGTTTTAAATGGCATTTAGAGTTACTTAGAGTGACCAGTTACACAGAAGGGGCGATGCCTGAAGGCCATTTAATCGGAGTGCATAGGCTCCTCTTCCACAGGTCCAGGTTCTCCGACACTGACAACCAACCATCTGCCCCAAGACATACCCCGACCCTTAAAATACTTACTATTGATCTCGTGCGTCGGTTATATTGTTCATATGAAAACTAACAATACCAATTAGCAATGGATCTGCGAAGAAAAGTTACAATTCAATTAGCGAAAAACATTCCCTGACCGGGAATCGAACCCGGGCCGCGGCGGTGAGAGCGCCGAATCCTAACCACTAGACCACCAGGGAAGTTATTCAGTCTCTCAATGAGCAAGCTTATCCCAGTAAACTGCTTTCTTCTGCCCATGTACATTAGCCTGTTAATTATATAAAAGTAATCAAGACAAGCATGTCATGTAATTAAGAAACAAGAGAATACACTACATTTAGATACATTCATGGCTGGTATGCTACTGTATTGTTGCAGTGGAGACACCTTAGGCAGTCCCTAAGGTAAGTTCTGGAAGGAGTACAAGCATAATGTCCCATATATATATAAGGGTTTTTTTGCTGTACCTTACAGCTTGCATCATTCAAACTAAATACCTGGCAATAGTTCTGGTTGTCTGCGTTCCTAGCCAGCATTTCCTTTATTAGGACTGCTGGTGGCAGAGACATTGTGTTCTGTGGATGTTACCAATCTTATACTGCCTTACACATTATGTTGGCAGGATGTGACGTGAAGACATTGCCCATGATGTCAAGCATGATGCTGCATGCAGTGTCCTTGCTGCAAGAATGTTGGCAGCATGTACTTGGAGCATTTGACCGGTGAACTGCTGGCCTTAAAATGCCATGGCTAATGTAAAGTGGAGTTGAAATCTGTTGATTCCCAAAAGAATTTTCATCATATTATAAGGCCATCTGGTTCAGCTTAGTTGCCGGTCTTTCCCTGGTTGGGAGGTAAGGGAGAGAACAGCATTTCCTCATTGCTCCAATCTGAGCCAGATGTGGGCATTGATAGTGACATAGTTTACCCTCCAGATACTTAGATAAAACATGACATCACTATTCACTTAAATTTGTATTTCATTCTAGAACAAGGGATAAACATTACTGTGTCCACACCTGTTCATGAAATTGCGTGTTTAGCACTGCAGCTGCTATTAGACTTACTATAGATTTGTAATTGAAGCTGTAGTGGGCTGGCCCTCCTGTCATGCCCACAGTTGCATATTCTAGTATTGATTTTAATACACTTATTGTATTGTGTACATTTCTGGATCTCTGCTTTTTGAACCCCTTTACATCTGAGTTTATTTTTAACATTATAAGTCTATGCCCCACCATCTTCTGCCAATGCTCTGCTCTTTTTCCAAACATGTTCCATGCATTTTGCTAATGTATGCTATAGTGGAAATATGTACATACATAGCTAATGTGTAAGTAATGGTTCATCCCATACTCATCCCAGAGTCTGTATGAGACCATGAGAATCTGCTCATATACCCTTAGATTTTAGTAATACATTTTAGTAGAAAAAATCTTTAGCTCAACTGACCAGATTCGCATTTCCTTGCAACACTCACAAACAGGGCTGGCCCTACCATGGAGCAGAGTGGGGCAATTGCTACAGGCTGCACTTTTGAAGGGGCGGCTGTCCCAAGCCCTTTTTTTTATTATTTTTAAAGCGGAAGAGAGAGAGGGCGCCGAGTGGTTTTCGCTTACCAAGTTGTCAGTACCCGCTAGGCGCCCCTCTCTTTCCTCTGCGAGCCCTCTAGCTCGGTCTCGGTGCCAGCTTGTAATGCTCAGCATTACAAGCCGGCACCGAGCAGGGAGACTCTCGCCGCAGAACTGCTGCAAGGTAAGTACAAAGGAGGGGGAAGGGGGATAGGGTAGATAATATGGAGGGAGATTAAGGGTAGATAATAGGGAGGGAGAGGAAGGGTAGATAATAGGGAGGGAGGGAGAGGAAGGGTAGATAATGGGGAGGGAGGGAGAGGAAGGGTAGATAATGGGGGGGGCAGAAGAAGGGTAGATAATGGGGGGGGGTATTTTAAACTTCGCCCCAGGCTAAGTTTGCTATGGTATGCAAGTAACTGTAACTTTAAATTAAAATTTATTTTTCTACTATTGTATTCCAGTGAGTGGAATATGGAACTCTATGGGCCCACTATTAGTGTCTTCTTATGGATATTGCTCTCATATAAGTATATAATCATACCTCCCAGCATTTCAAAATGTGAAAGGGACATTTTTTTTTAAAGCTCACGAAACTTACCAATACAAGCAATTGCACTTTAAAATGTTGCGCTTGCATCACCAATTAAAACACGCTTTATTTTTGTCAGCAAAGTCATGCATATTAAAAATAACCAACACATTGATTTGAATTCCCATAAGGCTCAGCCAGACATACTACTTCCATGATGCTGGCTGAGCGTCATGGGAAGTGCAACAGTTTTTGTTTTTTTTATTAAAAAGGCTAATGTTAGCCTCCCTCCCAGGACCCCTACACACTGCCTTTGCACACACATATACACATACACTGACCTTACACACACATATACACATACACTGCCCTTACACAGACATATACACGGACACTGCCCTTACACACACACACACACACACATACATGTACACTGCCCTTATACACATACATATACTTGTACACTGCCCTCACACACATATACACTGTCTTTACACACACATATATATGTTCACTGCCCTTTGATTTTGGAATCAAAACATTTGCTACTGCAAACATTTTTAGATTAAAAAGTTCTATTTTATTCAGTGGAACAAAACAGTGATCACATTATTCTTCACAATATTCATGTAAGAAACCAGTGGTGGAACATCTGGGGTCGCAGGGGTCGCAACTGTGACCGGGCCCTGGAGTTCTGCTAGTCAGGGGGCCAAAGGTGTGCCGAGCGGTCGTTTTCAGCAACCGCTCGGCCTGTCTCATCTGCTCCCTGCCGCCACCTGCCTCAGCGATGCCCCGACTGCAGTGGTGGGAGCGTGAGGCATCTGTCTCGGTGCCAGTGCTTCATGCAGAGGCAGAGCTGAGGCCTTGCGCTCCCACCACAGGACTTCAGCAAGGTAAGTGAACTACAAAGGGGGGGGTAGGGAGAGGATAGATAATGAGAAGGGGGTAAGGAGAGGATAGATAGTGAGAAGGGGGGTAGGGAGAGGGTTGATCGTGAGAAGGGGGGAGAGGGGGTAGATAGCCTGAGAGGGGATAGATAGTGTGAGAAGGGGGTAAGAGGGGGTAGATAGTGTGAGAAGGGAGGGGTAGATAGTGTGAGAAGGGGGGAGAGAGGTAGATGGTGTGAGAAGAGGGGCGAGGGGGTAGATAGTGTGAGAAGGGGGGAGTGGGGGTAGATAGTGTGAGAAGGGGAGAGGGGTAAATAGTTTGAGAAGGGGGAGAGGGGTAGATAGTATGAGAAGGGGGGGGTAGATAGTATGAGAAGAGGGGAGAGTGGGTAGATAGTGTGAGGGTGGGACAAAGAGCTGAGGCACGGCCACTGGCCGGCACGGTGCATGCAAGCCAGCCCCTTTAATTTGATTAGGCGCCGGCGGCCGGAAGAGGCTTTCAATCCCGCAAACAGCCGCTCAGCGGAAATTTCCCGGTGGGCCTATCCCGCGGGACGGCGGGACAGAGACCCAAAATCGGGACTGTCCTGCCTAAATCGGGACAGTTGGGGGGCATGAATAATGCACTAGTGGAAGCAACACATGGTTTTGTCCTTTTGGTTGTAGTTTTGCATGCTTTCTCTTGCATTGTGTATTCCACCTGCAGAATCTCTTTATTTTGGAAACTTTAAAGTCTCCGGGAATATATTAACTGTAGGACTCTAACTCCATGGAAGCAATTTCAGCAATTTCCTGTTTGTGGAGAGTGGCATATTCAAAACAACAGCCATGAGAAACGACAGACTAGTCCTAAAAAATATTTTTTAAAGCTTATTGGAATTAAGGTGACCACATTGGTAATTTTTTTCCAGGACACAGATACACGTTTCATGCTTCTGACCAGCCCGTGCAATGTTGCTCTGCAGAACTTGGTAATAGTTTCCTTTCTGTGTGCTTTTACATTATTATGTATCTATTGCGCCACCCACCGCCCAACACATGTGCCCTGATTTGGACACCTGAAATGTTGTAACTCACAATGACTGTGGAGCATTCGTAGCTAGAAACCCGAGATTAGGAATCGGACATACAGACTATGGGTCATATTTATAAAGCAAAATTGTTAACAAGAGAATTCACCATGGTATTTTAATGATCTAGATGACTTAGCTGCTTTTAGCTTGTCCTAAGTATTTTATACCAAGCTAAATGGTTAACTCTGCTTTTCTTTGCTTTCACTACCAAGGCAGAGTATTTACTTGTTGTTATTGTTTTTATTACCCCCGGGCTGGGCTGTTTTATTTCAAGGGACAAAGAGATGATGACATTTCTGAAAAGCCGCTTGCTGCCTGGTAGAAACTGCAGTAAAGTCCTGTGTAGTTGATTGCATCTCTTCCTGCAGATGATGTGAGAAATCTATATTTTGTTGTGATCTAACACTTATATTTAATTTGCAAATATTTCCTATGAATCACATTTGTATGTATACATATATATATATATATAAAACCTATTGATTACTTTATATGCCAGTTAAACTATGAAATAAATCACTGTTCAGAATTTTACCACTTCACTAATTTGTGTATTTATTTTTCCATAAAGGTATGTAGATTCAACTATTTTATTATATCAAACAATTACTTTGGAGCTTTCTGACAAACAAGAGTCAAGAGTTAAAGGGAAAAAAACATTCAGTGCTCACGTAAACTTGCACATACAAATTCATATTAACACACGCACTTATACATACACTCTCATTCTGACATATAGACATTCATACCTCCACGTGTCCTTGCCTGAAACTCACAAAAATTGCCTCACAGTATATATACTGTATATAAATATCATTTTAAAAGTATAAATCAATAAAAAAAAAAACAACTATTCATCAAGGGGGATCATCCCCTGTTTCCACACCCTATGTGTGATAGAAATGTAGGAAGTAATAAATACATTTTGGGGCTACAGACCTCCCTCATTCCCTAGTCCTAATGTATTTCCTTCCATCTCTGCTCTGTGGGACGGAAGGGGTATTGTTTGAAATTAAAAAAATTATAAAACTATACTTACTCCACATCCGTTAGGTGACTTAGTTGGGGGGGCAGAAGTGACATACAATCAAGTATTGTTTTGAGGGTTAGGGGGAGAACAGTGAAAATCACTTGTGGGGAAAAATGTATGTTCACTTACCTAAAATTTAGGGTCAGTTCAAAAATCATATTACATCATATTAAAAAAAAGGCACATTCAGGATGCATACTTATGTTTGCTTTCTAGTAGATAGAGGCAGAGGTTGGAAGGAAATAAAACAACAGTCTAATGTTCCAACTTCTATAGCAAAAAAAACAAAACATACGCTAATCTGCATGCTGTAAACAAGATAGAATAAAAAAATGTGAAGATAATTAGGAGGCTAGACTGTCCCTTTAAGAGGAATACACCAATGCACGTAAAGTGGGTTTGGTAGTACATATATATTGCTCGCTTTAATCCACGGACACAATTAAGTAGGATTATGTAGTCTATCGGACCATAAAATGTAACAGGGAAAGTGACAGATCTTCTGTAACTCTTTATTTTTTGTATTTGTGTTTTTTAGTTTTTAGTATTTATAAACCTTAAAAACGGAGAAAACGATATAGTTTTCCTTTAAAATTTCTGAATACATTTATTCCTATAAAAAAATTACGAGGCTATTGTAACAGAGGATTAACTATTAAGTCAGTCTGTCAGCAGATTTAACAAGTCTTTTCAACTTGAACTTGTACGTACGGCAAGTATATAAATGTAAAATGCAACAGTGCATATCCGGCTGGTGGCTGCACGTGAATGCTAGACTTGGGCACCAGGGGGCTCTTCGTGTTCGTCTTCGTGCTCGTCTTCGGCAAAAAAAAAAACTTCGTATTCCGCGAATATTCGCCTGGTCCTGTCTTCTCTTCGGGCGAATATTCGCGGACATTCTTCGTGCTCGGGTTTTCTTCGTTTTCCCCGGTTAAGGGGTTAAAACGGAGTTAAAGCCGCTCTGGCGCCAGGAGTTTAAATGTCCGTATGAGCAACTCTATTGGTCGTCAGCAGGGGGCTCGTCTGCCATTGGTTGATGGCAGACGAGCCCCCTGCTGGCGACCAATAGGGTCGCTCGTACAGACTGTTATACTCCTGGTGCCGTAATTGTTCGGCAGATCCCGCTGGTCTCCCTGTTCTATCATTTATTAACTGATAGAACAGGGAGACCAGCGGGATCTGCTGGGTAAGTTGCAGCATTGGGATTTTAAAAGTCTGCACGAGCGACTCTGTTGGTCGCTCGTGCAGACTTTTAAAACCCCAATGCTACAACTTACCCGGCACGTCCCACTGGTCTCCCTCCCTGTTCAATTAATTAAATGTCCGTACGAGCGACCAATAAAGTCGCCCGTACGGACATTTAACTATCTGAACAGGGAGGGAGACCAGTGGCATCGGCAGGGTAAGTTGCAGCATTGGGGTTTTAAAACCCCAATGCTGCAACTTGCCCTGCCGATGCCACTGGTCTTTAACTAATTGAACAGGGAGGGAGACCGATGCCACTGGTCTCCCTCCCTGTTCAATTAGTTAGTCTGTGCGGGGTTAAATGTCCGTACGAGCGACCCATAAAGTCGCTCGTACGGACATTTAACTCTGTACAGGGAGGGAGACCAGTGGCATCGGCAGGGTAAGTTGCAGCTGCAACTTGCCCTGCCGATGCCACTGGTCTTTAACTAATTGAACAGGGAGGGAGACCGATGCCACTGGTCTCCCTCCCTGTTCAATTAGTTAGTCCGTGCCGGGTTAAATGTCCGTACGAGCGACCAATAAAGTCGCTCGTACGGACATTTAAATCTGTACAGGGAGGGAGACCAGTGGCATCGGCAGGGTAAGTTGCAGCTGCAACTTGCCCTGCCGATGCCACTGGTCTTTAACTAATTGAACAGGGAGGGAGACCGATGCCACTGGTCTCCCTCCCTGTTCAATTAGTTAGTCTGTGCGGGGTTAAATGTCCGTACGAGCGACCAATAAAGTCGCTCGTACGGACATTTAACTCTGTACAGGGAGGGAGACCAGTGGCATCGGCAGGGTAAGTTGCAGCTGCAACTTGCCCTGCCGATGCCACTGGTCTTTAACTAATTGAACAGGGAGGGAGACCGATGCCACTGGTCTCCCTCCCTGTTCAATTAGTTAGTCCGTGCCGGGTTAAATGTCCGTACGAGCGACCAATAAAGTCGCTCGTACGGACATTTAAATCTGTACAGGGAGGGAGACCAGTGGCATCGGCAGGGTAAGTTGCAGCTGCAACTTGCCCTGCCGATGCCACTGGTCTTTAACTAATTGAACAGGGAGGGAGACCGATGCCACTGGTCTCCCTCCCTGTTCAATTAGTTAGTCCGTGCGGGGTTAAATGTCCGTACGAGCGACCAATAAAGTCGCTCGTACGGACATTTAAATCTGTACAGGGAGGGAGACCAGTGGCATCGGCAGGGTAAGTTGCAGCTGCAACTTGCCCTGCCGATGCCACTGGTCTTTAACTAATTGAACAGGGAGGGAGACCGATGCCACTGGTCTCCCTCCCTGTTCAATTAGTTAGTCCGTGCCGGGTTAAATGTCCGTACGAGCAACCAATAAAGTCGCTCGTACGGACATTTAACTCTGTACAGGGAGGGAGACCAGTGGCATCGGCACTGCCGATGCCACTGGTCTCCCTCCCTGTTCAATTAGTTAGGGGTTAACTTTATTTTAAAGGGTTAAGGGGCCGTGCAAGTGAGCCTATTGGTCGCTTGCACGGCCCTTTAACCTATGGATTTCCGCTCCCGTTAACCCCTTCGATGCTGTGTTAGATAACGCAGCATCGAAGGGGTTAACGGGAGCGGAAATCCATAGGTTCGCTGTCAGGGGCTACAAAGACCGTGCGAGTGAGCCTATTGGTCACCTGCAGGGTCTTTCTCTGGCATCAACCAATTGGTTGATGCCAGAGGAGGTCCCTGTAGGCGACCAATAGGCTCATTCGCACTGCCCTGTAACCCGTGACGGCGAACCTGCGGATTTCCACTTCCGGGAACTGCCGCGATGCCGCGAAGCCGCGAAGACAAGGTAAGATGAAGGGGGGGAATGGTAGACGAAGACGAAGACAATCACGAAGATCTTCGTGGTGTGTGTCTTCGTCTTCGCCTACGTTTTACCGCCGCCGTCTTCTCTTCGGCGTGTCTTCGGAACGAACACGAAAACGCACTCTTCGTGTTCGTTTCCATGTTCACCCGAAGACGAAAGCACAAGTCTAGTAAATGCTTCAGTGGCTGCTGGCCTTAAAGTGCCAGAGCCGCTTAGCTGTCGATAGTCTGGCCCTGCCCAAGCTCGATTGTACCTGCTCTAGAGAGTGCCCATTTTGGTGCAGTGCTATGGAGGTCTCTGTAGCTGCTGACGCAACACTTAATGTGAGGTTCTAGGATTTACTAGAGCTTCGAAAGCAGGTTGTGAGCAGGAGAAAGTATAAGTATGTAGCCCTCCACCTCCAGAGCCTGGTCCCATCTTACTTTGGGCCACTGCCAAACACCTTATTCTATGCAGTAACACATAAAATATCTAAATGTAGGCAGCATTTATGCCACAACAGCATTTTCCATTTGCCAAATTTTGTCCCAAAACAGACTGCCAGTATCGAGTATGTTCTATAAGAAAATCTGTTTTTGCCCATGATATTAAGAGGCCACTAGGTTAACTTGCCACCCGGGCTTAATGCTGATAACTATAGTCTGCGCTCTGCTGTTAATGCCCCATACACCAGTGTAGCCCAGATGAGGACTTTATAGACTTTGTGTCTAAGGTATCACTGGTCCTACTCCATTAAAATGCATCACCTTAAAAATATACTGGGGGTATCCTTCTTTCACAACACAGTCAAAATAGATGATCAGAAGGTGGGTTGAGGGGTGGATCTTCACCATTCAATTGCCTCCAGCTTGCCTCCTTCTTAGCCACAAAGACATCTGCCCCAACCTATGGACATCTGTCCCACCTTATAGACATCTGTCCCAACTTACAGCCACCAAAGAAGATCAACTGTCTTCACTATAATCACCAACCATCAATCATGTAATCCTCTTCCATTACCCATGATGTGGTTAGTCCTGTACTAGTCTGGTAGGCTAGTAAAAGTGTCCTGTCGTGTGCAGCTTGCCATGGCTAACTTGGTTATGTAGTGTGTGCAGGTTGGGAGTGGGAGGAGGATGCAGCATGTGGTGTGTGATGGGAGTGACAGTCAGTTAGTGTCTGCATTGCACTAGGGAGGAGGAGGGAAGGAAGGAAGAACAGAGGAGAGGAGGAGGAGGTGGTATTTTGCAGGCTGGCAGATGCTGGCTCGTATTGTTGATCTGCTGTTGAGATCTGTAGCTACGTTCGCCTGGGTTTTGCATGGCATCAGGTTGAAGCATCATAATGTGGCAGAATAACCACCAGGTCCGTTCAGTCTGCTGGAACTTGGGACTTCACACGTAGAGACCGAGGATCCTCTCCAGACATCTCCCAAGTCAATTAAACACTGGAAGCTGCTGGACGGGCAGGAGAGGTATATAGAGGTGGGCGCTTATTGTTCTTATCATCCACTATAGACATGTGTGTGGCCAGTCACTGGCAAACCGGGGCTATTTATTTTCGTGGCTGTATATGAGAAAGCTGTTATTATGCGTGTAGCCACGCCTTATGTGGGCTTCTGCTGTGACACAGTCTGTACAGATCTGCGAGTCCCAGTAGGGCTGGTGGGAGGAGGCTGTCCTGAGGGATGACCCTTTACTCTGCACTGTGCTTATGCCTGAGTGTGGCTGTCACACTTTATGTGTTGTGTTTTTTTTTTGTTTATATAGCTCCAACAATTTACGCAGCACATCTTACAATACATAAATGCAAAGGGTACAGACAAACCGATACATGAGTTAAAAAGGCTCTGCTTATTAAGCAGTTGATTTATATAGCAACTGCATAGTCCATAGCGCTCTCTTTGAGTCTGCAGCATGGCTTCTTAAAGCCCCCGTTTTCCCTTTTTTTATTGCGACCTCCCAGCCCAAAGCATCCCATAGAGGTTTGGATAGGCTGCGTAGACTGATAGAAATGTTTGCTCGGTTGTTTATTAATCCGCCTGTTGAGAGCAGGCTGCCAGATTGTGCGTACACAAGCCAAGCACGATTATACGCCTGGGGTAAGGGAAAGGGCACATGCGTGTGCCTTCGGTGTCGTAGTATATATAATTATAATAGTGTTAGAATAATTAGTTGTTTGATTTTAAAGTTTTGCTCCAAAATATTGCAACTAAGTTGTTGACGTTTATTTTTTTTAACCACTTTACTAGGAGTTGGAAGGGTAACAAAATAAAATGTTTCTATAATCATTAAATCCAGTGCTGTATACAGTAATGTGGATTAAGATTGACAAAAAACTTGGGTTTGTTTAATTTTTTTCTAATAAACTTACTTTATTTGCAGACCTGGAGGCCGCCGTTGTCACTCTTTTGATCTTTTGGGCAACTTTGCCTGCTCAGACACCACACTTAGCTGATTCTTTATGGCAATGCTAATGCAGTCCTGTTTCTTCAATGAAGACTTTTTCTTCCATACATTTTCATTAGTCACTGTCAGTGGGCGATAAAGACTGAGCCACTCTGTTGCGTACCAGAAGACAGTGGATAAGGAGCCAGGACTAAGATAACAGAGCTGGAACACATAAAAATGGTTAATACGCAGCTGTCTAAAAAACATGAAATTAGGCAAAACCTAAAACTGTTAAAAAAAAAAAAGGAACAGACCAATATTTGTGAAAAGTCACAAAAAGAGTTTACTTTAATGTCATAAAACAACCACTGCTCCAAGCTCCAATTGTATACCATAGTAATGTTATGATGTATTGATTTCTATAGTGCCATCATATTCTGCAGCAATGTACAATAGGTAGGCAGGACATAACAAGGGGTGTTATGACTTTTGTTTCAGTAAATCCATGATGTTATGTGATGACATAACATCATGAATTTACTGAAACAAAAGTTGAGGAGGGGCCCTGATTATATGACACTGTATCTCTATATGTCCATAACTATATTTATACCGTATTAATGCAACAATTCGAATGGCACATGTTTTAAGCTTGGGGTTTTGATTGGAGGTAGTACTCTACCCCTGGTGGCAGGATTGTTCAAAGTACAATCTGTCTATAACGTTGTCTATAATATACATAGGCTATGGTTTGTGCTGTGCAAATACTGGTGCTATCATAATGGCATTAGAAATACACTGTGCTACAGAATAACAAAAAAACCCACAAAAGTTTACACCTTTTGACCAAAAATCATAAATTCCAAAGATTTTTTTTTTACTTATACTTTGAGGCATTTAATGACAGCTGCATTTAGAATCAACGTGTGCTTGGTATTTCGCACATCTTGATCGGGCCCGGACTTACCATAACCTTTGGCCAAGTAGGTAGCCTTTTATGTAATTCCAAAAATTCCTATTTTCCTGATTATGCGCCCATGACTGCTCTTTACAAAACAGTTGAATTGTGTGAAAACCAGAAAAGAATACGGTGTCATCTGTGGGTCAGACATTTTTCTCATATTAGTCAACAGAGTTGTTCCTTGCAGAAAATGTCATTTATAAGATGTATTCACTTTATAAAGCTTTTTTTAGAAGCAGATGAGAAAATCTCTGAAGATAAAGTCATGGATAAACACATATAAAACAATTCCATTCATGGAAATTGTCGGTCACACTGGGCAGGGCTATGCGATTTGAAACAAAAATAATTACTGGCAAGTGATAACATTTTTAGGCTTGTCATTTTATTTAACACTAATATGAATACATGCGTATACATAAATATATGTAAAATATATTTGTGGGAGGGGTCTTCAGCATCCTCTCCTTCAGGGCGTTACGTTTGCGTTCCTGAGGGCGGTATGTTTGTGGACGGTTGGTTACCGCAGGCCTTAGACATTGCAGGACGTTCATTCTCTCTCTCCCAGGGGCGTCTTGTTGCATTTCCAGGGAGTCCTATCACTGCACATCCGTATACCTTACCGCTCTTTGCTCAGTCATTGCTTTGAGGCAGTTCTGCTAGTTTCCATGTGCTGGGGGGGGGAGAGGGGAAGCTCATTTCACAGAGCAGCTTCACTGAGCTACTCGTTTGCTTCACGTGCAGAGGGGGGGGCTATCCATTTGGTAAAAGTTAGCTTCACGTGTGGGGGGAAAATGGGGTTTTGTTTGGTCGAGCTACTCATTTGCTTCACATGCGAGGGAAGGGGCATTGATGTGGTAGGCCTCTGCCCCTAAAATAGCCTGCTTGTGCCACCGCTGCTCCTTTAGCAGGCTGCCTGTGCCACCTCTGCCTCCCTAAACAGCCTACCTGTCCCATTCATTCATTCACCATTCATTCACCAACATCTCAGTAAAGTAAATGGTAGGAATACTTACTCCCAGGTAAAAGTAAGAATAGAACTTTCCTAAATAAAGTTGAACAATTAAAATTTGCAATGTTATGGAGTTGTAGCACTCAATACATTTCCCATTCAAGACTTATTTACATATTATCAGAGTTGCTGTATTTGTGAATATTTGCATCTTCTGTCAATGTATTGGAGGGATTGTAACAAGCTGTCAAAATGCAAAGTATGCTTGTTATGATTTAACTCCATAATGGGTCTCCTACACGCTTCACAAGGTTATGTCTGGAGGGCCTCCTTCCGCAGCACAGGCCCGCTACCTTGTTCAGTAAATCGACTGCGCAGTAGGCTGCGCTCCAGGGCGCGATCGCATAGCACCAGGGGGGCACGCACACGTGACATTAAACCTCTGGCTGACTCCATGTGAACTGAAATTACCTCATTTTGCCCTAGACTGCCTAAATTAACCCAGGACCTTCACTATCTCCTTGCCCGTGGTCGGTGTAACACTCCTGCGTTATTCATGTATTACTTTGGCGATTTATTCAATTTGACTCAGCTTGTCCTGACCCTGCTTGCTGTTCTTCTAGTTCCTACCGGACAACGTTTTTGACCTCTTCTATTCTTCACCGATTTGGCCTTGGTTTCCTGTTTTCCTGCTGCTTCCAGTACTTATGCCTCAGGCCTGCCTACCTGTCCTGCTGAAGGAAGTCCTTATTTTCAGTACCATTACAATACTTGTTACATATTAGTTGCAGAATACAAATAGGATGCAATATATGCACAAGTTTTGGACGAATAATTTGTATGTCGACTGCATAAGATACTTCTTAGATCAATATATATATGGCAAGACATCTAGGGCATAAATTGCTATGGAAATATTATATGGATTTTTTTAAAGAATCAAATTATGAATACAAACTTATTCATCACAGCCCAAACTGAGCTCTAGAGAGAGAACATGGACCGGATACAGATGTCCTTTAATTCAGATGCAGATTCAAGAAGACTTTACATACCTTTTAAATGTTGCAACCAGAGACACGGTAAATAGCAGAGTAGTTACTATACTGAATTGGGTACATAAACAGACAAACCTAGACTGAGTTAGAACAGAATTGTGCCTGTTTATGTCATGATATCCATGTAAAAGTACTGTGAGTACTGTGGTCTATTGGGCCAATGATTATAGATTTTAGAGTGAACTTTCAAGAGTAATAACATCCTTTTAGCAAGTACGAAGCTAGTATTATTAATATTATCTTTTATTACAATATACAATGAATTATGCAGACAATAAAATACGCCATAAGAAAGGTGTGGATAGCCCTGGTCTTCATATCCAACAATCTAGGCAAGGTAGGCGCTGGCCTAGGGCGCAGATCTACATGGGGGAGCCTCCTCTGTGGCAGACTGAACAGCCGGCTCTTCCAATGGCGGGCAGTCCAGTCCGCCTCTGGAGAGAACCGTTTCTATTTATTTTTTTCTGTAGAACTGCTCATGGCATTTACTATGCATATTCACTAAACCAGTAGCAGCAAAATACATAAAGTTTATGTGGCAAGATTTGGACTTCATAATTATTCTTGAACTGTCTTGTTAGATCCTGGTTTAGTGAATAGTCTTTTGTGTGGCAGTGACTATGAAGCTGAATTTCAGGGACAGTTATACAACTGAGTTAGAGGTGAGTTTTTTCTGATTATTGCTGCTTATAAAAATGTTCTGTGAACTTGTCATGACACTTCTCAGCAGGTTCCAGGGTGAAGGTTGTGCCAGCTTGGCTAGAGTTGAATTCATCTCATATTGAATGATGTATTATTGCCAATCTCTCTCTTCATTATTTTCAGAAATTAGTAATCCTATTAAAGCCATAATGAACCAGAAGATTAAAATCTGTATAACAAATATAAAATAAATTTAACCTCATTCATTGCACTGCTCATTGGGTTTAGAACCATCACTGATCTTATCAGTTTGTAAAACAGGACAATAATAGTTGTGGAAAATATCAAGGCTATCTTGACCTATATAAGAGATGGAACACAACATGGTGTGTTGAAAAACCCACACCATCCATTACAGAAATTATTCATGAACAGAGAGTCAAGTAATTATTACCTGAAAAAAAGAACCTTTTATCTGCTTTGTTAAAGAAAACGAAATACAATCAAGGTCTCAGGAGGAATTGCACAGCTCATAAAAATGTGTTCCCTCATTTTGTAGTTATCCTTTAAATAGGTATATGAAAAGTCTCTCACTTTCCCTTTCCCTCCTGCTTTCTCTCTTTTTCCACTTTTCCTCCCCCCTCCTCTCTATCGCTCCTTCTTACTTCCTCTCGTCTCTTCTTCCTCTCTCTTTTACCTTTTCTTATCTTTTCTCTCTCTTTCTGTCTCTTATGTTATCATGACAGGCAATGTGAAGGCCTAATTATGGTTTTCCCAAAGGGGAAGATGGCGGTAGAGTTTGAAAGGGAATTGCAGTTACATATCCCTAACTTAACTTTACATTATGAAGGGCCAATGCAGGTGAGCTTCTGATCCAAGAATAGCTTGGGTGATTATGTATATATCAGTAAGATTTCTTGAAGGTTACCTTGCTGACTGAACTATGCATTATATAGAGCTAGTTAAGCACAATATGCAGAGATATGTGGCAGGGATGGCCGTTTATAATGCATAAAGGATTAGCCACAACTCTACCTACACTGCCTGTTACTTTAGTGAACAAATCTTAAAAAGTAACGCTGCCCCGTATCTCCATTTCTATAACCTCAATACACTCGTTGTGAACATTCTCTGTAAGATATACAGTTCAACCATGTTTATTTGTCTTTAATGAGGGAGCTGTGTGTTCAGCTCCGTCACTTCATTATACATTGTGAAGGTCCAACCCAGTGAGCTTTCACTGCAGGAAGAGCTTGGTTGGTCCTGTATAATGAACAATTAAATCAGCAAGATTTCTTCAAATGCTTAATCCTTCTTGTTTGGAGAAACATGTTGGACTTTCTAATAAATAGTGAAGCGAGAGAGTTAAAATGAAAATTCTCCTGCTAACTCTCCTGCTGACTCCCCCTAGTGAATAAACCCCAATCTGTGCATTGTTATTTCTATGGGGAAATTGGGTATGAGACATAATAATAATAGGTTAGAAACATTATATCATTCTTATAATTTGTTTCTATTTTAAACAAATATGTACATATATTATGAAGCAAAGATGTCACTAACTATTCACTTTTTCCAGTAACACCTACTAGTCTTATTACCTCATATTACATTCTCTCCATTGCTTCTGAAGCTGCTGTCAAAGGGGACACATGGTTTTGGCTAAAAAATATTGTTCTGTGTACTCCCTTAATCTCTCTTCAAAGTCATGTCCACAAGAGCAGAGGAATCTCACCAACTTCCTGAATTTAGCTAACATACATGTGAATGGCTGCAGCTGCTCCCATTGGGTTCAATGGGGGTGGTACAGCAAATGTGCAGGAAGTGAACTTTAGTATGCAGGCCATGCAAGAGAAGTAGCTAAACAAGACAGTCTCATTTTCTTTCTCCAACAGCAAAAAAGCATATGCATGCATATGCTTAATTAATTCTCGTATACATTGTAAGTTAATATTTGTGTAGGTGACTTTGTAATCAGAGTGACTCCCACTATTTTCACATACATTTATGGATATACTGACGCAAACCACACATTAAGTTTTCTGTCCACACTATGGTGTGGTGGTCTCACTGATTAATGTGAAGAAAGCTGTCCTGCCTACTCAATTAATCTTTATTTGTAGACCCTGGCAAAGGGACAGTCTTTGTCCCTTGTTTCCCTTGGAGTGTTTGGTGGAAACCACTAATGTGTAACTTTATAATTTGTTATCTGTTAGATTTGTTATCACAATATAATGTTTCCATTGTTTCGCTGAAGGATTTCACAAAGCCTTTCCTGTAACAGTTATATCACATTATTATACCCCAAACAGAGTTCTGTAATAAGACTAACCTCACAAAATGGATTGTGGGAGAATGTCAAAAGAAAATGGCAGGCCAAACTGCTTATTCATTCAACACAGAGTGGTAGGTAAGCTGTGGACAACTTATTATTTTGTAAATAAACCCACAAGTGGATGGACTTTATCATTAGCACTCCAGCCCTCGTGGAAGCAAACAACCAGTAGGATAAAAAAATATACTGAAAATTTTAAATGTAAATATACGAGTAGAAGAAGTAGTAAAACCACAAGACCTATTAAGATGCCAGATGCATTTCTCCTTATGGCCTATCCCTGTCTTGCGGTATATTTATGTTTAAAACTATAATCTGATACATGCTCTTCATGATTATACCAGGGACATTCTGGATTAGAGATCAAAAGCAATTGGCTCTCCCTGGAAGGAGCTAGAAAACCCTGGGACAGGACATGAAAGTTGGGGGACATAGTTCCTCCACTAACACTTAATTACTCACTTTGAAAACACAGTGCTTCTCTAGAAAAGTTACATTTTCCTTAGCACATGCCATGTCTATAGCTGCACTGGCAAAGCTTTTATCTACCTTGCTTCTAGATCTTTTATTTAACATTTTATATTAGCATAAGGCAACAATAAAACTATTATGTCCTGCTTAGCAAAAACTGGTGGTTTTCTAGTACCCGAATTGGACTTGTGCTATCTGGATTTCCCTTGCACAGTGGAGTCTTTTCATTAATTTTCATTTTTGCATAAACAAAACAAAACAGTGTAGTGCAATCACATCACACACAGAGAACAGTACAAAGTATGTTTTATAGGCAGTCCATTTATAAAATAGGCTTCCGGTAAAGGTGAATCAAGTATTGAATGTAACTCATTCAACTGTTTGGTAAAGGGGATGTGTTTTGTGTTGTCTGTGCAAACACTGGGCTATTTTGGTATTACTTAACCTTGTGTAAGGTTCTGGTGTATCTACATAATAACCAACAAAAATATAAGCAGCCTACTTGTAGTTTGCCAACCAGTGGTGGATTTTTTATTAAAGGAACCATAGTGTGCATGCATCTCATCTGTGAGTCACTAAACTTACTTAGTTCCTCCACTATTTTATATTTAGTGAAGGAACCTTAATGCTTACCCTGTGACAAATAATCAGATGACCCCCACAGGTTTATACTGGTACGTTGTTTATTATATTATGTAAACACATAATTTTTTGTATCATGGAGTAATTAATCAATTTTTGTTTATGAAATTTTATTTTTTAAACAATTTAAATCCCTATTACCATTCCTGTGCTCTTTATAGTGTTTATGTCAGGAACGTTACAGCCTGTCCACCTTTCCGAGGGTGGAAAAATCCTATGCTGAGGGTGAACGCACGGAGAACTAATGTCAATGCCCCTTTACTTTACTAGTGTACACAGCCCCAGTGTAATATATTAATTAATATAAATATTAATATTCATAGATATAATTTTGGAACACTATTTGTTTTTAACTCAAACAGCAGCATTTCATTGATTAAAAAAACTGTTGGTCACTCTCCCTCAATGTTAAGACATTCAAAAACTTCTTTAAAGTGGACCTGTCATCCAAAAAAATGTAGATGACCGGGTACACTACAGGTAAGTATTATAAACTGTCTTTACCAGGAACTACTTCACACTACTTGCTACAGAACCTGGCACACATATGGAAGTGGGGCACAACACAGGGAAGAAACAAGGGTGCAAACAAATGTCAGGAGAATGGACATGGGAGGGTTGGTGAAACATACAGGAGAAGTAGAAAGTGGACATGGTGTGGTGCTAATGGAGGAGACCATGGTAATTCTTAATACTTTGTGTTGGTTTGATAATTTAGATAACTAAAAAAATCTTGTGCATTAAGTATGGCGGGCTAAAGCTGAACTGGCTGACAGTTTAGCTACAGCTTACTTTTTGTCAGTACAGTTCCGAAACATTATTAACCTTTTTTTACCAATAGAAACAAATAGTTTAGCTTATGGTTTTTTCCAAAACCTTATACTCTTACTATTTAAACCAATACCAATGTCAAAAAAAGAAGACATTCATATTAGTGATGCATTTATTCATTCAGGAATGTAATCTATAAAAAAACGTTAAATTAATTGGAAGGTTCTGCAAAAAAGGTGCATAGAATACTTTTTTGCTAGTACCAAGAATGGACAATTCTTAATAATTTACTCAGTGGTCCCTAACCAAAGGCAGTATCGTTTAAATTCCCTTTATTTTTACAGATAAATCAAATCTTAATCAGCATATCAATGTAATCCTACCCACAAAGATAGAAGAAGATATAAAACATGTGGCATTTTTTTAGCACAAGAGAACAGACAACCCTAGACAAGCTATTCACTTCTGCTAGGCTTCATCACTGAGGTGTATTGATAGTCTATCTAGACACATCAACCAAGGATTACATTTCAGACCTTAGGGACACAAGCTCAAAATGAAACAAACTTGTCCTGTAGTCTGTTCCCACTAAGAAGGATCTTGGATGAATTTGGTGTGGTTGTGCTATCAAAAAATAACCCCGTCCCTACACAGCAGAGCTTACTTTAGACACATTTGCATGTTCATATAGCTCCTGGGGCTCTCCCTTTTGAGATAAGAATAAGCCAAAAATGGCTAGAGAACTGTCAGTTACACATGCCCAGGAGAGGTTGAAATACTTTTAGGGATAAATACTTGATAAGGCAAAATGTGTCAGGAAGTTGGACATGATGATGTACTGTGGATTGGATGACCAAGCTGGGCACACAAGAGAGTGTTTCCAGTTATTCTGTATTTTAATCAATGGCATGAATCAATCAGTCAGTATATAAATACTGTTGGTGTTTATGTGCAACGGACACCATATTGTTTTTTCCTCTACTCTCATTGTGGGTGGCATCAACATGGTATGCCAAGTGAGATTCTGTCTCTGTAATGTTCCAGGCAATGACAGTAAGACACAAGGGTCCGGGTTTAGCTTTGTCTGCATTAAAAATGTCCACTTTTTTTTCTGATTAATTCTCAGTCTTCTTTTTATTATTATTATTATTATTATTATTATTATTATTATTATTATTGTTATTCTGTATGTTACTACATTTTTTTTATTTTGCATTGAGTTGAATCCACCTGCCTTGTTCCCAAGCCGTAATAAAAGCAAAGCTGCATTGTCTCAGACATTATATAATAATTATTCCTATTGTATGGTAGTATTTGACCTAGTGGCGTGGTTATGTTTTCTTACTGGCACACCACTTGTGCCATGTGACACAGCCTCTGTTATTAAAGTTTATTGCCTCATCTGGGAAGGGTATAGAGTGTTTGACTGATACAGAGATACAGTGTGTGAGAGATTGTGTCACAGGTAAGCTCTACAGTCTGTGCCACATAAATCTACATCTTTGTACTGCAGGAGGAGCATCAATGGACATGAGGCAGTGACTGGGAAAGCAAGACTCTAAACTGCATTGATCTGACTACGCAATTTTCATAATGGACAACAAAGAAGAAAAGAAGGAACGGAGACAGGGTTATTTTGCAAGGTCAGTGATTCCTTTGTCAAACAAAGTTCTCTTAATAAATTATACACAGGGCTGCCTTTTGCAGGACTTGTCTTGGCACTGGTCCTAAAACCACTGATTAGTTTCCATTAACTTGAGTGGACGCCTAGATACTTAGACTTTGTAGCTGTATTTAAAATGATTGGAATTTCACGCAGAATTCTCCTGGTGTTAAATTATTTAAAAAGTAAAAAATGGTGTATTTTTTAGTTATGTCATGTTGTAGATGATGGTTTCGGGAGATCGATTTTCTTCTTTAGGTAGCATTACTAAAACAGTCAATGATTTAATTGGAGAATAATATACTGTAATGAGAAAATATATATGTTATGTAATATTGAAGTTTAATAGACATTTATATAATAGTAGACATTTAAATAATAATTTTTATAAAAACTTCATTAATATTTATAAAAAATTGCCATTACTAACAAAGCAGGAGAAGGCCAAGTGTCTGTACAAGGATGCCACATTGGTCTACTGTCACATACTGCATATACATACTATTATATTGATTATATATATATATATATATATATATATATATATATATACACTATTTGTGGGGCACTATATAAAAACTGGAGTTTACAAAGAATGCTTCTCTTGTCGAGCATCAGTAACCCTGTTGAAATAAGGCCATCTGGTTCATTTCCCAGTAATTGATACTGTTTGTTAAGGTGATAATTTAGCCATCTGGAATAATAAAAAAAGTTGAGAAAACCTGTATTCACTATTACAAGGTACATCTTTTTATGTAACACACGCATTTAGGGAAAAATTAGTGCATTGTGTTAAAAAGCCACAGTATTATTGAGTACCTACTGATGGTTAGCTGAAACTATTATAGCAGATCTGTCACTTTTCCTAAATACTACATTTTAGAGTTATACATGTTAGAGTTCTAAAATATGATGTTATCAAAAAAAACATTAGTATTATATATTTATTAGAGGCCCACCATGTGTATGTATATACCATGAGAACTTTCTTTGTACATAAAGATCTACATAAATATCCCTCTCCGTTAAGTTATCAATCCCCATAACAGATCTAAAGAAGGTAAGTGAAAGGGAGTTATAGATAGAGAAAGAAGAGAGGTATTGAGAGATGACAAGAAAGGAAAGAGAAGGGGAGAAATAAAGATAAATGGAAGAGATGGCATAAAAAAGAGGAGAGATAATGGGAAAGGGGAGTTATAAAAAGTGGAACGTTTGAGAGATAAAAGGGGGAGATGAAGCGAAGGTGGAGAGAAATGGAAAAAGGTGTAAAAAGAAAGGGGGAGAGAAGGGAGATAAAAACACAGAGGAGAGAGGAAGAGATAAAGAGAAAAGGTGGGAAGCTTCTTATTTAAGAGATAAAAAGAAAGGGGGGCAATAAGCAGGAAGAGTGATAAAAGAAAGGGGTGAGCTAAAGAGAATGGGGAAAGAGAAGAGATAAAGAGAAAGGATATTTGACAAAAGTTCAGTGCATTGACCGAAACACTGATGGTTTTCGGAATAAACTATTAATCTTTGATCTATCTGTGAGTGCGTGATTTTATATAGCGCTTTATAATTGCCTCCCCTACTTTTGTCCCCGTCCCCAATGTGCCTTCTAAATATGATTGCTTGAGATGCCACTGGATGAGAAGAAAATTGAATAGATGATGATAGTCACATATAGCCACATGTAGACACAAATCACAGTCTCCCGATAAAGTAAATGCTCCGAAAATGATTTCATTCAAGACAGACAAAGAAAAAACACACAATATAGTTGTTTTTCTACATTAATGTATGACAGGGACGCCTGTCGAAGACATTTGAGATGCCTTAAGACAGCAAGCTGTAACATACATACACATGCTAACATACTGTGACAAACCCTATAGCATGAGGGCCATACATGTCACTTTTAGGGGTCCTAAGCACAGTCCTCTAGGGCAATCAGAGTCAGGAACAGCAGCTTTGAACCAAAACAGCACTTTATTTTTAATTGCTGAAACCCCAAAAACCAAATCATAAAAATAAAACCTAGCTCCCAATTGGAGCGCTCTCTAACTTAACTATGCTGGTCTAGACTGACCAGCCTAATCACCCACTACCTCAACCTCCCAGCCAGATCCAGCTACGCCAGGCTCTGGAAAACCTCCCCCAGACAACACACAAAATGTCCAGGCAGGTATTGCCTCACTTGGCTCAGGGATTGTCTTCTTCAGGGCCTCTCCTTGCCCTGGGAGCACAGGGAACCTTCCTCTTCCCCCATCAGTCTCCCTGAGTATCAGACTCCAGGGGTTTTTAATGTCCAGCACCTGTGCCTGATGCCGGCCCCATAGGAATGCCGGACCGGATCCTGTGGACTTCTTGCCTCCTGTAAAACCCGGCATGGAATTTCCACAAAATGGGGAAATGGAGCATTGGCCCACCCTGCTCTCCAATTGCTCCACCCCAGGGACCCATATTTACGATCTGGATAGCACCTGTACCCAAATGCCACACTAAGCATCTCCCTGGGGTTTACACTGTCACAATACACACACAGTAATATACTTACACACACACACACACTAACATACCTTCACACATGCTAGCTCACATACTAACATACACATGCTAACATACTTACACACAATAACATACACACACACTAACATACTTACACACGCACAGTACCATACTTACATGTACATACACACATACACACCCACATACTAACAAAACACACACATACACACTGGCCTATGACAGCTATTCTGCTCCTTCGCTGGAGATACGATGACTACTTCTGAGCGCTGGTAAATGAAGTCAAATACCAGCGCTCAGACTCAGTGTGTTGGAACTGAAGTATTGTGTTCCCCCAACCCAGCGGTATTCCCAACCCCACAGTGGCATTTGGGGCTCCCACTGGACAGGGCCCCTCCCCTGCAATGTAATAAGAAAATCAGCATGAGGGCACTAATGGACACCCACCCTGGTTACAACAGGCAAAACCAGTGGAAGATTGGGAACAGGTTCTTCACAGAGTGTGCATGTGTAGCGACTAGATGAAATATACTGTGAGGATAAAGCTGTAGATTACAAGAGAATGAAACACTGATAGTGTGAGTCTGAGTCTCACCTCTATAACATAGTGTGAGTGCCCCCTTAAAGGACTCTTTCACTTACTCTGCTCGATGTAAAATTTAGCATTTAGCTCCATTCACTGATAGGTTTCTACCATAGAGAATGAAAACAGATCTTAATAGAATCCTTGTTTTTGTGTTGAACCATCAAAGGAGAGAATAAAACTATTTTTATACTTTACCAAGCAACATGTCCCACTGCGCCACCTTTGCCCCAAACAGCTTATCAGTACCATTCTAACCACCAAACTACCTGTTTATACCATCTTTTCCCCTAGCTCGTCAGTGCCTTCAAACAGCTTGTCTGGGCCATCATTTCCCCCCAAACAACTTGCCTGTGCCTTCTTTGCCCCCTTCCAACATACACTTTGGCACAGTTACTCATACTCACTAACACACGCTCCATCCCACCCCACTTACACATCAATGCTCACACACAAACACATACACATCAATGCTCACACACACAATTACACATCCGTGCTCTCTCGCACACAATTATACATTAATTCTCACATACACTTCTGCATGCATATTCATGATCACATACATATCTACAAACATACCCCCTCCCTCCCAACCCGCTTACCTCTCACCTCTCCACTTTCTCGTGAGGTTACGTAACCGTGATATGTTCCTGTCTCCCTGTGATTCCAAAATACTTGGAAATGGCCCATACTTAGAAATGTCCCATCTGACCAAGACCGGAAGGAAGGGGCTTTTCTAAACAATTTAGAACCCATACGAGGAGACAGAAACAAGTGATCACAGGGGTCACTCTGCGCCCCCTAGAGGCATGGGCCTCGTCGCAGTTGCGACCGTTGCAAGTTACGTAAACTTGGTAAGTTTACTGTCGCTAACATCCCTGCTAAAGTAGAATACATATTAAAGTACTCTGTGACTACTTCAATATACATTCTTCAGAAACAATTACTTGAGGTAGAAACTGCAGCCCTGCAGCTGTGGTCCTTTTCTTGGTCTGACGATTCTTGTCACTGATTGGCTGCTTGAAGCAACTAATCAGTACCAGGAAAACACTTCCATTGAAATCAATAGGAACGCTTTTTGCCCATGTGCATGGATGTCTGAACAGATCACCGCCTGAAGAATTCTCGAGCCGGCACTGGAGCTGACTGGAGGTGAAATGTAGTTGGCTGAACACATCTCATGCACGGAAAATATCGGAGAAGGGGCAAACGCATACAATGGCCAGAGTGTCCATTTTATGTTTTTAGCTAAGGGAACAGCAAATTCAAGTTATCACATCCCCACCCGCAACAAAGCCCATTGCTACATTACAGTTTATCACAATAAGGAAAGTAACATATTGTTTTGAGGATCAATATATATAGCAAAGTTATTTCGAAATGTACTGGAAATCTTATAATGACTAGATAATTAGTGTTTACAAGAGCTTAAGCATATACACCAGATGTTTTACAACACATGAAAAAAATTGTTGAGAAAGACTAGAATTTGTATTTTTATTTTATTTTTCTCATTGCTCTTGGTAACACATATATTTTTAATCTTTAAGAACATTTAAAGGGACAGTCTTTTCCCCATTTATTTAAATCATTACCACATATTAGATTCCACTGTGCACCGACACCAGTGCAATTTACTTCATGCAAATCAGTGCATGGATTCTTATTGGAAGTAGAAAATAAGAAAGCAGGCAGTGTACTTAAATGCTCGTCAATGTAACTGGACTTATTTAGTATAAAATGAAAGAGACTCTCCAGCCATCGTATGCACTGTGCATATGCTAGCTAAGTGGTCCCTTTAAATGTTAATGGTGTCGCCCTTGCAAATGCATGGGTGGATTCTTCAGAATCTTCAATTTATATTTGCCTCCCCCCAGCTATTTGCTGTGCAGGAGAAGTGCTCAGCCAAGGGGTCTATATGTATTGATCCTCAAAACAACATGTGCACATTTACAGAAAGTATTCCCATTGATTTTAATGGTACCACTTCAAGCGGCCATTCAGTGACGTGAAATGTCAGGAGGAGGTGTTGCTCTTTGGTTCTGGAGCTGCAGCTTCTCCGAAAGGTAAGTAATTTAAATTTTTTTAAAGTTTTTTACAACAATATGTGTTCTTTTTCAGAAGTTATTCCTGAGACACTGGAATTCCCATTAAAGGCTGGTTGGACATTTTACATACAACTATGGTAGAGCGGTTTACCAGAAACAGTTGTTGTAAATTATACATTTTCATCAAAACTTTGCTATAGAAATGAATATAGAACATGTGCATGCTCCCTTTATGTATTTCTTGCTGTCACACAATGTATATAAGTGTGTGTTACTTGATGTCTTTTTAAACCCCCCAACCTATCTGATTAACATTTTAATAAAGTATATATTGTTACCCAATAAACATTGAATGTGATCAATCACATTATTAATGTTTGTATAATCACTACTAAGTTGCATTTCAAGGTGTACTGTGCATAGCAAAACAATCATTACCTGAGTCAGAGACAACATGTGTAGTCATTGACCTTGTGTAGAACAAGGCTTCTCGACAGTTATTCCACCCTTATACCCGATTACCAGATTTCTGCAATTAATTGCCCCCAAAAAACATTGATTTATTATGTAGCCCTTACCAAAGTTACCAACTTTTCACCACATGAAGAACATTGCTCTGATGTAGCTGCATTTTTAATATAGTTTTCCAATGCCTCAGACATGAGGCATATGACACATTTCTAAGCTCCATTTGAGACATTGAATCAAGCCCTGTTTGTGTTACGTTTAGCTTGAAAGTAACTAGCTCAGGATATCCTGTGTTTATGATTTCCACTGCTGTTTCCTTAACTGTTTTAAATCTGAAGCATCGTAGATCGTAGATAAATATATTCACCATGGTGCCTTGCGACCTTATGATTAGGATACTTCCAATCCCATTTTGACATGATCAAGTGATGGCAAAAAGCATGGCAATTCCCACAGCCCACCTAGCACTCAAGGTACATCAGCTATCTGGGATTTAGGGATAACCTACCTGGTTGGTAGTTGTGCCATGAAGACTGAGTCGGTATAACTTGCTAAAGTTTCTATTATTGTCTTTTTTCTACAACAAATATTAACATTTGGTGTATGAACTCAGCCATGGCTTTAATTGCACAAAACGGTTATTCGTTTTTTCTCAATATACCTTGACATTTAGTCACAAAGAATATCATGGATTGGAATTGGTTTTCAATGCTTTGCGTATAGGCCTAGTAGCCTTCAGGTCCTTCAGGCACAAGTCACCCAATGTTTCTCCACTATGTGCAGTCATATTTTCCTACCTTTGGCAACCATGAGTGTCCCCAGCAGTGATTGTCTGTTATGTAAACACTGTGCTGTGTGCAGTAAATATGGCCTTATTAATGGGCTTTATTGTGTTGTGGGCTAATCTCAACAATAGGGTTTATCACAAAGTTAACTCCTGAAAGGTTCTAAAAGTGAAAAACAAGTAACTTAAGCTGTGTTATTGTATTGTGTTTCTCCTCAAACTGGTCTATAGTTAACAAATTCTCAATTACGAGGTATAATAAATGGTCATCTATAATATGCAAATCCAGTAGGTAATACACCGTTCAGCCATACCATTATGACCACCTGCCTAATATTGTGTAGGTCCTCCTTTTGTCACCAAAACAGCCCTGACCCGGCGAGGCATGGACTCCTCTAGATCTCTGAAGGTGTGCTGTGGTATCTGGAACGTTAGACGTTAGCAGCAGATCTTTTAAGTCCTGTAAATAGCGAGCTGGGGCCTCCATGGATCGGACATTTTTTCCAGCACATCCCACAGATGCTCGATTGGATTGAGATCTGGGGAATTTGGAGGCCATGTCATTACCTTAAACTCGTTGTTGCCTTCCTCAAACCATTCCTGAACCATTTTTGCTTTTGCGGCAGGGCACATTATCCTGCTGAAAGAGGCCAAAGACATCAGGTAATACTGTGTCTATGATTGGGCGTACATGGTCTGCAAGAATGCTTAGGTAGGTAATACGTGTGTCTGGTGGGGGCAGCTTTCAATTATATTAGATATCCCGGTGGGTCTGTCCCAGATGATGGAATACAGCAGCTTGTGCCGGCTGCTGCATTCCATACGGTTGGCCCCCCCTGACTGGCAGAAACCCAGGGCCCGGTCGCAGTCGCGACCCCTGCGACCCTGGATGTTCCGCCACTGGTAACACAGAAATATTGGTTACATTAATCTATCAGATGCCGATGCTCAACTGTGTCATCCAGTATTTGTTCATCCAGTGATTTTAAGCAACACACCCCATTGAGCTGCTTCCCTTAATAGGCATTCTGATGGAGAAATCTGAAACAATGGAAAGCAGAAAGACCAAAGTGGTATTTGTAGCTGTACTTTTAATGTATCCACAATATTATAAAACTCGATAATTCATAAAAATATGACTTTGAGAAGCTGTCAATGCACTGAATTCTTGTTGATTTCAGAGACCGCTGCCTAAAACATAATATAATAAAGCCTAATTGGAAGCAGGAAGATGAATTAAGGATTATGCTGTAATTTAATTTGTTAATTAGGTTAGTTGTTTTTGGAGCTCAGTGTTTCAAAATAATTTTGCTTTTCCTCTAGTACAAAATATTGTTAGTCAGTGGCTCTGGTAGCGAGCCATATTTGTCTGGATACTAAATGCTGCAGTTATAAAGGATAAGCACTCAAGAAAGTCCTCAACTAATTTTCATCATGTATTTTTTGTGATCACATAAAGAGGGGACCAGAGATTACCACCACATATGGAATATATGGTTGTCTCCTAGGTGTACATATGAGGGTTTAAATACACAAGGCCTTAGTTGTGTACACTGTGGTTGAAGTCATCGCTCACTAGGCATACACTAAATTTGTTATCCATACATCATTGCCATCAATGAAGGCAATTATCTTCTGACTCTAATTGGGGGAAAGGGTAGTAGCATGGCCAGACTGGGGAAGAAAAGTGGCCTTCGCACTTTAAGGCCAGCAGCCACCAAATAATGTGGGTGCCTTTGGCAAGATACGCATACCCACACACTACGCTCTTACATTCTCCAAGCGTGCGGCCAAACATATATTGCAGTGACTGTACACTGAAAGATCCTATCAACCACTGGAGTGGAAGGAATGGTGCGTGTGCAGGCCTTTGGCCACCAGGCATAAGCCCAGTTCGGCGGATGCCCAGTCCGAACCTGGATAATAAATACATGCATTTTGCTTGTTAACAGCTATGTGGACACACTAACTGAACACTCCTAGATTCAGATACGGCAAACATTTGTTAACTCCTAAAAGGCTAACAGCTGACTTCATACTATGACTATCTTCCCAGAAGCATATCTGTAAATAGTAACCATTTAACTGCCCATCATGCAGGTTCTATGTAGTGAACCAACTAGGACTATTCTCTGTCCTCATGGTAACTATGACCTGTCATTATTTAATGGTACACTTTATCGAGTAACATGCATTCAAACACTATGTATACATTATAAAGGAATGGTACCAGTTCTTGGTGCATTCCAATATTCCAATACGTGCATTTTCGCTCACCCAGACTGCCTTCTGTGCGACCCCAGAATGCTGTACATGTCATTGTGCCCTCGGCATTCTGTGGTATAGCAGAGATGATTGTGGATGCACCCACCTCGCAGTCATGTTTGTAGTATTTATTTCTTAACGCCGATGGTACATTATATTATGCTAAACCTGGATTCTCTACTGAAGAACAGATATTACTCTCTGAGATTTTGGGGCTGAATGACACCAACTAGGGTCCACACCATGCCCAACCCCCAAAGCCTGTCTAAGAGGAGACTCAGTGTATTTTTTAATTGTGCTCCCATAAGTTTTTCAGCCTATAGATAACCGGTTGGTTGAACTGACACTCTGACATTTACGGCCCCAGACTTTCCGTGTTAGTCATGAAGTAGTTAAGAAATAAACTGATCTTAGTATATCTTTATAATAGAAATTAGAGCCTTTTTAAAAATAATTTAAAACATACATAAATAGATGGGTACCCATAATGGATGATAAAATATCATGCCCTTGTTGTTAACAGATGAATTTGTACAGAATTTGCAATCAGTTATATACGATCAGGTCATTCAGACCTTGGGCTCACAGACAAACTGAACTTTGAAACCGTTTAAGAGAACTATATCAGCCAGGTTTACGATGAAAACATAGGCCATGTCAGGCATTGTGTGAGTTCATTTAGTAAAACAAAAAACAAGTGTTTGTGAATTCTTCACATGATAGGCTTTTACTAAAAACATATTAATCACTTTGTTTACTTCTTTGGAAAGAAAAATTAGTTGATTGAGTGGCATTCTGTTTATTGTATTTTTTTAGAAGTTTAAATGGTTATCAAATTGGAATACAGGTTATAAGTTGTTTAATTAAATCTGTACGATCCAATTATGTTATACAGTGTTTGATGTGAGTGTTGTCTGTAATTAGTATTTGCTGCCTCTTATGTTATTTTCCACTCATTTTCTTAAAGACTGAAGAAGAAGCGTCTTTCCAAGCAGAACTCAGACCCCACATCTTCTAGCTCTCACGTCAGTTCAGCTTCCACCCCAAAGGATGAGCCTTTGAAAGTAATACTTGGGCATATCTCTGACAAAGGTCTGGATGAAGACAAGAAAAAGAAAAGGACCCAACCGAAACAAATAAGACGAAGTGAGGTTAAAAGATATAGTGTCAGTAAGTAGTATATTCTTCACTTCTGGACTTTTCCTGATCTCTTTTCATCCTCTAAAATTTCAAATACATTTGACTTTGCTTTAATTACATGGAAATTCCCTTGGATATTTGTTAGATGCCAAGGAGAAGATGCATCTGCGTTTGGTGGTCTCATGAAGGACACAAAGTTTAATTTAAAGATGACATCTGTATGTGTGGCAGGTTCATCAACACTCTAAAACACAGCAGACATATTTGAGCATACCTATTATACTTGTAAAATGCTAAGGGTAGAAGGTTATAGTGTCTTTTTTAGATAGTCGAGGCAACAATGGACAGTAATTCGCTCAGGGTTCTTTGCTTTTGACTGTTATGTGATATTTATTTATAGAATGAAAGCAGATTCTGTAGCCCTATCATAGTAGGGGGACAGTGAAAACGAACAATAAAACTGAAATTGATAATATACAATTTAACAATGCGATCAACGCATGTCAAGACATTTACTGTAGGTACCGAGGGAGAAGAGGAGCTTACAATCAAATAGGAGGTTGTATCAATCAGAATTACAAGTAGTTGCATATTAAATGAATGATCATAGGTAAAAAAACCTGTGCTATGTTAACTGAAATGTGTGTTATGGTAAAGTTCTGTATTTATTCATTGCTGCTTTGTTTACACGTGTAAATACATAAAAGGTTTTAACACAGTTCAGGAGGGAAGTTTATTTCAAAGGAGAAGAAATGTTAGAACAAAAGGCCATACTTTGAAATTAGAGGGTCAGAAGCTAAGAGGTAGTTTGAGGAAGTTTTAATTTACTAAGAAGGTGGTAGAGCCTCCCATCAGAATTTAAACATGCATGGGGTAGGCTTAAGTATATTCTAAATCTAAAATGAGACCGAGAAGTGATTAAGACTTGAGTCTTTACATCAAGGAAAGAAAACAGCAGACTAGATTGGGCCGAATAGTTCTTATCTGATGTCAAATGCTATATTGATGTGTTGCATGCAAACAGTAGGAGCCACATTGTCGAAGTCCTCTGAAGAATCTAAGTTACTTACTGAATAATCGTTCAATGATATGGTGGTATATTTGGGTGGTGTGTTAACTGAGCAGCTTTTTAGCCCACTTAAATCAATTTACTGCATGTTATCAACCTGTAACAAGGTATGTGACACACTTAGATGCTCATTTTTGTTGGCATTTAGTGTATTCTGGAGTGATGTACATGCAATCAGTGGTATGCATCTAATGCTCTTTGCAGCCTGATGTGTCCCCCACAACACTCTGGGCATCCTCATATACATCAGTTTCTATTAGGACTCAGTGTGCAGTCTCAATTATCCCTGGATCACCGACTTTGACTTCTGTACAAGAGGGTCAGAGGCTTAGATGAAAGAAGTCTTATTTTGCCAAGAGGGTGGGAGCGAAAATGGAACCATCTCCCATTAGAAGTGGGAGATGCTAATGCAGCGAGGGAATTTAACCATGCATGGGATAGGTATACATGTATCTTGAATCTAAGACAAGACCAAGGACTGACTAAGGTCTGAAGAAAATGGGCAGAAAAGATGGACTGAATGGTTTTTAACTTACGTCAAATTCTATGTTTCTGACTTCCGTTTCCATGTCCCTGTTTCCTTTTGCACAGCTCCATTCCTTTTCTTGTCTCTTCTTATCCTTCTGTCTTCTTTCTTCGTCCACTTTTCTCCGGTATCAGCTCCGTTTACAGGCCTTCTGAGACTCTCAAAAGGATGTTTTTGCACCTCTGTAGCTTGAGTACTTCTGCAAAAAAGTGGAGCCACTGCGAGCTCCAAAGGGTTAGCCTCTCCCCCATTCCTCCAATCGGTGTAGGTGGTCTGCTCTCCAAGAGGACTAGTCAATGGAGCTGATACCGGGGAGAAGCAGACAAAGAAAGAAGACAGAAGAACAACAAGAGGCAAGAGAAGAAGCAGAGCTGCGGAAAAGGAGGTGGTGACACAGGAGCAGTTGGAAAAGAGAGACATTGGAAGACATTGAGAGAGAGTGGGTGATAGAGCATGAAAGACCTTGAGAGAGTGCTCTCTGCTTCATTTTCATTTGTTTTGTTGTGATTCATCCTTCTTTTCAGACATTCATTTGTGTTACAATTTGTACAAATCTGAGTACTCAAGATACCACAGTAATTTTTAACAATTTGAAACAAATGGAATATTCAGTGAATTAACCAATTCTTTTAAACACATTTTAAAAATCAGGCATTTGTGTTATAAACACTACACATGATAATTTTGACACAACTGTGTCTTCAGAGATTTTTGACAGCATTACATTTATGAAGTCTTTATGGCTGCTGGTGGCTCTGCCACCAGACCCCCTTACCAATCTCCCTGAAGCCAATTTTCCAAACTCGGGACCTCTGTATTAGTTATAAATTCATAGAACAAATTTAGATTTAGGAGCAGATGAAAAACCCATCCAGCCCTTCTGATGGCCTTCTGGGAGGAGTAAATGAGAAGATGGGAGGCAAGATCAGTACAGTGAAGTAATAAGCTTTGCATGTTTTGTTCTCTTACTGCCGTATAATAGTCTTCACAGTTTACATCTGATAGTAAAATCTGCAGGTGTTTTAATGTAATGAATAAAACTAACATTTTTGCACATCAGACATCTATTTAAAACATATCTCTGTGTATAGTAGTATCATTTTTCCCAAACACTCCCTGGTTATGATTCCTACAAGGAATCTTTATCAGTCTTGTTTTACCTTTTACAACCCAGATCTGCAAATTCTTAGTGTTTCCCGGTAACCAAAGCTTGGGTAACGGGTCTGGTTCAAACAAAAATAGCCACCTATTAAAAATACCAGATAGATGGACCCAAAGTTGATTTTGAGCTACTCTGCTATTTCCATGGTAACTATTTCCATAACAATCCCAAGCTGCAGGATCAGCATACAAGATGCTGATTATATTGCGCTGTCAGCAGGGAAGCCATATTTTTTAAATATATTTTACATGTACGTCTTAACCATCTTCTACATTAATTCCCTGGTATAATATGATTGTTATGTTAAATCTATAATAGCTAAATAGCTGAACTGCACGCATTTAGTTTAGTGCAACAAAAGCAGCACTGAGTAATGGGGAAAGGGTATATTTTTGTACAGTTCAGACGTATACATATAATGAACAGACCTATTTTACTTCCCCATTTATATACCCTTTATCATCTCTTATTTCCCTATATCTTGCACATTTTGTATGATTCTATTCATTGGATGACGTATTCTAGAATAAACACGATCTAGATTTACAGTAGGCTATATATTTTCTCCTTGGGACTAGACAGCCATACAGGGCTATAGATTTTTGCTGAGAAAAACCTTACAAGGTACAAAAATAATATGGGAAATATTACTACAACAGAACACTGCCGGCATCCCAGTCAACTGCAAGGTGGGTTATAGAACGGGTAGATAACTCTGTTGAGGAAAGACAATATTTTAATAGCAATTAAAATGTCTTATTCTACACTTGAACACTTTTGTAATAAGGTGCAGCAAAAAATATTTCTAGACGTGCTGAATGCCCAAACACTTTTCAGAAATCATTCTTTAATGAAGTAAGATATTGCTTCATTTACTTTTTTTGTTGGGAACACTTTTTTGTCTTTTGACTCAAAAGCGGACGCCGCTAGGTTGTTGCAATAGAAACTGTAAAGACTACTTTATAGTTTGTGTTGTTTTTAATTTAATGTGATTAAACTGTCAGAATATAAGAAAACAGTGACAATCTGACAATAGTGTATTTGCTAAGTATATGAGAGAGTGCAGTCAATTTGTTATCTAAGTGGAACAGCAGCTTTAATAGGATGTAGTTGGTTAAAGAAACAGTAATGCTTTAGCATAAGTTTATCATATTCAACAGACCACATGTAGATTGTTTTTTAATGTATATATATAAACATTTGAAACATGTTTTTCATTTAATTTCATAGGTTCAGGGAGTATTGGAGTATGTATTTTATAGCACAGAAACATAGAATTTGATGGCAGAGAAGAATCATTCAGCCCATCTAATCTGCCCATAAATCCTGATATAAAGACCCTATGTAGTCCTTGGTCTTGTGTTAGGTTCATGGGCTACCATATCTTTTCATCTTTGCATATTTGGTAAGTGTGTTTTGGCTCAATAAAGGGATAGTCACCCCCAGGCGTTGTGAAGGACATTTTGTTAAATGCTCCGTGTGCACGAGGGATGTCAGCAAGTCCTTTTACAGGGGCTTGTCCCAGCAGAATCCCATGGCATAATTGGTTAAGTGACCAAACTTTAAACAAACTCAGTAGTGGCTAAGTGAGCCCACATTATGGAAGGTTGTATTTAGACAATAGCCTTTGAAGCTGTGCTTGCTTGTGCTTCCCACTCCTCATACCGGCAGCTGCAATGGGCTGACCCAGGCAGCTCCTCCAGAAGCCCCTCTGAAGCCACCATCTTCCCTGGGATATGTCATATCCCAACACTCAGTCTTCCAAAGGCACTAAGCCTTTTAATGCAGTCTATGGAGTCTTTGCCAGCAGGGCTTAATTACCTTGGCCAGGATATGTCACTGATACTGATATTGTGTGATTTAATTTAGTGCAATAAATACATTTTTTGAAAAATAATCTTTTTACATATTGTTGACATTTGATGTTTTTCTATAGGGAATCTAAGTCGTTAATTATTTCGCCATATTTAGGGGCATTCAAGAACGGTATAAGATGTAACTTTATACACAAGTCACTTTGAGGTCTAGGACACATCTTAACCACTACAGGCATCTTTATAAATGGTCTTGTGCTTTATTTCATTAGCAGAAAACATTCTTAAGTGCTACATTTGTTGTGTGTATAACAATAATTGCCTCAATAAGCTTTTAATCCGTCCCTGGACATTATTTATGATTGACCTTAATGGACATTTCCTTACAAAATGCTGAGAAGACAAAAGAAGGTCATATGACAAATTTTAAGGCTAATTTATTAGCATGTAGTTAGGGAGGGACATGGGCTTTTAAACTACAACATCATTGCAGTATATTTTCATCTCTCCCTTGGTTCCCCCACCTTTATTTTCTTCTCTTCTTTACAACTGTCTCTTTCCCTTATTTCTCTACTCAGGGGGGTCCTCTTCTAGGTCTACCCGACATGTTGGTTTTGGCACATTTCACAATTTGAAACCAAGGGAATATTCAGTGAATTTGCCAACAAATGGGCTGGTGGGGACAATACAGGGGCTGGGGGGAACAATACTGTAAAGTTATAAGGTGAGATGATTTGCAGACTGGTGTTGGTTATGTGGTTAAAGGACATGATTTGGAAGTTAAAGCTTGTGACTCGATAAAAGGAAAGGAAATATGGAGGTTGGTGTAGATCAGGTCTAGTATGTTTAGATTGGTGTGTGGCTCTCTCAGCCAGGTGCCCCCTAGGCATGTGATCAATGTGGGACTTGGTAATAGACCTGCACCAGTAGTAATAGAAAGATAAAGAGAAGACAAAAAAGAAAGGAAAATGTGGAAAGCTGCTTCAAACACCAACTGATGTGCCAGGCATACGTGATACTGATACCATATTGAAATATCCAATAACTTCTTGTGATATTCACAAAGGATAGTGGAAATATATTATGTTTGTATTTCAGTATTAAAGTAAATGATTGTTAGATTTTGTTAAAAGAGTTAAAAATCGGCATTAACAAAACAGTTGCCCTTTTGAACTTTTTCCCTGGAAAATTACAGATCACAAAAACGGCACCGAGCGCCCTCTAGTGGTAGAGTGAGATAACCACTAAAACTTAGTTTTCTAGTAGAGAGATTAATCAACAGTATATCATATTATAAAAGTGTTCAGTAAAAGAAAAGAACATCAATTTATTTGTGTATTGTGATGACATTTGTCATGGTTTAACAGATGAGATAAACTTTATATAATTCATCCTAAAATTAAAATGAGACATATTCAGATGAATTGAGACGCCTTTCAACCCCCCCCCCCACATCTCACATAGTGTCTTGTCAATAAAGTACTGTAATGGACCTAAGCATCTGATGATCATGTGCCTCCACCAAGTTGTACAGGTACATAACCTGTCATATATGTCTCACAATGCCTGATAACAGTCTCCTTATCCTTACAGGATAAGGCATTGTTTTTAAATCTTTACTCCCACTTCTCATGTTTATAGCCTTGCACCCCTACTGTTTATATTGTTATCTTAACAGTTGTGTTCCCTTTTTGGTTGCCATTTTTCCTTCTAACCATCAGAATCAAGGTTCTGTTTTTACAATTCTCCTGGAATGACAAATTAATGGATAATGTTGGTATGAACACAATTAACAGTGTAAAAGAAACCATTCACGGTTTATGAAAACATTTACGATGTATGAGCCCTGTTATTATTCTAGTACAGCTTTTTATTATCTATACAGCTTTTTACAAGATGACTGTAACAAAGTCATCACAATTAGGTTACATAATATGATGTGTAAAGTTCAGACAGTATTTGGGAAATTACGGCTCTAAGCGATAACACATAATTTGCTGTAGTCGGGTTTATGCAATGTTTGAATTGAGCTTCAATATTCTAAGTGTTATCTCTTTTGGTCTAAAGGTTTAGTCTCATTTAGGATTTACACACCCAAAGCAATTTTCCTTCACACACCTGAAGTACACTGTAAACAAAATCCTGTTAATTTTACAGAAAAAAAAACTGGCAGCTGTGGTTGCCTGAATAAATCTGTAAAAATACATAAAAAATGTAAACAATGTAAACAGTTTTTAACAGTAAATTGTATAATTTAAAACTGTTGTAATTTACTGGTAACTCCAACATCTTTTTTCCTATATTTTACATTTATTATACCTTACATTTCTTAGATTCTATATTTTACAATTGTATTTTTGGTTTTTCAGAATATTCCTGTAAATTTAACACATTTGTATTGTTTTTCAATTTACACAATTTTGATGTCATGATTTCACAGCATTTTACAGTTATTTTCACAGACATTTCTCTCTGTTTAATTGTCCCCGAAGGCTCTGATATACTCCCAAAATCCAATTGTACTTCTAAAAACAATTCTAATTATTAAGAAGACATATTTCATAGGACTTCCAGACCTACTGCTCACAATCACACTTACATTTCAATTGGATCACTTTCCTACACGATAGGCGCTTTAAATCAGCTGAAGTGGCACAAAGTGCCATACAAGTTAAGTACCATACAAGTTAATGAATGCACATTAAAGTGGCTCATATATGTTGTTACTTCATTTTGGCATACCATAATACTATTTGGCATGCCATAATTAGTATTCTTAGAAATGCCACAGGCATCGCTTCGACAAAGGGTAGTGGAGACCTTGGGGGAAAGGCTGTTACAAATCGCCTAAAGGAACTGTAAAGAATGACATGAGTAATCAAGATATTAACATGTCTGTCTAGTTAATAGCAATGTAGTAACCACCATGGCACAGATTACTTGACATGTTGCTTTCCTTGAAAATGAGAAAAAGGTATCTATACACAGCGCATGAACCACTTCTTTTTGTTTTCATGCAAAGAATTTGGATATTTTAAACATGTATTGACCTCCAGATCTCTGGATTAGTGAGTTTGGCCATTTGCGGACATTTCTTAAATTAGCATTATTTTTAGCAATCATTGTACAAAACATTAATTTAGCACTCTAGTCAGTGGTGTACGGTATTTATCATTGCCAACGCCCTATGCCTAAGTGCCACCAGCTACTCCTGCCGCACTGCGGCCCTTCCTCAGAGCGCCTAAATATGACATCATATTGACACAAGGCGTTGGGCTAAATTAAACTATGGAAGCTATGCATATCTTTTATAGTGAGCACTCCGCAGCGGCACACCAGGGAACCTTACTCCCCCAAGCCTTGGCCAGAATGTGCTGTCTCTAGTATGTTATCCATTTAACCTTTAGCACATCTGTAATTTTGTTATCAGGCTGTCAATTAATTACTGTAATTAATCAAGTAGCACCAACCATATCTGTAGAAATGTTCCTTCCTTTTTATTTCACTAAATGAAAAGAGACATGCTGCAGTCAGGCAGTGCTTTCTCTGGGGAGATTTGTTAACTCTGAAAAGGTTAAAAAGGTGCTACATGGGAAATAGTACACTTTTGCTGTTAGCTTAAGCACTATTCCAACCTGCCATTGAGCTCTTTTATAGAGACTCACGTTAATTGCTTCGGCGCTCAACTACAGATCTTAGCAAGAATACGGTTATCAGGTGTCCTCTTTCAAGATGAGCAGGGTGACCAGATGACTGGTTTCTTTAACTACCAATGTATTTTTGTGTCCCCGGTTAAAACAGCAATTTGGTCATCCTAACCTAGGGTGTTTTTTAAGTTACTTGGAAAATCTGGTCAGTTTACTTTAACATGTATACATCAGATTTTTTTCTGTTAAAATACGAAGACTACAAACATTTTCTTGTGTCTTTTACTTCCTGGTTTCCTACACTGGGTGTGTTCCAGTTTCTTGAGCAAAACAGGCCTTTGAAATACGGGATGTTCCTAACAGGTAATCAATATCCTGCTTAAGGAACATGTATTCCACAGTTATGTCTGTCCTACAACATGTACTTTGTATAGTGGTCCTCAGTTAGAAAGGCTGTTTGACCACCCTGTTGTAGGAAGTTGCTTAGCCTGGTGCAGAGAAGTTCAGCTGATGTCTCAGAGAGCCATAATCCTTGTAGGTTTTCAAGATGAGAAACCACAATGCAATTACTTACATTGGCAGCTTTTTGCCTTCAGGGACTATGTTGGACACCTCCGGTCCAGGGAATTCCTCTACGTCTAGTTTATCACAGAAAAATATGACGCTAACTCTTAGTATTTCAGTTTAATAATTTAATATCCAACTTTAATAATGCATTTTTAAGATGCCCTATAATTAGGGTGGCCATGTTGACATTTTCCCCAAGACATCCCACATACTGTAGGCCGGGGCTATAGGTGGTGGTCAGCAACATGTAAAAATTAGGTGTGCCCTGAAAAAATGGCCCTAGGGTCATCAGGGGGTACAGACAGTACACTTGTATAGCAGACGCACCGTAAAAGGAGATCTGTGCTTCAGTTGGCAATGGAGGCATCCTACCAGGAAATATCCTTGAATCCATACCTGAGAACTCTCTGGGTTTGACACGGAGAACTCTGGGAGAAGCTCTGCTTCTCCGAGTCAAGACCGAATCTTCCGGGTCACGTGAGCGGGGTCTTGACATGCCCCACTCCCCGCCCATTGCCCCTTTAAATGGGGGTGTTTCCGGTGATGTCAGCTGGACCATCCATTGACGTCATCGGGACTGCCCATCGATGTCAGTGGGCATTCTAGGCCGCATCCCGCAAGGGTAGGCTCCAGGTAGCCGGAGCACAAAAGTTCCCAGAAATGCTTGTATCCTTTTGTTTACACACGCACAGCTTAGAGGGGAGATTGGTGGTCGCCCCCTTGCAAATGCACTGGGGGATTCTGCAGAATTTCCCCATCTGCACCCCCCAGCTATTTGCAGTGCTCTCCTTGCACATGATATACTTACCACCAGTCAGTTCCAGTGCTGGCTCAGAGAATTCTGCAGGCCTACTCAGAATGCTGGTATTTCTAGCCACTGATTAAGTGGTTTCTTAAAGAGTCGTCGACTCACAGAAGAGGAGAAGGACAGCTCTAGCCGCAGAGTTGCAGCTTCTACCTCTTTATTATTATTTTTAATAAAAATGCGCATTAAAGTACTCACAGACTACTTGTATATGTATTCTTCTATAGTGGGGTGTCAGGGAAAGTAGACTGACCCTTTAAAAATGAATATAAAAATTAATATAATTATGACATTTAACCCCTTCCTGCGCGTGCCTACCCTTGCCATATGTTGTCTAATGTCACCTATGTGCACTTTGTATACAATCTACACTAACAACCCTATGTGGTTAATACATTTATTAAGGGTGGGTGCTTTTTACTTTTACTATTTGGTTTGGTATATATATATAGTGAAATAATGGAGCCAGGGCCGGCCTTTGGGGTGTGCGACCTGTGCGACCGCACAGGGCGCCACACTCCAGGGGGCGCCGCCGCGGGGTCCGCCGCCGCAGCGCGGTCCGACGCCCCTGCCGCCGCGGGGTCCGACGCCCCTGCCGCCGCGGGGTCCGACGCCCCTGCCGCCGCGGGGTCCGCTGCCGCCAGTATGGGGGCACCCGGCACCCCTCCAGAGACGGACAGTAATGTCCGCCGCTGGAGGAGCAGGCTCGCAAGGGAGCAGTATCGGAGGTCTTTAACAGACCTCCGATACCGCTCCCTTGTGATCCCCGCGGCAACAGCTGCTGTGCGCCGGGGTTTGCTGTCAGATCCCGGCGCACAGCACTGAAGCCGCGCCCACCGGTCTCCGTGCCCTCTGACCCGGAAGAAGAGAAGACAGAAGAACTAAGAAGAAGAGCGAAGAGGAGGCAAAGAAACTGAAAGAGGAAAGGTAGGAAAGCATAGAGTGACAGTGAGAGTGGATTGGTGTATATGTGTGGATTAGTATATATGTGTGGTTTGGTATATATGTGTGGTTTGGTATATATGTGTGGATTAGTATATATGTGTGGTTTGGTGTATATGTGTGGTTTGGTTTATATGTGTGGATTGGTGTATGTGTGGATTGGTGTATATGTGTGGTTTGGTGTATATGTGTGGTTTGGTGTATATGTGTGGATTGGTATATATGTGTGGATTGGTGTATATGTGTGGATTGGTGTATATGTGTGGATTGGTGTATACGTGTGTGGATTGGTATGCGTGTGGATTGGTATGCGTGTGGATTGGTGTATATGTGTGGATTGGTATATATGTGTGGATTGGTGTATATGTGTGGATTGGTGTATATGTGTGGATTGGTATGTGTGTGTGGATTGGTGTATATATGTGGATTGGTGTATATGTGTGGATTGGTGTATATGTGTGGATTGGTGTATATGTGTGGATTGGTGTATATGTGTGGAGTGGATTGGTGTATATGTGTGGATTGGTGTATATGTGTGGATTGGTGTATGTGTGTGGATTGGTGTATATGTGTGGATTGGTGTATATGTGTGGAGTGGATTGGTGTATATGTGTGGATTGGTGTATATGTGTGGATTGGTGTATGTGTGTGGATTGGTGTATATGTGTGGATTGGTGTATATGTGTGGAGTGGATTGGTGTATATGTGTGGATTGGTGTATGTGTATGGATTGGTGTATGTGTGTGTGGATTGGTATATATGTGTGGATTGGTGTATATGTGTGGATTGGTGTATGTGTGTGGATTGGTAAGGGTGTGAGAGTGATGGGTGTTATGCTGTACCATTTCCAATGTATTTTTCATTATATAATTATGCTCTAAAGTACATCATAACTCCCATCACTCTATACTGTTCCATACAGTGGCAGAGCTGGGAGGCAGAGGCCTTGCACCCTCACCGCAGGACTTCTGAAAGGTAAGTGAACTTCAAAGAGGGAGAGGGTAGATAGTTAGGAGGGGGTAGATAGGGAGAATGGAGTGAGACGGGGTACATAGGGCAATCATACTCCTATCATGCCAAGTAGTCTACGAGTACATCCTGGAATCTGCGGGCATGATAAGAATGTGATTGCTGTTAATTATATATATATATATATATAAATATTGTTATTTAATTGTTTTGTTATGTGTTATGGTGTGTGTGTGGGGGGGTCATATTCGGTTTCGGCCAGGTAAATGCTGCACTTTTGGTTTCAGTCCAGAATTCGTTTCGGTGCATCCCTACTACTAAGCCAGACAATGAAGTGGTAGGCCTACACCACATCAATGTTTGGCGTAGTATATAGTGATTGGGGTTTTGTTACAAGTTTTGATTCCTTTCTTTTTTTGGGATGGGGGGGCGCCAGACGAGTAGTCTGCACAGGGCGCCAGAACACCTAAGGCCGGCTCTGAATGGAGCAGGGGGGTATTTGATCTGTATAGCATGGTTTGTGTGCCTAGGTGTCTATGTAAATGTTCCCTAGGTAAGGTGTAATCTGTTTGTAAGGTGGTCACCTACCCCTAACAATAGCCCGGCACTCAAATTGTTGAATCTAAATACATTGTTTACTTTAAGGAGAGTAGTGCTTGCATATCTTTTATGGATGTCTGGTAGAACCAGGCATACTACCTTCATTCCATGCCTCTCTATGTCATATGACACATGATCTGCTTAGGGATTGGGCTTCAGCATCTCTGTTGCCAGAGCAACTGTAGACGCTTTCCAAAGCTATTCATATATTACATGAATAAAGAAGTGAACTTAAATCTGAATGTTTTGGGGGGTTTTTTAGTTGTTTTTGTTTTTACACCTTGTCACGTTGCATACATGATCTGTTTCTGTTTATAGCAGGCATTTAGGCATTAGTGACCTGTGTGACCCTTCATTGTTTATGTGTGGGGGGATGGGGCGAGAAACCCGATTGTAGGACCTCCTCTGCTATGTCTGGATTTAGCTGGTCTGCTGAAGCCATAAAGCAGCCCAGCACAACCTTCACGTTCCTTGCTTTCTGCCGGTCAGGACTCAGGACAGACTGCTACCTCCTGGCGGGGAGTAATGAAACCATGTGTGCATGCGAGGGCAAGAAGCGATCCTGGCAATCGACGATCGCCTTGGTGATTTTAGACAGCATGCTGGAACTGTAATCCAGAATTTATTGTGTGTGTCTGGGATCTGACTACACCAAGATGTTTGCTTTGGAGTGCATGCATGACAGTGATTATTGCACTGTGTGCCCTGAGAGCTGCATGCAGCCTGGTACCGACAGGGTTAATGTGAAAGAGCAGAGATCAGGGACCCCTCCAGCCTCTGTGGCCCCTGTGCTTCTTCTAACTGGGGACAAAGACACCTGCAGTCATAACAGGAATGCTGTGGATCCTTTATTTGCTCCTCTATCTGTTAAAGCCTACTGTTGGTCCATTGACTGCAGCCAGCTGCCCTACATTGGTATGTTTCTTTTGGGAGTATCATGTCTCAAGGCTTTTAATGATATTCAGTAACTTTCTTTTTTGATTTTTTTTTAACTTATTGTGGTAGCATTTCCCCTCTAACTGAGCTTATTTCTGGAAATGGTGCTGCAAGCTTCATTAAAGTTGTTTCTGCCCTGTGCGATGGATCATTTATAAGCCTCCTTGTGTGATTTCTCGTTGTCTTATATGGCACCATCATATTCCATAGCGCTGTACAATGGGCTAATATTAAGCTGCTTTATTATTAAATAACCCTTTAGGCGAGTATACTTGCTTATCGCCTCTTATGACAACTTTAATGGAGCTTTGAATAAGAGGGCCTTATGCAACAGGATTATTAATATAATCGCTAGGTGCTAGTAGATTTTTCCAGACATACCCCTCCTGAAAGTCGGAGACTCCCCCAAACTGTGATTGGTATCAGAACATTGGGCATCACTGGTATTAATGCATGTTAGTGGAAGTTCACTGTGACAGTGTGCAATAATGACACCTAACAAGGATCTTTTTTTGTATAATACAAGCAAACTAAACATTTCATGAGATATCTGTTTACAGCATTATACTCTTTGGTACTGTTATCATTGATTCTTCCTTCTCGTGTTGGCCATTTATCAATTGATATTTATGTATTCTGCATACAGATCACCCTGCGGTATATACTGTGGCCAGATCTCCATTTTTAAATGCCCATTCTGGTTGCGTCGCTAATCACGTGTAATATTGTCCAGAGCGTTTCTTCTGCTATGGCAACAACTGCTGTTATTTGTATGCCCCCCCCTGCCGATATTTTTTGCTAGTCATTTACCCCCACATACTTTCCCACCTAAATACTGTTTCATTGTCCATAACAAGGTGGTATCATCTGGTCGTTGCTGGATGCATGCAATGGTGCGCATTTCTTAAACGAAAAGAGCATTTCACCCAAAAATGTGCTTTGGATCATAAAAAGGATTAACTCATTTTTGGATTAGCGAATACCGTAACAGTTGTAAATGTTATGAAATATAAAACCCTGCAAGTTTGTTAAATCTAGTCTTTCCGACTTTTCCTAATAATCAGAGTATTCCGCTTGAGAACAAGGCATCTCTTGGAAAAAAAAATTAGTACCAATACCTCCATCTTGTTTGCCTAGTGTATTTTTTTTACCATTTTTTTTCTTGACATAACAACTTTTAAAACGTATTTGGTCCCTGGCCTTGTCCTATATTCAGGATAGCCTTATACCGGTCTAATACATGCTTTAAATTCCCTTACCGTGCTAACCTTTACCACCTCTGCTGGGAGGCTGTTCTTGTTATCTAACACATAAGTTAGTAAAACCTCCTTCCATGACTTCTAAACCTCTTACCCATGACATAGACTATGACCCATATCTACACATTCTATGTACTGAGTTGCTTTTTATGCCTCGAAGATTAATCAGGGACCCCCTCACCTTTTGTAAGTCAAAATTGTTATGTGATACAGTACTTGTTATGTTTTGTGCAGCGCTATGGAATTTGATGGTGCTATCCATTGTACAGCACTATAGAATTTGATGGTGCTGTAAAAATAAATAACAATAATATAAATCAATATTTAATCATAGAAACAATGAGATGTGTTATTTTAACAGGTTATCCATAAAACCTGAGACTGAGACTGCTGTGCTTCGCTGGACAGTTTATGCCACTTATTTTATTTCTTTTCAGGTGAGATTCACAGTAATAAAAATGAGAAGAAAGAAAAGAAAATGGTTATGAAAAGACCTTTGGGGACTGTTCAGTACACTGTAAGTATGACACGGCACCATTAGTTAGATACATTATTGGTCTCAATAATTTAGATTGTGTGTTTGTTCTAAAATATACTTTCTTGTGGCTTAAAAGGGGTACTTTCAACATTTTTGTTTCATGAAGTATCCCCAATGCATACCTTACAGGGACCTGTCTGTTATATATACATTAAAGTACATATGATGGCTGAAGTGTCAACTTAAAAGAGAAAAGCTAGTGTGTTTCTGTATTACCAATGGTGTGTTTCTGTGTGAGAGGGAGTGTGTGTTTGATTGTAAGCTAAAACATTAAGTGGCGGGGGCACTTGGCTATATTTGCCCCCTGCGCCAGAAGATACCAGCCCTCCCCTGTTCAGAACACATTTGTTTCAGCAGTGAACTATTCCTGATCACAGTGGTTTTGATGGATACTTGTAAACAAAGTACTGCCTTAGTGTCCATGGTTGTGCATAGTCATGCACGTCGTACTTACTACACAAATGTTGCAGGGCTGATGATTTAATTGAATCTTCCAATGCTCTACCAAGGCACATGTGATATAATTATACCTGAAACTCTCCGTGTGTCGCCTGGAGACTCCGGGAGAAGTGCCGCTTCTCTATGTCTCCGAGTTAAGACAGGCCCCACTCCCCGCCCATTTCCCCCTTAAAAAATGGTGTGTCTCGGGACGCCAGCCGGACCGGCCACCAATGTCAGGAGGACTTCCTGCCCGCATTCCGCAAAGGGGGGCTCCGGGTAGCCAGAGCCATAAAGTTCCCAGGTATGGATATAATGCTTTCTAAGATTGCGTATGTAACGTGAAGTTATCTTACTGCACTCATTTTCAGTCGGACTGGATTTCCACAATTAATTAGGACTCTTTGTATTGACTGCTTTTCTAAGCAGGTGATGTAGAAGGCCCTATTGGCTGTCCAATAGAGAGTTTGGTCATTTACTCAATCTTTATTCCTCCTCCCTGGAAATAAGCTGCTTGTGGTGCCATGTAATAAGACCGTTCCTGTTCTAGTTTGAGTATTCCTGCAGATATGATCTCTATGTGCAAAGGAATCTATACATCTGATCCATGAAGGATCGGAAGACAGGACATCGAAATTTAGCATTTCCAGTGGTTTTTACACTCATGGATGCTCTTATTTAGGGATATGAAGGGAAAAAAAAGTCCATTTTAAAAAATTACACAACATTCTATTCATAGAGGTCCAGCTGGTTCAGTAGCACCTTTAGCATAAGTGGAGAACAAAACTTGTGAAAAAACAATAAACATTTTTGGGGCAACCAGAAAATGTCACAATGTTTCTTTCTCCAAGTTATAGATTCAGAGTCTTGAGTCTGCTGTTGTATAATGGAAAAACATTAAAATAAAAACCCAAACCCTGAACATCTTTGTAATGAGAATCCCTTTAAAGATAAACAATTGTCTTACTTTTTGCAAACCAAAACGCACAACATATGGGTTAATAAACTGAGACTGCAAGCTGTATATGTGACTGTTGTCATTAGGAAATGAGAAAATAATTTCTAGTACAAGGTTTTTAATATATTTTTTTTACAGAACCTGCTCAAAATTGATCTCCATAAGTAAGTTGCCATTTTCTGTTTATTTCATTTTTCTGTAGGCCACTGCCACGGATACCTTAAACAGTATAGCGTTAAAGTTCAACATAAGGCCTAACAAACTTGTGGAACTAAATAAGCTGTTCACCCACACTATCGTGCCAGGACAGGTAAGTATCATTTTTTTCCCTTAAAAACTTTTGTTAAAAAATATTTTTGTTATGTGGCTGTGCCACTCCAGAAACTCACAAAAGTTAGGTGGTGCCAGTATAAGAGGACACCGATTAACAGAAGTCTTCAGCTTGTCTTTCCCATAGGGCTTAATGGAAACTAAAGTAATCTGCTGATTAGAATACTATATCCAAAAGATGCAACCAATTGCAACTGCCGTAAAATCTCAGGTATAATACGCACAATTTACCCCCTTTTCAGTGGTCCAGAAAAAGGGGAATACGTATTATACCAGAGTAAAAATATGTTTATGCTGCATGGTCGCTCCATGAATGTCCCTGTAGAGCATTAACCCCTTCTATCCCCACAGGCTTGTGGGGACCAAGTCCAAATCAGTTGTGCTCCTATGACCATCATTGATAGTGTTAAACAAAAATGATCTCTCCCATTAGTGATCAATGTCAGTGTCCTAAACTTAAAAGCGATCTGATAATGGTTGCAGATTGTTTTATTCTACAATACTGATTTTATTTTTAACAGCTTTTAACCCAATAAATTATCTGGTCACTGATGAATGGCTTTTTAGGTCACTGATCTTTGATCAGTCTTACTAGTTGTCAGCCAGTGACCTAATCTGCCAGGTGTCTGTTATACACAGGCACTTCATTTGTTTTGAGTGTAAAGTTATGCCTGTGAATTATACACAGGTTTGGGTGAGACTGTGAGTTCTGGTCTGTGTAAATATTGTCTATACTATTTTCTACAAAGTTAAATCTGTAGCTTAATCATACCAGGACAGTTCGAGATTTTTAAGTATAAAAGAGAGAACAAGGGATTTGTTCACCAGCCCCATGTCTGCCTTAAGTTATGGACAATTTGGAAACGCATCAGAGGAAGGAATTCAAACGGTTGGCGGTGTTCTCTACGGATAACCAAAACACATTGTGTACCGTGCCGTCTGACGTGAATACATTTCAGTGTATAGTGTTTTCTTTTGAAATATAACAAACATTTATATAGTCAAAATTTCAATTGACAGGTTCTGTATGTACCAGATGGGGAACTTCATTCTGCAGCTAACGGTCTGAAAGTAATGCACGGAGTTGTTGGGTCTCCATTGTCCTCAGATGCAGAGTACGATAAACTTCCTGTAAGTGCTTTACTATAATGGCTAATCTATAAATATTAATGGAAAAAAAGAGTAGAAAATTTGACTTTAGCAATAAGTTTTTAAGAGCAGGGCACATCATTTGTTTCTCCCTTTTATTCTACACTCTTATCTTTACCATTTTATCACACCGACTTTTCATAGTCCTCCAAGCCTATTAATGTATCCTATTCATATCCTCCCCTTGCATGTCATTCCCTACCCTTATTTTCTAAAAGAGGGTCCCCCACTATCTATTTTTTCATATTAAATATGAACAGCTGTATAAGAGTATGTATTTTGTCTGTTATCTTAGCCCAATATACTAGACAAATACACAGGGTCCTTACTAAGCACCCTTGTGAAAATATGGGACCCTCTGACTAATGAAAGCCTGCAGGAAAATTACTTCATTAGATAAGCAGGACAGGTAATTAATATTGTCATAAACAATCAGCTCCAAGTGGCGTAAGAATAGATTGTCGCCAAAATATCTCATAATCTCCTTGTTTGTTTTTGGTTGATGGTATTGCCTGGGCACATCTTAATATTGAGATTATTTTATCCACAAGGAAAAGTGGTGTAAATGCTGAAAAAATGTTACCTGTTGTGTTTATTTTAATTTTTTAAGGATGCAGACTTGGTGAGAAAAGCCGCAAAACCAATTGAAAGGGTCCTATCATCTACATCTGAAGAAGAGGAGCCCATTGTTGTAAAGTTCTTAAAAATGAATTGTAGGTACATCACTGATGGTAAGGTAAGTGCAATTGAGTATTCAATATATGATATGTTAAACTGATATCATTCTGCATAAAACTAATTAAGACAGGGCTTAACAGTGAGATCCCGTATATGAAGTTATCATTTAGTCTGGGTCCATCCACTGTATGGCTTCTTGAATTTAATAAGGGTTTGCCATTGGCGTCCTAATGACAATAAACTATTTGAGCCCCAGACTGAGTTTTCGAAAAAAGGCAATTTATTTTAAGCCAATAGTCTTCTGTTGGGTGAATGAAAATATTTTCATTGAATGCGGACACCAAAATTACTATACTATTTATTGGGCATTCCAAAATCTGTAAAGATATTTAGATTATTCGTCATGACTTGCATGATTAACCCATGCTTTCTCCTATTACGTATAATTGCACGATATGGTTTCATACCAGTTAGGAGTAATAGCAGGAAAAAGTAATGTTCCATGAAACTTCTTGACCATGACTTAATTTCGCAGGGTGTCGTGGGTGGAGTCATGATCGTTACTCCCAACAATGTGATGTTTGATCCTCACAAATCTGATCCCCTGGTCATTGAGAACGGATGTGAGGAATATGGTCTCATATGTCCCATGGAAGAAGTGGTGTCAATTGCTCTTTACAATGACATCTCTCACATGAAGCTGAAAGATGCTCTTCCATCGTAAGTAACTTCTACAGGGAGATGGTAGCTCCAAAGTGTTGGAGATACAGTAAAGTTGAAGTTCAACTCATTTTGCTTGTTGCACTCATTTGTCTAACAAACCGCAGGCACCTACGTTAGTCACATAAAGTACTATCACGGAGCAAATTAAAAAATCATACTCAGTACTGCCTTGTGAGCCTTTTTATTCATTGATTTTGCCAACTTACGAAAATATATATATTTTTTAAATTATTAACTAGAAAACCTTTGTCACTTTAGAGCTAATTACCGGTAGTTCTGAGTTTATCCATTAAATTATGGAGATCTGTATACATTCTCTGGCATGCAGGTTTAATGAGGATCCCTGATTAAAGGAACTGGCATTGTCATTAAAAACCCACCTTATTAACTAAGCTCACATTTTTATTGTCTTGACAGCATTACTATTATTTATGTATATTCTCCTTACTAGCATGTTCATGGAATAGAGTAGTTTTTTGGATAGACAGAGTGTTTGTAACAAAATGTGACAAAATGTTATTATCTACTATATAAACTGTTTTCTTCCATCTTTTCTTTCTGCTACTATCTTCACAAATTTTCATATGACCGTGGTACATGAGAACACCCACTGGCTTAGCAGTGACGTAAGATCTTTCACAATATTCTGCTCTTCCAGGACACAGACAGGAAACCCAAATTCTCTATTCTTCCCCCACATGGTTAATCCAGGATTTGCCAGAATAAAATACATTATTTCAAAGTGTTTCGTAATTTAATGTACTACAGCAGAAATCTGTTTTAAAAGACTAAAACAAATATTTTTCCTAGAGGCAGTGTTGTGCTCAAACTATTTAATTTACCGTATGCTGACAAATTTGCAAGCCATTATTACCTGAAATGCCATTTAACTACCAAATGATTCATTCACAACATTTCTATTTTCGTTATTCTGTTTCAACTTTTCCTTCATTATTATTACTTTAAAACGTTGCTTTCCTTTTTTGTACTTATTGTGTTATTTAGTTTGGTAAACTTTTTTTTTTCCAGCATATAATTTATCTTTTAGATTTTTTTTTCTTTTGTTTATTCTTCATTTTTTATTTAACATTCCACACCCATCCACCATTTTCTCCTGACAGTGATATACCCAAGGATCTTTGTCCTCTGTACAGGCCTGGTGAATGGGAGGACCTTTCATCTGAAAAGGACATCAACCCATTCAGCAAGTTCAAGTCTCTTAATAAAGAAAAAAGACAAAATGGGTTTACTGGAGTCGGAACTGTGGATAATAGAACAGTTATATCATCGGTCGGTGAAGATCACCAGCCAGTAGACATAACCACTGAATGTGATGTGTCCACTGTACATTCAAAGGATAACAAAAAGCTGACAACACAGACTGAACAGACATCTGAAAACCCAGTCTTTCAAACTAAGAAAGTAGATGAATCTGTTGAGGATGATTTCATCGAAGTGGTTAAACCTTTAGTAGAGCAGGATGTAAAGGCAATCAATGATCATGAAGAAATAAGTAGGCCAAGCCCTGCTGTTTCTGACATAATTGTAGAGGTGATTGGCCAAAAAGAACAGGTTTCTGACCCCATACAAAGAATAAACGGTATTACAAATGACACAAGTTCCTCCTTAAAAAATAATCATTCCCCAAATGAAACCAAACATATAGAACTTGGTTCAGTTGACAAAGATTCACTGGTTTCTCGAGACACTTCAAAATCGGATGTTACTGAAAAAGATTCAACAGAAGATGAAGAATCTGGAAAGAAGATTAAAGAAGCCAGTGCAATTATTGACAAAAATGAGAAGGACATTGTTTCCAAAGCCGACTATTTGGCTTCCAATGAGTCTCCAGATTCTTTGTCCCCTTGCTCTCCAGAAGACAGAAGCCAAAAAGACACACAAATAGACAGCGAGTCTGAATTAAAACTCTGGTTGCTAAAGAGAATGCATGGCCCTATAGAAGGTAAGCACTTTTTCCTCAACTTAAAAGGCACAGTTATGGCCATTTTTATGGCATTGGCACTTTTGTTTGCATGCTCTGGTCCTTATCCCCAGAATTCATTTTTTAAAATAAAAAAAAACAGGAGAAAGTATAGTTAAAATGATACTATTTATTGGCTAACTGAGAGTTTAATAGCGAGCTTTCGAGACCAAGTTGTTAGGTCCCTTCCTCAGGCATTAATGAAGCTAAGACAGACTTTTCTAAATGCAAAAGCACAATTCACACGTTAAATATAAGAAGATTGTAGATCTTGAGAGAGTCTCGCTTTTCTTTTAACAACTGCACGGAGAACCTTTACCATCTACATCTCCCACAAGGATTATATATATATCGGTAATTATATATATATAAGGATTTCTTGTGCTTTCTCCCATTTGATTTTATGGACTGTTTTGTAACTTGTATTCTGTATGCCATTTATTTCTGTATGTTTGTACACAGCACTGTGACGTCTTTTGTCAGATTAGATGTTTAATTAATCAGCTCATGTCTTTACTCTCTAATTATATGAACTCACTCTTCTGCGAGATACGTTACCAAAGGGTTAATTATATATATATATATATATATGTCTGATTAGAAAATTAAGGTTGGTATAATATGATTCTAATGTGTTTGGGGTAACCTAAGATGCCCGGATATAAAGTCTTGGTGGTGGCAGCAAATTGTGTACTAGGGGTATAGTGTAGGAGGGATTGCTGGGGTTAATTTAGTGGTTGCTGGGGTTAATTTAGTGGTTGCTGGGACTAGCAACAGGTAACCAGGGATCTGGTGTCATTAACCCTTTCACTGCTACACTCTCCCCACTGTCTCAGCCGGGCCAATAGCCCGTGTTCGTGACAAACTTTAGAAAAGTATTTAGAAAAGTCTGTCTTAGCTTCATTAATGCCTGAGGAAGGGACCTAACAACTTGGTCTCGAAAGCTCGCTATTAAACGCTCAACCAATAAATGGTATCATTTTAACTATACTTTTCTCCTGTTTTCTCGCCTAACACGGTACAAAACCTTTTTATCATTAAAATAAAAAAACAAATTGACATTACTGTTCCTTTAAGAAAATGTCCTTGTCATAATCTTATTCATTCATATGTTAACATACCTGTCCATTCCCTTAGGCCATACCAGCATAAAAAAACATGGGAGCTTCATAGATACACGAGATAAGTCTGACCTACTAAAATTAGTGGGAGTAAATGGAGGAAATTGCATAGGGGTTTAATATGAAAGAAATGAAAACATGCTAAATAATTAAATTTCTATCACAGATACGGTATATTTTCATATCTGCAAACATATAAAATCTTATCTACTTGGCAAGCTTTTTTTTTTTATAAAAATGCTTTATTCTGTTTAAGATATGCTGCCATCAAAAGAGGAGAAAAGCAAGACCCCCCCTATGTTTCTGTGCATCAAAGTGGGCAAACCCATGAGAAAGTCTTTTGCCACACAAAGTACAGCAATGGTGCAGCAGTATGCCCAGAAGCGAAAACAGCCTGAGTATTGGTTTGCTGTCCCGCAAGAGCGGTGAGTTTCTTATGATCTAGAAATCTTCCTCTTCTGCTTAAGTAGATCTGTCCCTTTCCCCCCAAATCCTATATTTTAAAATGCATTACACTAAATAAACCAATGAAGGCAATCATAGGTTCATGAGATTGGTGTGATAATTCCTCCCCAGTAAATTATCAGCCCTGTTAAATTGCTGAGTGAGGTTGATTGGTTCAGATAGCCCTTGGAGGAGTAGTTAAAGAGAGCAGGGCGAGAACTACAGGACACGAAATTGATTCTATATGTTAGATGTGCCACACCTGGATGCAAATCGCAGCTTTCCAGCGGCAGAAATAGGGTCTTGCTTTTAAACCAAATGTCAGTAGAACTTGATGTATCTCCAGCCTCCCCATGCCTTACGGAATGTTATGTATTAGACCTAATCATTAGTCAGTATATTTTTTGTAGGTAATCACTATAGTTCATGTTAACGCATAGAAATAAGGAAAACAGGTATCAGAATGAAACGGGCTGGCAGACCTAATGGGTCTTACGTTTGAGAATAAGCGTATCTCTGGGACAAATTGTAAAAGCCACCTGTACATTTTTTTGCCTTTGTTATTTATTACACATGTTTAATACTGCAGCTCTTCTTAAACATTTGAGAAAGAGGCCAACTGGTATATTTATCTTGGGAACTGCCCAGGGCTGCGCTCTTAGCTTTGCCTATTACTACATGCTATAGTGGCTGGTCCTACTTGGCTTAGTCCTACATTGTATAATTGGGCTGGTTGGCTAGATCAGAGATCTCCCCTGTAACGGGCCTGTCGAGGAGCAGCAGCACCAGTGGGCCTGACCACCCAAGAGGCAGAAGGTTTTGTGTCAAAGAGATTACTGCGGCCCTAGGTTTAGGATAATCACTAAATAGGCTAGTCATGCACTTGAGAAAAGATAAATTCTGAAACCCATGACCACTTGCAGTTCTGAGCAACAAGGCCATCTGGCTTTGTTGCAGGTTGACAACTTAATTGCAAGATCATGTAACCTTCAATGAAGATCATTAATTTTGTAGACTTGACTACAGAAATGTGTCTGAGCCAAACCATCTTCCAGCTCTCCTCCCTTCTTTCAGCACTTTGGCAGACCACTCTCTCTTCATTCAGCATTATTCTTGTTCATAGTTCATGACTCAAAATAACCTAATGCTGAGTGACCAAGAAACAGTGTTGTTGTTGAGGAATGTGGAATTCAACTATTAATCTCTCCTTTTCTGGGGTATTATTCAGTAACCCAGGAGTTTGCAGAAGAGTTGAACACTTCATTTCAGTGACTTCATTATGCATTATTAAGGAAGGAAGAGCCGAACTGACCCTGTATAATGAATGCATAATACTTGAAAGCCATCTCACAGATTTACATATGGCAGCCATTGTATTCTATGCTGACTACATTCCAAAAGTAGTGCTACAATGTGACTAAATATTCTAAATATGGTGTTATATTTTTATAAGCGTGCAGTTGGGTTCCTACTTTTTTGGCCAAACACATCTCCTGCAAGCCTAAAGGCAAAACTCAACTATCACATACCTGTGATGGCTAGAGTGTCCCTTTAACCCTTTCAGGACCAGTGCTATATTACATTATTGTACTACTATTTTCTTATGTTTTTCTTGTAATGCTTACAAGATGTGATGGGGTCATATATATGAGCAACAGTGGGGTTTCCTTAGCTGTGGTGATGCAGTAGCGATTTGATTAGATGATCCTGTGGGACCATTTGTTATGACGTACCTGGTACATCAGTTGCATAGAGGTTAATGGAGACAATGCAGTTTCTCTTTATAATGCATAATTAACTCTGGTGGTCAGTAGAACTAGTACCAAAAAATATAGCTTCTTATATTTCTATTTGAATTATTGGAAGGAATTCCATTATGCAGTTTCTCTTTATAATGCATAATTAACTCTGGTGGTCAGTAGAACTAGTACCAAAAAATATAGCTTCTTATATTTCTATTTGAATTATTGGAAGGAATTCCATTGGTTATAAGGGGTTACTGTTTTAAATATTCAACTATTTTTATTATAAGTGATATATGTATATTTTGATTACAACCTGTGTAGCCCAATAAGTAACTTGCACACAAGTCCAATTCATTAAAGATAATGAAATTGAGAATTGTAGCATCAGTTTAATGCAGACTTAATATTTATAAAGCAGAAACTTTTATTGTCACCCTTCCAGGCATTTGCGTTCTATACATTAAGAGACACATCAATGACTGAATTGTTGAATACATAAGTTGGATGGACTACACTTTTGTGGAAAGACATTCCATGAGGGGCTACTATGATTTGAAAGTAGTCATTGCTGATTTTCAACAGGGTCCTTGAGTTCTCTGCATGACTTCAGTGTATGGGATGGTGACATCATACCACATGGTCCCTCCCACTTTATGTACCATATGTACTCAACTTTAAAAATGTTACTGTAACAGTTGTAAGTAGCATTGATGTTTTGTAAGATAACTCTAATTTTGGCCTTACACTAACATCGGATATATCGCATGTGAAAATTAGGAGGCCAGTTGGAAGGAAACATCAAAGGCAAAAGGAAAATAAGGAAAATATTTAACCTGATCTACTATAATTGCACCTCTTATTAAATTATTTATAGTGCAGTATGTAAGTGTAGATGCACGTTGAATGTCGGACCAGTGGCTTAGTTATTTAAATGGTAAATCTTTTTATAGTTTTCTACTTTTTTTTACTGTCTTAGTTTGGTCAGCATTTTACAATGTTATATTATCATTTCAAACAAAAGGCTTTTATATTTTTCTAGGTTGATTTTTATTATGGAGCTAAAAGATTTTGAAATAATCTCAACAAGGTGTTCCTAATAGATTTGGAACTGGGCAAATGAAACTTTGCCGCTTATCTTTTATTTATCATGGGGGCCACTTGTGGCAGGATTTGTGGATTTGGTGCTGATTCGGTGTTGCGTCCCAATCAGTTTGTGGCTGAGAATAATGGATTGACAAATCAGAGAATCTAGTTTCTTTGGGGGTTTTTTTCCCCTCAATATCCTGTCGCTACAGTACTTCTCTTTCCCGTCTTATTTAAGTCACCCTCTCACAAAAAGACCCTTATTTATAAATTGGGTTCAGGCAAAGGTGAATTATTTCATCTATTCTTCATGGTGTAGGTAGAGATTATATGACTACTTTTGCATTTTCAAAATTATAAAGACATTTGTAAAATGTTTAATACTCCTTAAATAAAGTATGTCAGGTTTTTTTTTTTTGTTCTTCACACACTACAGTTTTCTGGAAATGTTATCTGTCATAGAACTGCAACTGAAACGAGGATCATACATACTATATTTCTTTTATGCTATGTCACAAGGCGGAATTTCCACCATTTAAAAAATATATATTATTGTATGATTTATCTTTTTAAAAACCATTTCGTTTTCCCATAGTGTATTTAGACAGTAGTGTATATGGTCAAGGGGTATGACAAGACTAGAAGTGACAGACTAAGATACATTGGGTGGAGAGAGCCCTGCTCGCAAGTTTACAATCTATTAGAAACACACCGGCATGTTTTTCGAGTTGCTAAACTCAAATTTCTGTTAGTGATGGAAATTTACGCTTGCAACAAGTTGCAACTTTAAAATCTGTCACAGAATGAGCATATTAGCGACGCTTTTGTTCTTATGCAACTGGCAAAGCACTGCCAAATCTCCCTGTGCAGTATTGTGGGCTGCATGACTGCCCTTGGTGTCCTTATAGTGTCCCATGATAAACAATGGAATGTCTTGGTCGTAACATATCCATAAAGAATCAGCTTGTTGTGGTGTAGGGGAGGTTGGATAAAATATCAAATGATGTCATTTCCCAACGCTCAGACATTGCGTGTTAGAACCTTGAGGAAGCAGGAGAACTGACACAGACCAAATCGTTCCTGAGCCAGTATATGTAGGTCCTGGGAAAGTATGTTCCTGTATGTGTAAGTATGTCACTGTGTGTGTATGTATATAAATTGTATGAATGTATACCGTATATCGATTATAGGCCGCACCCGAGTATAGGCCGCACCCTTAAAGGTGCTTTTTTTAAAGAAAAATTGTAATTTAAAGTGTAATAGATATGCTGCTACTCTGCCCCCCCTGAGATATGCTGCCACTCTGTGTGTCCCCCCGAGACATGCTGCCACTCTGCCCCCCCGAGACATGCTGCCACTCTGTGTGTCCCCCCCAAGACATGCTGCCACTCTGTGTGTCCCCCCAGAGATGTGCCCCCCCTCCCCTAGACTTACCAGTGCAGACTCCCTGTCTTGCGGGGCCGGCGGTGGACATCTATTCTACGCAGAACGCGTATATACAACTTCGGGTGCCAGCACTTCCGCCGTGGGAAGTGCTGGCAAGGAAGATTGATAAAGCTTATCCCCCTTGTGGGAATTCCCGGCAAGGGAGATTGTTAAAGCACATTGAGCAGACGTGCCGGCAGTGGAGGTTGTTTACGTGCATCACTGCAGCCGGTGAACTTCTGCACGATGCGCTTAGACAACCTCCCGGGCCGTGACTCCCCCCGTGGAAAGTGCTGACTTTCCACAGGCTGTCTGAGCGTATCGCAGAGTAGGATGCAGGTCCCTTGCACCGCTGCGGGGGATCTGCATCCTAACCCTGCTGCCTGTCCGGCGCCCAGAACTGCAAGCCCTGGGCGTCAGGCGATACGAATTGCGCATTCCTGCGCTAAACCCCGAATATAGGCCGCACCCCCACTTTAAAGACTTAAAGTGTGGGGGGGGTGCCTATATTCGGGCAAATACGGTATATGTGTATACATATATACATACACAGATACATACAATTAAACACTGTATATATATATATGTATATATATATATATGTATGTGTGTTTGTCTGTGGAGGTTGTTAGTGTGTGTTGTTGGATACTATGTGACCGTATATAGCGTATGTGTGCGTATGGCATTGTGTATGTTATTGTATGGCATGAAAAATGTTTTTGTCCATGGGGCTTATTTGCTACTTCAAAACACATTTTTGTCTCTATATCTGTATGCTCTTCATAGTTTGTAATAGTCAAGTAAGTATAATACTAAATGTATGTGTAGATTATATATTAGACTTGCATGTGTAAATTATATAATAGATTCATGCATAGTTGAATTTTAACAAAATTTGCCTTTGTCCAAAAATGGGACTCCTCCAAAGAAATAAACAAAAACGAAGCTGAAAGTTCTAAATTTTCACTTGAATTTTGTTTTGCGCACTCAGCCTCTGTTATGCTCTGTCACTCTCTCACACCCACTCTCTCAATGTCTCCTTACTTCCTTGTCTCATTTTCCACAGCTGCACTTCTTGTTTGCCCCTTCTTCTCCTTCTCGGTGTCGTCATTCTTCGTTCTTCTCGGTTGATCTGTTGGGTTAGCTATGCCTCCTTGAGCACCTCTACATCAGGGCAGAGACTAGCGTGCCCCCTGGGGACACTTTCTCCCCTTATTGGAGGAATGGAGGAGAGGTTGACCGCGTGGTGCACGCGGGGCTCTGGCCTGATGCAGAAGTGCTCCAGGAGGCCATCATAATGCAGACTGATCCGTAAACGTAGAGAAGCAATTGGAGGGGGGGGGGGGTTGGTCCTGCCCCAGGGGGCCTGGGTAATACAACGGATCAGTGGAGAAGAAAGAAGAAGCCAAGAGCACAAATAAGAAGCATAGCTGTGGAGACACTGGGAAAGTAAGGAGAGTAAGTAATTTTTGTTTTTGAATCAAAAAAGCCCTCTGAATTTTGTCTGAAACAAAAGAGCAGGAAACTAAATGTGCTGGCCAAAAAAAACAAAAAGACCACAAATGAAATGGCAAAATGTTTTTGGCCCATGTACACAAGTATACAAAGGAAATTGTTATGCTAGTGTTGTTAACATTTGACATATATAATGAATAATTAAACACCCCTTGTGGCTATCTGTTTCTATGCATATAATTTCTCTCTACTTGTATCCCTTAAAGAGAATTCCCTTCCCCATAAATTTATACTGTAAAATTCAAAATAGTTGCATCTGTCAGTTGCTGTGATGTCAGAAAAATGCTTTGGTGGAAACTCTCACTTTAAACCACTTAGAATGAACTGGTTTAATTGTGCCGTGATAACTTTATATATTTGTTTTATTAAAATGTCGTCTCTCTGCCAATATTTCATACAGATTAATGAACCTATACAAGTCTCTACCTGTGACTCACAGTAACTGTAGCTATCCGGTAAGCATAAAGTGCTGAATAGACCGGCAGATTGCAAAACATGAATTCTGCTTTTTAAAACAAAATGTCCTCTGGAAAAAGGAGTCTTTAGTTGATACCTTTTTATTGGGCTATCATAGAAAAAGATATACAGTTACATGAGCTTTCAGCATCTCAGAAGTCTTTTCTGATGTTCCCAAAACTTTTAACATTGCCTTTTTCTATGTTGGCCTACTATAAGGTATCAACGTTTTGAGTACAGGCTTAATGTTCTCTTCAGCTAATATTGCAATATCCCCTAAAAATAAGTCACTGCAAGAAGTTAAATCGAGTTAAACCTATTGATAGAACTGGCTGCTTTGAACACCTGTCCACCCTGGTTTCAGAAAAGAGGTCTCAAAACGAAGGGTCACTATCAAGGCCAGCAATAGATACAAGACAAAAAAATAAGAAACTGACAAATGGCTTATCTTGAAATCACATTCGTAATAATCCATGTAAAGTCTCGTGTCTTAGAATACACCTTGTGTATGCATGTAATGATGTATAAACAGTATGACAACGGCAATTGCTAAAAATATCGACTATATCCCTTTACTGAAAACTCGTACAAATATAAGGTACATTTGAAGCTATTTTGAGAGAGTCCCAAAGTCCAATACCACATGCTTTGAGACTTTTAGTGGGTCTTTGGTAGGGATTGGTAAACCTCATTGTGCTGCCCCTTTGGCTATGCCCTTTGTATACTGCCCATGATACACATGATCGCCCCCGGCTGACAACGCCTACATTGCAGACATACAGTGTCTCGCAAAAGTATTCACCCCTCTTTTCATTTTTCCTATTTTGTTGCATTACAACTTGGAATTAAAATGGATTTGTTGGGAGTATCATTTGACACATCACAACATGCCTACCACTTTGAAGATGCAAAATATTTATTGTGAAACAAACAAGAAATAAGACAAGGAAACAGAAAACTTGAGCTTGCATAACTATTCACCCCCCAAAGTCAATACTTTGTAGAGCCACCTTTTGATCTGGCTCTAGGCTGGCTCCTACCTTGCCTATAGGTATTCCGGACCTGACAATTCACTGCCACCAAGACAAAAACTCTCTCAGTCCAGACTGAACTAAATGAAACATAGGCGGGTTTTCTTGTCTTATTTCTTGTTTGTTTCACAAGATTTCACAATAAATATTTTCAAAGTTGTAGGCATGGTGTGATGTGTCAAATGATACAAACCCCCAACAAATCCATTTTACCAGTAATTCCAAGTTGTGTGATTTACATAAAGCCACCATACTCTGTAGCACTGTACAATTGGCAAACTGGAAGTAACAGGCTTGTGGACACACACACACACAATTATAGTTGCGTGTGTGCATATATATCACAAATCTCACAAATTGTGGCAAGTAAATGCAGCATGGTAGAAAACAAAAAGACATAACTTGATAATTTGCTTTGCAACCCTTTGATTGCCCTAGTTTTTTTTTACTAACCTATTAATCCTATCAAACCTTTTTTGTGGTTTAACTGAAATCTGTAATGATGAACTTATTTTCTTCATACAGTATAAAGTATGGGTGTGATCTACAGCTTTCAAGATTGAGTTGACATGTTCTAACCTGAATTCTAAATTGATTTGTTTTCTATAAGTACATCTGCATGGTGTTTAACGCACACAAACATGTTGTGTTATGCACCTTCAGTCGTATGTGGCTCTTTCTTACTATCTCTCCCCTTTCTCATCATTTATCTCTTCCCTTTCTCCCCATTACATTTCTGAGGTCCTTTGTTGAGGGGGGGAGCGAGAGGCCTCTGTCTCACTGCTCCGTAGTGGTGCACGCATGTTCCCTGTTGAGCCAGGGCCTGACCTCAGAAGCGGCACTCACGCTAAGACATACACAGAGACACTCACACCTAGACACTCTGCACTAACACACACATCCAGACACTGAAAACGAACACACATGCACACAAACTAATATACACACCCACACAAATGTACGCAATACTCAAACTAACACAACCAGACACACACATACTAACATACACAGAAACACACACACATACTAAAATAGCCAGACATATGTTCACAAACTAACATACCCAAAGACACGTTCACACAATAAAATTACCCCATACACACTAACTTACCCAGATGCACATGTTTACATTCAAAAACACACACTTTCACTAACATACCCCTATACACATGCTAACACACCAAGACACACATATTAACATACCCAAAAGAACATGTTTACATGTTCTCACACTAAAATACTCACACTTGTGGTGACATAAGTATTGTTGTCAATGTTTTTGCCAGTTGAACTCTTCCTGAATCACATGTGTCTTTTGATATGTTAATGAGGGCACACCTCTCACAAGCAATTCAATATGTCGGTTGAATGTAAAATCTTAGTTCGGTCGCTGTCTGCCCACCATCCGACATGGATGGGGCAATCTGTGTTGTGCTGGCTTATGTTGGGCCTTTTGGTTGCAGGTTAGTCTTGGAAAGTGTTGTATTGTTTCTTGGGCTGTCACTCTATTGTAAGTTACTGTTTTTTGTCTTATTAAATATCTTTAATGTTGACGGACCTTTGTGATATATTTTATATTTGGTTAAACCACATTTGGCGACCACGAAGGGACTCACACATACAAATATATATACAAAAATACCAAAGGCACATGTTTACACACTGACATATCCCCCAACACACACATTTGCTAACATACTCAAAGACACATGTTCACACACTAACGTACACACGCACACACTAACATACCCAGACAGACACACTAATATGCCAAGACAGAAACATGTTCACACACACAAACATATCCAGGCAGACATACACTAACATACAGACCTAGGCATACACTAATATACCAATGCATGACACACCTGGATAACCAGGTGGACAAACATGCAGCCCACTTACCCAGAAAGCCTCAGCTGGTCTCTGATGTAGCTCAAGCTGTCATGCTATACCCCGTGGGGGAGGAGTCATTGATTCAATAATGTAAACTGAGCGCAGGCAAATGAAGTTATGTCGGCACTGGCAGGATCACGTGGGAGCAGTCAGACTCTCCTTTTAGTGAGGGCCGGTTGGAGGGAGATCCATGATCTCCCCAACTGGCCCTGCTCCTCCAACATGGGGGCACCTCCTCTGCAGAGGACTGGACTGCCCATCCACCGCAGAGGAGGCACCCCTACGTTGATCTGGCTCCAGGCTGGTGCTTACCTTGCCTATAGGTATTACGGGCCTGACAATTCACTGCCACCAAGATAAAAACTCCCAGATCAGACCAAATTAAATAAAACATAGGCGGGTGTGTGATTTACATAAAGTCACCATACTCTGTAGCACTGTACAATGGGCAAACAGGGTATAACAGGAAGTAACTGGATATATCTTACAAATCTTAAAAATCGTGGCAAATAAATGCTGCATGGTAGAAAACAAAGACATAACGTGATTGCTTCCTTTGCGACCCTTTTGTTTGAGCTAGTGTTTTACTAACCTGTTATCAACTCTATTCAAAACGTTGGCTGAAACCCTTTCTTAAACTTTTTTGCGGTTTAACTGAAATTTGTAATGATTAATTTTCTTCATACAGTTTAAAGTAGGTAGAGTTGTTCCCTGCATACAGATCTCGGAGTATGCAGACCGCTTTGTCTTTTAACATGGGTGTGATCTACAGCATTCAAGAGTTGACATGTTCTAACCTGAATTCTAAATTGATATTCCTACTATTTTTCTTTCTATAAGATAAGTACATATACTTTGTTGAATAACGCAGTGTGTAAGAAAAACACCTTTTCATACAATATCATACATACGTGCCAAGGAAATAGCTATTTAGATTTTAGATTTACATCTGGTTAAAATGTTAAGGTGATGATGTCACGTTTTGTCTGTGTGTACATACTTAAACTAACTCAACCCAGAATAATAGAATAAAGTGTGGGAAGGTTTCCGTTGTTACACACTTTACACAATTTAGCAACTCAAATCTTTTCAATTGTATTTAATACGAGATTATTTTAGTGCAATGACATTTGATGAGATCTGTATGGTGTTTATCACACATAATCACATCATGTGTCATTCACCTTCAGTCGTATGTGACTATTATTATCATTTATATAGCGCCATCAAATTCCGTAGCGCTGTACAATGGGTAGACAGGACATAACAAGTAGCATGTAACATAACAAATTGACTAACAGACAACAGGTGAGGAGGGCCCTGCTCAAAGGAGCTTACAGTCTAGAGACTATGTAATGTTATGGACTTTTGTTTTACTAAGAGGGAGGTTGAGAAGTGCCACGGTCTTCCTTTATAAGTAGTAGCATGAAATGGAAATAATGTTATTCTGATTATAAAATGAGCCTATAGATAAAATAATTTTAGCTGCGCGTCTTAAAATCTTAACTTTCTATTGCATCTTTTGATGTGCATCTCCGATACAGCAAAAAAAGCTCCAGATGCTAAGTATTTCCTATTCCCTGTTCTTATTGACTAATTAAACAAATATTCACTGTACTGGCATGTGAGCCAAGAGTGAGAAGCCACTGAGTTGGACTAAAATGATGTCATAAATTATGTCATTTATGCTGTGCCTGCACAGAACCCTTAAAGCATAATTTAATTTAAGAGAAACAGACGGCCTGAAATGAGCTCAACCCGTATTCTTATGTAGCATAACATTTTGTTCTAATGTCTGCATAAGCGATAGGTACTAAAACCCTAAAAAACTGAAAAATGATGCAACTCCTGTTTAGTAAATATACTTAACTGCATCAGAAAGCACTGTTTTGTGTTCTGTCATGTGAGTGACAATGACTGGCTTATTCATATTGAAAATTTGTAAGTCAATACGGCCTTGGCACTTGTCTTTTAAGTAAACTAATTTGGCCCTTTAGCTCATATTTTGTAGATTTATGTAATAACGTACAATGCATCATATTCTTGCTTGTATAAACTTTCATATCGGAGGTCAAATTGATTACTATATTGGTACTATATAACTCAAATAATAATGAATAAATGCAGAAAAGCTTTTGAACCATATAACAGTCCTGGATAGAGTTAGACATCATGTGGTTCTCTAGTTTCTTGTGTGAGCATCATGGAAGCTGTGGTCTGCAGCGGCTACAGTGCTAAATTTACTTCCATACTAATAAACTGGGGGCACATCACACTTAACAATGGTTAAGTGTTATTGTTTTGGCTTCTACCTCATGGTCCCATTAGGTTAATGTCCCTTTTTTCTTGAGACTACAGGTTTTTTTTTTTTATATAATTTTGTGCTATTTGCTTTGTAGGGTGGATCATCTGTACACATTTTTTGTCCAATGGTCACCAGAAGTCTATGGGAAAGATGCAAAGGAGCAAGGCTTTGTGGTGGTGGAGAAAGATGAGTTAGATATGATTGACAATTTCTTCAGTGATCCTTCTACTAAAAGCTGGGAGGTAAGTCTTCATTGATGTGCTACTCTATGCAATCTTCAATATCACAGTAGATTTTCCGATTGTCTGTTGACTAAAGATCTGCTGGTCATCGGCCAGCCAGATCTTTAGTCAATAGACAACCGCAAAATGTCTTCTACTAGGAGTGTCTTCCACTGCGATACACTGTGAGATAGTGTTTTATTATATTGTTGAATCATTATTAACTCACTGAAAGGAAAATCCAATAATGCTTACGAATATGTTTCTCATCAATAATCAATACACTTAGGGTATTTTGTCAGAATTCTCATGTTTTATTATTTTTGCAGATTAGTCTGCGCTGTTACGTGCACTCCTTTGTCTTCTGTCCCTATGTAGCCCCTGCTTTGCCTCTCCATCACTTTACTTTATCTAAGATACATAATTGTACATAATAGTACATAAATAATAATTAACTGTGGGCATTAATAGTTAATGCCCACAGTTTCCACATATTTCAGATTTGACGTATGTGGGCAATGTTCTCCAATTATTCAATACATAATGGGGATTATTCCAGCATGAAAATATATGTGGTTACTGCTACAGATAAGAACACTAACTGTGCCAAAAACAACCTGTCTTTGGTTATCTGCATCCATGACTAGGATTGCTGTTCTTGTGTAGATAATTTGTAACCAGTTAATGAATTATAGAAATTTTAGGTCATTCTGGCAAGAAGCATAGGAGCCAGACAACTACCAGCTTAACAATGTATAGGCTTCCCAAAATGATTTTTCCGCATATAATCTAAATGTGGTCGGGTTAACTTGGTTGAACACTATAACCTCTCAAGAGACAGTCATTTTTTAAATTTTGGATAATATTGGCTGCCCTGGTGGTAACACCATTATTTTTAAACATCGTGATCTATAGATGATTTTAGTAATTTGTGCTAATAAACTTTACACCATTACCACGTCTTTCCTTGACATGTTAATGCCTTGACTTTTTACCTTAAACTGTTGGTTGATATTTGATATTAAATGTCAAACAAAGCAATATAAACCCTTTAAAACATCAGCATCTGTAATAATGCTTGAGTAGTATGTGCCAATTTTTTTTTTTTATAAATGGAAGCACAAAAATTCGAAATGTAGTTCACAACCCAAAAGTTGACAAGTTGGTTCCTGTATGAAGCCCTCCTAGTAAGGAAATGAAAAGCTAATTTAGGCAGAGGGAAAGTGAAACTTATTTCCCGTGAGATACACTCTCGCTGATTTAGAAACCACAGGCACGATGTGTGGCTATAAAGGCAGAGCATTCTTAAAGTCATTCAGTTGCTGAACTGTGATCATGAGGAGCCATCAGAAGCCTTTAGAAGTGAAAATCCTGTATAGAGCAGGAACAGACCAGGAACCTTATGTGCAGGTAGACCTTCTTTGGGATACCTTCTGAAATATCATTGTAAACAAATTATAATGTTTCAATTTAAAAAATGCAGAGAAACACGTTAGCATTTAACATTTCATAAGGTGGGAAATAAGTCAACGATGCATTGACGATGCTTGACCCTTCCAATTTCTAAAGTGCAATCTCAAGCTACTACCTCAGTCATTGTGATTGTATCTGTCCACAACTCCAGTTATGGATGGTCATCTATGTGGAAGGCTGTATGTTTGTGTTTGGAATTTTATGTCAATTCTTTGACAAATTCTTTGAACTTAAAGTGTAATATTATGTAGATGTTTTGTTTTCAGATAATATACTTTTTTCTTTGTTTTGATCACTTCATACTGTGCACACAGGTAAGTTGCTAGTGTTACCACCAGAAAGAAATCATGTAAGCACCAGTTTTTTGGAATGCAAAACTTGTTTCTGGACTTGGCACAACCTTACAAGTAAATGTAACAATAGTGACACTCCCAAACTAATAGATGCCTGGAAGCGCAATGATTTTGATAATTGCTTGATTAAAGTAAACAGTTTTGTATATATTTTAATTGCAATATTTTTTACATTTAACTGAGGATTAACATTACACAAGTGGGTTGTAAATTAATCATTCACTCCCGATATTTGCATTTAGATCATAACTGTAGAAGAGGCAAAACGTCGCAAGAGTACTTGCAGTTACAATGATGACGAGGACGAGGAACAAACAGAAGATTTCATGCCTGATTTAAAACATAAGAGTTTACTGTTGGATGATACGCATGTCGAGAAGGTAAGGAGATCTCTACAGTTACAAAGAGATTTTAATCCGGTAAAATGTCCTGAAGAAAACATCTGGGCTTTAAATGGCCAGAATAGTGTGTTTTGGATTTTGAAACCTTACAACATTTGTTATATGAAACTTCAAATTGTGACCTGAATGACAAAATCTGATTGAAATTTTAGAATTTAGCTTTTAAAACAATGCAAGTCCAGTTATTATGAGTTTTGTTTTCTTCAAAAAAAAAAATGTTCCACTCTTACTATGGTAATTTTTCTTTAAAACCCCATAACATTTCAAAATCCTCCTGATATTTTCTTGCCATCCTTAATAGTTCCAACATATTTTTTTGGCTTCCAACAGGGCAGTAAAAGATGAGCGTTTATTAAATCCAAATCCAAATAGGTTCTGCATCTGTCTTCAATAGCCTGTGTAACCTGTCTGTTTTCTTTAACACTATTGCCTGTCCATAAGTATTGTATTCTGAAGGATAGGCTATGTTCAGTCCGTAATGTAATATGCTAAAGCCTATTTGTTTTATACACTATGAAGGCTTAAACCATTCAGGACCTCTAGTTTTGAAGTGGATAAACGCTAAAAAAGGAGTTAAACATTCCTTCTCCTGGGTATCCCAATGCTTTTATGAAACGCCAACCACAGTCTCCTGCAAGAACGTCAGAGCTGGCCCTGCATAATGCATAGTTAAAAGCAGTAGATTTTGTAAAGGTCAATATGCAGGTACAGCGGAGACCTTCTCAATAGAGAAGCTCTCCGATGTTGGCTATTCTTAATGCAAAGTGATATATATCGGGGAGGCAAAATGTTCACCTCTCCTGCAAACGCTTTGTTTAGTAAATACCGTATTTGCTCGATTATAAGACGACCCCCCCCCCCAAAATCTGAATATTAATTTAGGAAAAAAAGAAAAAGCCTGAATATAAGACGACCCTATAGGAAAAAAGTTTTACCAGTAAATGTTAATTCATGTAAACTATGTGAACAATTGTTTGTTAATAAAAGCTATGATTGCGAAAAATATTTTGTTTTTATTTCCTTTTTTTTACAACCTGCCTCCCCAGATATGCACATCTGCCCCCAGGCTTGCCACTCTGCCCCAGAAATGCCTTATTCCCCCTATATGCCACTGTGCCCCATGATATACCTTTTAACCCTCTAAATGCCACTGTGCCCCATGATATGCCTTTTGCCCCCATATGTGCCACTCTGCCTCCAGAATTGCCTTATACCCCTATATGCCACTCTGGCATTTAGGGGGTTAAAAGGCATATTATGGGGCAGAGTGGCATATAGGGAGGTATAAGGTATTTCAGGAGGCAGAGTGGCATATAGGGAGGTATAAGGTATTTCAGGAGGCAGAGTGGCATATAGAGGGTTAAAAGGCATTTCACAGAGCACTCTGCCTCCAGAAATGCCTTATGGCCCCCTTTTAACACTCCCTCCCTACTCCAAACTTACCGGTGCTTCTGAGTCCCGGTGCTTAGTCCGGGCAGCGTGTAGAGCTCTACGCAATTCGCGTACACAATTTCCGCTTGAGCGATTCGCGTAGACAACTTCCGCTGCAGCGGACTCAGAAGCACCGGTAAGTTGGGGGGAAGGATCCAGGTCCCCTGCATCTGAGTCCCCGGTGCTTAGTCCGGGCAGCGTGTAGAGCTCTACGCGAATCGGGTAGAGCTCTACACGCTGCCCAGACTAAGCAGCGGGGACTCAGGTGCATCTGTAAGTTGGGGGGCGGTGCATAACACAGGTAGGATCCAGGTCCCCTGCATCGCTGCGGGGGATCTGGATCTTAGTCTCACAGTCAGACCTATTTGAGGTCTGATTATAAGACGACCCCGATTATAAGACGAGGGGTATTTTTCAGAGCATTTGTAAATGTCTATTAAAAAGAACCCACTCTGTTAGACCATGAAGTTAACTGTAAGACCACCATGAAGTAGGTGAAAAATTTACTCAATGTTTTGTACGTTATCCCCACAATACCAACCGCACTTTACATCATGTGCAATTGATAGCGTATTTGTATTATTAAAAAGTATTGCCCAGTCTAAAAGTGCAATTTTAAAAGAAAAAAAGTTGATATTTGTAGTTGTATGTGTTATTCTTGTTACCCCTCCAGTTAAAATAATAGTTAAAAACAAAAGTTGTTTTTTTTTTTACTCTTGAGTTTGGTTAGTTCTAAAGAACTATTATAATTTTCTCTGTTCATTTATTATTGCCGCAACCTGCTTTTTAGTAAACTGTATACATGAATAACACAATACCGTAATCCTTGCCCTTACATGTACAGGCTAGTGCGGCATGTCAAAGTGAGTATTTCCTGCCCTGTGTCAAGTTTTGTTTCTTCAAAGTGAACTAATCATTGTTTCCTGCTTTCAGCTGGCACATCGCCTGCCTGCAAGGGTTCAAGGCTACCCCTGGCATCTCGTGTACAGTACACAGAAGCACGGAACTAGTCTGAAGACTCTTTATAGAAATCTCTCCTCTCTTGACAGCCCTGTCCTGCTAGTTGTTAAAGACATGGACAACCAGGTATGGGTACACCTAAAGTGCTCATTTTAATAATAAAACATTGTCTGGAACCAATGTGAGTTTATGGGAGAAAATATGGATAAACCCCACTTTGGTCAACCCCCTTTGTTCCAACATGTTGTTGTTTTTTGAGATTTTTTATTTTGTGAAAAACATTTAAAAAAATTTCTTTCCAAAGGTATTTGGGGTATATGCAACACATCCATTCAGGCTTAGTGATCACTATTATGGCACAGGAGAAACCTTCTTGTTCACATTTAATCCTGATTTCAAGGCAAGTCTTTCTGAGTTTGTTTTTTTAGCTTGTGTGTATGTGTGTATGAGCGCCCCAGTACTCTATATTTGCCTCTCTATGCACACCCAACGGTTGTGACAAAGATTTAATACACTATCCATTTAACATGTCATGAGTGAAGCATTTTTTTCGGCATATCCTCAAAAATGTGGCTACTACTCTCCCTTTGAGGAAGAGACATTGAAACCCAAGTTGGTACAATAGAATAGTAGGCATCCTTAATACTTTTGACCGCTGCTACACTATTATGTAAAATTAAAAAGCTTTGCTTTAATGCGTGTGGGGTCTTCCTTTCATAGGTTTTCAAGTGGAGTGGAGAAAATTCTTATTTCATCAGTGGAGATACAAATTCTTTGGACATAGGGGGTGGAGGGTGAGTAAGGCGTGATTTTCCAAATAAATACTTCCCCTTTGTTTTTTGCATACAATCTCAGATGTCCAAAATGTCAGTATATCCAGGTTCCGCGGAAGCTGATTTCCTATGGCTGAATAATACCATAGCCCTTAAAGTGTATATAATCAAAGCTGGAACATTTCATGTCAAATCTACCTAATTGAATTTTAAATGGTTTGTTCATTCATTCACTGTTTTTCCCAGCATCTGGTTGTTCATACACAACCCAGTGCACATTTTATGAAAAGCTCTATAGGCACAGGTTGCTAGTATAATATATTAGATTGTGTGAAAACTATTGCCGTTTAAAAAGTTACATGGGGCTCCTAAAACTTGGGTTTTAAGTGGCTTGATGGTGGCTGTGATCGTTATCAGTAACATCATATAATTTTAAGATGCTATCAAGAACCAGAAGACTACTTGGGAAACCATGCATTTTATTCATTGTTAAAAGTGTTCTCTTGTGCTGTATACTTTTTTCCTATATTTATATTTTAATGGGATGTATTGTTTCCACAGGGGTCGGTTTGGTTTGTGGCTTGACTCTGATTTATATCACGGAAGAAGTAACTCTTGTAGCACCTTCAACAATGACATCTTGTCCAAGAAGGAGGACTTCATTGTGCAAGACATAGAAGTCTGGGCATTTGAATAAAATTACGTCAGTCATTTCTCTGAAGGAGAAGGCAAGCAAAAATATGCCCCATGATTTATGAAGGCAGCACCTTGAAGACCACAACCACATTTCAGTTCCTTGGGCTCGTCCTAATATATATATAATCTTTGAAAGTTTATGCAATGCAGTGATGTCAAAGGACGTACTTAACGCAGTTTGTGCTGCATGTGGTCAGAGCATATAGTGGGTGTTTTAAATGCTCGGTATAGATGGTTGTTTCAGATCCATGCATCATATGAATTATGTATTGATCACACTTGATGCATTATGGGCAAATGACTCTGGAAGTTATGCATCATCCTTGTGGCTAAGGCACTAGATACAATGGGTGAAGCTTGTCTCTAATAACAAAAGGGAGACCCTCTTGTACGTTTCTGTTAATCTATTGAGTAGTATAATTGACATAATCTAGACAAACTTTACAAAGCACTTGGATTTAAATTGTTTTATAATGGAAACCATACAAATTCACAGATAATTTTTTTTGGTTCGGAAATAGTAGCACTACAAAAGCAATTGCTTTAAAACTAAATAAGCCTAATGTTGTCTTATCCACGTCAAACCAAAATGTACATGTTAAAATAACCCCCCCCCCCACAAAATGGCATGAAAGCAGAATGGTTTATATTTTTAAGGTTGTATTTTTCCTCTGTATTCTGTGTTTTATAATTCTGTTCTATGAAGTTTAAAATTGGCTAAAAGAATGTCAGAACGATAGAAGAGAAAGTTACTGGAAATTAAGAACTAGAAATTGGTTCATAATGTTTTCTTGCTGCATGAGTTGATGTACTTTATGGCGAAGCGCAGGTCGTTTCTGCAGTTGGACTCAGTTTTATTTTTGTACATTTTTTTTTAAGTTACTTGGTTTAGTTCTTAAAAGTGATCTTAATAACTGTTTTATTCAAACTATGGAAGTTGGAGTGATCTGTATATGGTTCCAGAAAATATATAAATTAGAATACCCCCCTCCACGCACACAATTTGTCTGAACTACTGGAAGGAAATGAGGTGAATTGCTCTTGTAATAAAGTAAATATTTTAAAAATTTAACATTTGCTTTATCATTTATTTTATGTACTAAATTGTGTTTTTTCTAGATTGGTCTTTCTCACAAATAGACTAAAGCATACAAGGGGCAAAATACTCGCAGCTAAAAAAAAATATTTATTTTTTCCTTTAGAGTACAACAAATATGGCAATTTTAATGAATACCCCCCCAACATTTTTAGAACATCATGATCCCAATAGTTGAGGGTGCAGAGAAGTAAAGAATAAACTGAATTCCTATTGTGCAGTAAATAACAGAGTACATCTGTCACACAAAAGTATAAATATGCAGAGCTATGTTTACAAACCCTGCCAAGGGTGAAGAATTTCTCACTTATTGCTCAAAGGACAGAAATTCTAATACTGATTGTGTTCCACAGAAACTACATCTACGGCTTCCTGTGGTCTCCTTGTCTTTCATTTTTACAGTTTGTTGACACCATGAGAGAAGCTGGACCTGACAGACAGGATCCTGATTATTTTTATAATACACTCAGTTCCCCCATTGGCAATATAGCATCTGCCTCCATATTTTGTATTTTTTTACTTCAGACATTAGACAGCTGATTTGCTATGCATTCAATTAACTCTATAAAAGCGCTACCCATGTTACATGAGATACTAACTTGGTGCATTGTTTTCTCTAGTCAGTGGAGACCCTAGGAACAATAAATGGGCGCATAAAATACCACAGTCGAAACGGCTGGGAGAGGCACTAACAATTTCCATCACTAAATCATTCCACTAAAAAACTCAATAAATAAATAAAAATAAGATGTCAAAATACCAAAGTAATGCCGTATGCAAAGATACCTTTTTTGTTATTGGGCTAACATACAGTGAAGGAAAAAATCATTTGATCCCCTGCTGGTTTTGTACGTTTGCCCACTGACAAAGACATGATCGGTCTATAATTTGGTGGGTTTATTTGAACAGTGAGAGACAGAAAAACAACAAAAAAAATCCAGAATAACGAATTTCAAATAAATAGGCCCGGGCATTTAAACCTGAGCAGCCCATATTTATTTATTTATTTATTTATTGTTAAAGCCCACCCTTCATGTACCATCTTTGCATTTAATCATTCAGACAAATCATTAACACATTCATTAATGCAGTCTCACAAATCATTCAAGCAATTCATCCTCACATGAATTCATTCATACGCATTCACACTACCTCCTCTCTTCATCTTATCTGCCCCTTCTCACTATGTTCCCCCTTTTCACTATCTACCCCCTTCCCCACTTCTCAATATGTACCGCCTCTATCTATCCCCTTTCTCACTATCTAACCCCCCTCTGCCCCTTCTCACTGCACCCCCCTCCCTCACCCTACTTACCTTGTTGCCGGAGCAAGCAGCAACTGCGACCGCGCCCGCGCCTATGGCAGGGCAGGATTGACTTAGGGGCTGATGGAGCTGTGGCTCCAGACCCCCACCTTAAAATAAGCCCAATCAGGACCGGACTGACTGGTCCTATATGGCCACATTCACCTAGAGCCCCTTAAGCCCGCCGCAACTACCCCCTCCTAACTATCTACCCTCTCCCTCTTTGAAGTTCACTTACCTTTCAGGAGTCCTGCGGTGGGGGTGCAAGGCCTCTGCCTCCCAGCTCTGCCACTGTATGGAACAGTATAGAGTGATGGGAGTTATGATGTACTTTTAGAGCATAATTAGATCATGAAAAAGACATTGGAAATGGTACAGCATAACACCGATCACTCTCACACACTTACCAATCCACACATATACCAATCCACACACAAATACCAATCCACACACATATACTAATCCACACATATATACCAAACCACACACGTATACAAATCCACACACATATACCAATCCACACACACATACCAATCCACACATATATACCAATCCACACATATATACCAATCCACACACATATACCAATCCACACATATACACCAAACCACACATATATACCAAACCACACATATATACCAAACCACACATATATACCAAACCACACATATATACCAATCCACACATATACACCAATCCACACATATACACCAATCCACACATATACACCAATCCACAAATATACACCAATCCACACATATATACCAATCAACACATATATACTAATCCACACATATACCAATCCACACATATATACTAATCCACACATATATACTAATCCACACATATACCAATCCACTCTCACTTAATGCTTTCCTACCTTTCCTTTCTTCTTTCACCTTCTTTTCCTCTTCTTCAGTTCTTCTGTCTTCTTCCGGGTCAGAGGGCATGGACAGCGGTGGGCGCGGCTTCAGTGCTGTGCGCCGGGATCTGACAACAAACCCCGGCGCACAGCAGCTGTTGCCGCGCGGATCACAAGGGAGCGGTATGGGAGGTCTTTAACAGACCTCCGGCTCCCTTGAGTGATTTTAAGCCAGGTTGAACCCGGCTTAAAATCACTCAAGGGAGCCGGAGGTCTGTTAAAGACCTCCGATACCGCTCCCTTGCGAGCCTGCTCCTCCAGCGGCGGACATTACTGTCCGGCTCTGGAGGGGTGCCGGGTGCTGCAAGTTGGCACCCCCTGATGAGCGACACCCGGTGCGGACCGCCCCCAGCCGCCGCCCCCTGGAGTGTGGCGCCCTGTGCGGTCGCACACCCCAAAGGTCGGCCCTGCCCTAAGGGGCCGGGAAGCCCCCACCAGGGCCGGCCTTAGGGGTTGTGACGGGACCGACCTGTACCCCGACTGGGTACTCCCGCCTAACGTTGCTTCCTCCTGCCGGGACACCAACAATTAGCCCCTTCAGCGCCAGGCAGAACCAGCGTTGTAGATAGAAGGGGGGCTTCGCTGCACCGGAGCTACCTTGGCACTGTGGCTAGCCGAAGCTTAGCTACACAGCGTGGTTATTGTCCTGAAAAGGACAATACAGGATCATATCAGCCCACCCCAAGCATCAGGCAACACTCATGTTGAGGTGAAAACAGGAACTCTCTTTATTACAAACACACAGAACTTATATACAATCTCCATTCACTGTGCACCAAACCCAACCCCCACAAATCCCATCAGTATACAGGGGATGTATCAGGTGAGGGGATTAAGGGATACAATGGGTTCCCCCACCTGTGTTATCCCCCCCTGTAGTGCGGGTGCCGTCTGGGCAGATAGGGCTGTGCTGGCTGATTAAGAGCCCCAGCCAGATTATAGGATCGTCTCTTTGAAGGCCGGAGCTGCAGCCACATTCAAACCGGGTACACATAAATATAATAATAATAATAACAGTGAAGACCAGACAGGGTTCGTCACAGGGGTCTGCGGCCGCACAGGGTTTAAATTAAAACATCGGGGTTTTTTTTTTCAACTTTATTTAACATCCTCCACCGATGTTTTAATTTAAACCCTGTGTGGCCGCAGACCCGTAAGGCCGGCCTTGGTGGGGACTTCCCGGCCCCTTAGAGTGGCGGACCCGGTCGCAGTTGCGGCGGGCTTAAGGGGCAGGTGCCCCTTATGCCCTGCGCTAATGCGGCCGTAGGTAGGGTAGGGGCCTGGAGCTGCAGCTCCATCAGCCCCTAAGTCAATGCGGCCCTGCCGTGGCCCGGCCCACCGGGCAAATGCCCGGTGTGCCCGATGGCCAGTCCGGGCCTGCCCATCTATAACCTATTTTCAATGCCCTGGCTGAGGAAAGGAGGTTCTCACCCAAGATTTAACAGTACATGGCCTATCCATCATCCCTTTGATGCGGTGAAGTTGTCCTTCCCCTTAGCAGAAAAACACCCCCAAAGCATGTTTCCACCTCCATGTTTGACGGTGAGGATAGTGTTCTTGGGGTCCTAGGCAGCATTCCTCCTCCTCCAAACACGGTGAGTTGATGACACATTGATCGATTTTGGTCTCATCTGACCACAATGCTTTCACCCCATTCTCCTCTGAATCATTCAGATGTTTCTTGAGCAGGAGGACCTTGCGGGCGCTGCAGGACTTTCTTGGTGACTATGGTCCCAGCTGCCTTGAGATCATCGACAAGATCCTCCCGTGTAGTTCTGGGCTAATTCCTCACCATTCTCATGATCATTGAAACTCCACAAGGTGCGCCCCAGGCCGCGGGAGACTGGCGGTTACCGTATTTGCTCGATTATAAGACGAGTTTTTTTCCAGAGAAAATGCTCTGAAAAATACCCCTCGTCTTATAATCGGGGTTGTCTTATAATCAGACCTCAAATAGGTCTGACTATAAGACTAAGATCCAGATCCCCCGCAGCGATGCAGGGAACCTGGATCCTCCTGTGTTATCCCCCGCCAACTTACCGGTGCTTCTGAGTCCCCGGTGCTTAGTCCGGGCAGCGTGTAGAGCTCTACACGATTCACGTAGACCACTTACGCTGCAGCCGAGAGGAGGTGTGGTTAGCAGCGGGGGTTGTCTGCGTCCATCGCGCAGACCTTCCCCGGCTGTCAGAGATCAGAGTTCCCCGCACCGGGGCGGCCGGGGAACTCTAACAGCCGGGGAAGTTTGGAGGAGGGAGGGGGGGAGTGTCAAATGGGGGGCATAAGGCATTTCTGGAGGCAGAGTGCTCTATGAAATGCATTTTAACCCTCTATACGCCACTCTGCCTCCTGAAATTCCTTATACCTCCCTATATGCCACTCTGCCCCATAATATGCCTTTTAACCCCCTAAATGCCAGAGTGGCATATAGGGGTATAAGGCAATTCTGGAGGCAGAGTGGCACATAGGGGGTCAAAAGGCAAATCATGGGTCACAGAGGCATATAGAGGGTTAAAAGGTATATCATGGGGCACAGTGGCATTTAGAGAGTTAAAAGGCATATCATGGGGCACAGTGGCATATAGGGGGAATAAGGCATTTCTGGGGCAGAGTGGCAAGCCTGGGGGCAGATGTGGATAACTGGGGGGGGTCAGGTTGAAAAAAAGGAAATAAAAACAAAATATTTTTCTCAATCATAGCTTTTATTAAAAAAAAATGTTCACATAGTTTACATGAATTAACATTTACTGGTAAAACCTTTTTCCAATAGGTTCGTCTTATATTCAGGCTTTTTCTTTTTTTTTCATAAATTAATATTCAGATTTTGGGGGGTCGTCTTAAAATCGAGCAAATACGGTATTTTGTGTTTCTTCCATTTGGGAATTATCGCACCAGCTGTTGTCACCTTCTCACCAAGCTGCTTGGCGATGGTCTTGTAGCCCATTCCAGCCTTGTGTAGGTCTACAATCTTGTCCCTGACATCCTTGGACAGCTCTTTGGCTTTAGCCATGGGGAGAGTTTGGAATCTGATTGATGGATTGCTTCTGTGGACAGGTGTCTTTAATACAAGTAATAAACTGAGATTAGGAGCACTCCCTTTAGTAAAGTAGATTGGATTAGCCGTTTTAGTACAGTAGGCAAGATGCGAATATACCAGAGTACTGCAGTATGCAATGATACTTGTAGTATATATATATATACTTAATACTTAAAAGACAAGCTTTGGAGAGTTTTCCCTCTCTTCCTCAGGTATTGCTTCAGACCTGAGAAAGAGACGAAAACTTTTGAAAGCTTTTCTGTAAAGTCTAAAACTCAGGAAAAAAACAGTACTATGGGGGTTATTCAAAGAGCGCAGGTGTTTGCCAAAGTTGCAAACACTGGTGACAAATTTTGGCATTTCAAAAAGAGAAATTCAAACAATGGCAAGATATGATTCATCCCTGATATGGCTTTTTTGTGAAGTTTGTCGCCTTTGCAACAACATCAATTTTCACCATTGTTTGCTACTTTGACAGGGCTCTGTAAATATTCACCTACTTTAATTTGTCATGGAGTCTGTCAGGGTAAAAGGCTCCCTGTGTATCATGGAGTCTGTCAGGGTAAAAGGCTCTCTTTGGTTCATGCAGTCTGTCAGGGTATATGATTCCCTTTATGCAGAGGAGGGTTGGCAGCCTAAGGCCTTGGGGGCAAGTCTAGTCAAGTGGCCCATCGCACCATGGAATCAGCCCACCATCCATGCCCATGATTTTTTTAACACATATTGATGTAATGTGATGGGGTTGGGAGTAGAGGACTGCATTGGGAGGCGGGCCAAAAAACTTGCGGGCGTGAGCGGTCTTGCTGGGGTTGCGGGCGGGAGTGGCCGGTCAGGCACTGTACCTGCGGGTCCCGATAATCCCGCGCAGTCCCGCAAGGCTGCCTTCTCGCTGCTCCCTTACAGTGGCTCTTGCTCAGGAACTAAACAGAGTCGCATGATGTGATGTCACTTCTGGGCAGAGCAAGAGAAAGAGACGCTGTGAGGGAGCAACTCGAGGGTAGCCTTGCAGGACTGCGTGGGAAATCTAAAATTCAGGTAAGGAGGTGGGCGTGATTGGCCACAAATGTGGCGGGAGTGGAACACCCACATTGCGGGAGCGGGCGGGATTGGGCGAAAAATCAGCAGGAGCGGGATTAAAAAAGCAGTCCCGCGCAGGGCTCTAGTTGGGAGTACATCAGTACACTAAAAAATAGTCATCACACACGGGATGCCTGAAGTCACATGTTACTGCGATTAATCATTTTTTTTATAAAATATGCAGATGGAAACAGCTTAAATAACACAAAACCTTTACTTTTTCTCTCACTGATTTCTGAGCCTAGAAAGTTTTATCATCTGAAGTGACTACAAATTCAGGAGGGCTTTTTATCTCTGGATAGGTAAAAATTAAATAGTTCTATTTATTTCTACAGTAAGTAAAGTGCCAGGATGACCAAACACACAAATACCAGGACAGCCTCTGCCACACCGACACCCAAACAAAGTCTTCTTATGGGGACGTGTCACACCAGGTGTTACCAGGGTTACTTTACATAACATTGTCTTCAATTAACTTTATTGATTGAGAAGAGAGAGACCAGGACTGATGGAGGAAATTATGCCTCCAGTTGGTGTGTCTAATTCTGGACACAACTTACTTTTTATAATAAATAATTAGAAACCCCAAAACAAGTTATTTCTATTAATATCTTAAATGGGAAAATGTAATCTTTGGTTGAAGACGGTGTTATGAAGGGACAACCTCGGTGAGCTTCTCTTTCAACAGAAGCTGAGCTGACCCTTCATTATGCATAGTTAAATCACAGAGAAATCATGAATGTCCCCTATCTACCCCAGAAATATTTGGCTAACGACAGAGAGAGAGAGGAGCAATTCTCAATGGGCACAATCTTATTCTGGCCGATACATATTCCCGAAAAAAGGAAATCCAAAAAAAAAAGCTCAGAAAGGACACAGTTGAGGTGTAAATGCCCTCTGAAGCCCTGATTTCTCCAGGGTGGTCAGAGGCAGAACTGCATGTAAAACACAGAAAAGGCTTCAGCCATATTTCTAATTCACCACATTATAGAGATCAGGACCGACGGAAATTGCACCTGGGAAACAGGACAGGGTTGCTTGGAAATCATGACTGCCCCATCAAAACTGTGACTGTTGGGAGGTATGAAAAAGTGGCTCCCTCATTTGGCTCTGCCTGGAAAATCATTGTGGCCACCATTTCCATCACGCAGCGTATATACATTAATCCGCCTGTATGTTATAGAAAACCGGCATTTCTTCTGCAGAATAATAATATTTCAGATCAAATTACAACCGTGTATAGCGAGTGCAGAATAACAGGGCATATATTCATTCAAATCTTATTTGGCCTGATATTAACCCACTGAACGTGGTTATTTAATTATTTCATGCATATGTTAACTATATACACTGTATAATGAGCACGTTTTCTGTAAATCGCTCATGGGAAGCTGGAATCCCAGCTGGACTTTTTTGTGACAGTGGGGCATTATTCAAATATATATATATATTTATTATTTTATTTTATTTATCACACTGTGATTAGTGAGCTGAGCTCCATTGACCTGCATTCAACCTGCAGGGTTGATCGCTTCCTAAGCACTGTTTTAGCCGGCCAAAGATGATCGGTTTGGCTGCGGCCATTTTTTCCGGGAGAGGGCTTTCCACGGCCAGCAGGGCCGTCCCTACCATGGAGCAGAGTGGGGCAATTGCTCCAGACGGCACTTTTGAGGAGGCGGCACTTTGCCGCCCCAAGCGCCTTTTTTTTTTAAGCGGAGGAGAGAGAGGGGTGCCGAGTGGTTTCCGCTTACCAAGTTGTCAGTACCCGCTCAGCGCCCCTCTCTCTCCTCTGCGAGCCCTCTAGCTCGGTCTCGGTGCCGGCTTGTAATGCTGAGCGCCGGAAGATGACGTCATTTCCGGCGCTCAGCAGTAATGCAGCGTGCACCGTGTCAGAGCAGGGAGACTCGCCACAGGACTGCTGCGAGGTAAGTGACGTACAAAGGAGGGGGGTAGAGTAGATAATAAGAAGGGTAGATAATGACCGGCAGCGGCATTTTAAACTTCGCCCCAGGCGGCATAATGTCTTGGGCCGGCCCTGACGGCCAGCCTCACTTGTGAGGCTTCTGTGGATCCTGCAAAGCCGCGGATCGTGCATCGTGACCCTGTACATGTACTGGCTTTGTTGCAAAGGGGTTAATCTTTACTGCTGATGTGCAAACCTTTGTGTAGTAGCATTATGTAAACATTGCAGCAAATAAATGGTGGTTTTGCGACACCATGGCTGTGATGTGGGACGCTATTACTATTATGCTGTGTTAAGGCCATGTTATTTTCCATTTTGAATGTGACAACTCTAAAACGTCTCGGCATAGCTCTGCCCTTAACCACATGCCCTAAAACGAATGTGTCCATCGCTGGCCATTTGGAATGTTGAGAGGTATGGAGCTATGTCTGTGAAGTTATCCCTGTATTCAAGTGGATATACCTCTGACAAATTCAAGTCAATCACAGCGTTAGGAAGCACTTTCAGGACTGTTCCCTGCCTTAGGCAAGCACTTCGCCTTGTTTCAGGTTTATTGCTGCTGTTGTAATCTGGAGAGGAGGGCTGTGCTTTTGCAATATGATTGGCTGTTTAAGTGCATGTGACTTCTTACTGTCAATCAGTTAATGCCACTGCATATGCTCCATGTCAGTCTGACCCAAGCAGAAGAGCTGAAAAGGAAGTTGTTGCAGCATGATCTGTTACATCTGTCTCTGAAATCCGAACACAACACAGAGTGAAACCTGGTATGTTCTGCAACTGCACATACATGTGTGAGACGATTTGATTTTTGTATTTGTGGGGAAATAGAGGTCATTTTGTCGATTCTTGCAGCATATAAACAGAGTTTAGCATAAAGAACAACCTGACTGGATTAAAAAAAAAAATTAATGATGATTTGGTACTTTCTTGATGCTATCAAGTTTTAGGCAAGAGAGAAAAAGAAAGGACTGACAAGGATCAGAACCGAGGGCAAGTCCAAGTGACCCATATATATATACACTAGGACAGATCATACTAGGATGACAACATACCAACGGAACATCATACTGACATACTGACCAAAAGGTGCATAGAAAACCAATAATAAAAGTTCATGAAAGCTTCAGTTAGAAGCAAGTACTGCCTACGTTTCTGGTTACTCTGGAGACCTCTAGTGGATATATGTGAAATTGCAGCATACATAAGAAAATGTTCTGGTAGTGACTCTAAATCTTTTAAATCGGAGAGAGAATTATAATGCCCTTTAAAGACAAAACACATCCGCACAACAAAATCAAAATACAGAACACAACATTACCTGTAAAGCAGAGACGGGAGTTGGCACACTAAAAAAATTGGACACAATGATTTTGGGTACTGCTTCATAAATGCTCTATATGGACAAAAGTATTGGGACATCTAACCATTACACCAACAGGGTCTTTTATCACATTGCATTCTAAATACAAAGACATTAATATTTAGTTGGCGCCCCTTCGCAGCTATAACAGGTTCCACTCTTCTGTGTTTCTGTGGGAATTTTTGCCCATTCATCCAGTAGAGCATTTGTGAGGACAGGCACTGATGTTGGATGAGAAGGCCTGGCTCACAATCTCCGTTCATATTCATCCCAAAAGTGTCCCCGAAGAAACACTCCAAAATATTTTGGAAAGCCTTCCCAGAAGAGTGGAAGCTGTTACAGTTGCAAAGGAGAGCCAACTACAAATTAATGTCTATATATATTTAGAATGCAATGTTAGAAAAGTCCATGTTTGCGTAATGGCCAGGAGCCCCAGTACTTTTGTGTAATGTTATTGTATATACTCAGAGCCGCCCCTAGGGGGAAGCCCTCAGAGGGCTCCAACTGTCTTACTCACCTTGAGCACTAATGCATTGTTGTCTATAATATTTTACCTAGGTATGCCAAACAACTGAGTAACCTTGATTTTAGCAAGCCTATGAAAAGTTAACTTCTGAGAAGAATATCAAAATGAGTGATTTGCGAAAAAAACGCAACATACAAGAAACAAGTAATGTAAACAGCCTAAAAGGGACATGGCAAACCTGGGCTAAAGACCATCTGGAGTATCAGAAGAAAAACCCATTCAGCTCCAGCAATGTCTGCCAGCCAGGTGCTCTCCATCTGGACCCACACCATTCAGAGTATGGTCATCCAAAAGCAGGTTCACTTACAGAACAGAGAGGAAAAGATGCACACAGGCACCTGGGGAGGGAACTGGAGGAGTTGTGCATGATCATAAGGAACATTGGCATGTGTAGAGAAGATGGACAAACCAGAGTCACATTTGGGAAACTGTTTGAAACATATGTGACAATTTCTAACAAATTAGTTGGGGTTCTACTAAGAGGTCGGAAGCACGGATTGCTACAGTTTGAGGGAGAAATGCTGTGGCAAGGTAGAGATGACCATGTTATTATAACACTGACAGACTCATTTTGAGGGTTGTGAAGTACTTAAAACCAGAGGTGTCACCAGCCCCTGCAAGATTGGCCTCCATTGAAAGTGTTTTTTACACAGAGCTCCCATAGCAGAAAAGAGCCACAGAATGGAGCCATCTACTTCACATTTGTAAATCACACATTTGTCCAGACCCTATGGCTAGCAAATAGGGACATACTTTAAAAACACAGTAGGAAATCAGGGGGTCATATACCGTATTTTGCACAAATATTTCTTAATGCAGAATGCAGTACTTTTGAGCGAAATTGCTGACTTTTCTGAATTTGGTCATCCTATCTTAAACCGAAGAGACACACCACCTAGGTTTGTTGTTTGTTTATCTGTAGGACCTAACATCTATGTCACTTGCAATGGCATTTCATGTATGTGAATCGGTATTTCATATTATCCATGCAGTTCATGCCAAACCTTATGGTAGCTTTCACTTCCAGCCATAAATCTTGACAAAAGTTAAAGTAACCTATAGCAGCTTTAACGCAGTGGGTATCAAAGACTTGGCCTGCTCGTCTGAACTTCTGACTGGAGACTCGAAGGAAGGATACTGAAACCAGTCCCATCTTATAGCTTGAGTATGGTGTAGGATCACAATCACAGTGAAGACATCACCTTGAGCTTTTATTAAAAAAGTATGAATTTATATTGTTAACTGTATGTTTATATTTCCGAAGAAAGTTGGAAAGTCATTTATCAGAGCAGGATGAAAAACTAAATGCCAAGTATGCATCATCTTAAGAAAAAAGTTCCACAACTTACTAACCTAACTAGTACTTCAGAAGTAAATGTACCTATTCCATATCTCCCAAAAAGGCTATTAGGACTGCAACAACTAATCGTTGCTAACAAATTTCATTATCGATTAGTTTAATCGATTTTTATCGATTATAAAATGAGGGTTTTTTCAGAGGAAACGCTCTGAAAAACACCCCTCGTTTTATGATCCGTTTGTGACTCACAGCAGTTCCTACATACCAGTTCCTCCCTGCAATCGCTGCCGGAGAAAGAAAGGGGCGGGGCCAATCGGCAGCGACTGCAGGGAAGAAGAAAGGGGTGGGGCCAAATCACTGATGGGCCCCGCCCATTCCCTATACCGTCCACATGTCTGTGACACTCAACTAACCGAGTATAAAATTAATATTTGGGCTGCTGAAAGTTAGGGGAGGTGGGAGCTAATTTAGGGGCAGTTATAGTTAATGGGGTGTTTAGGGTTAATTTAGGGGCAGTTATAGTCAGTGGGGTGTTTAGGGTTAATTTAGGCACACCTTGCTAGTACCAGGTTGGACCCCCTTTTACCTTCATTCTTCGTGGTATACTTTCTACAAGGTGCTGGAAACATCACGCAGTAAAATATCTGGTCCACTATATGGCCATATTGCTTAGCCCACCACTAAGTCTTAGTGAGACTTGTCCAATCCTTACATGGCTGTAACGCTTACCTTGGAGCTGTAATCAATGATTACATTACTTATAACCCGATTAAACTCTTCTGCACACATTCTGGACACATTAATATTAGAATTATTTTTTAATTCTAATTAGTATTAATAGTAGGGACTTTTAATGCAAATGTTTGCCTTTCAGTAAAGGTAGGATGATATCCAACATTAGGAAGGAAAAACATTGATAATACTTGTTATACCTGTATATATAGAGATTGTTTTTATGCCTGGCTTATTAATGCATAGATGTAGTAGGTGTCTAAAGGTCTCACCATAATAATGTAACTCAAATGGAAAGACCCCTGAAACAATATAAAAGTAAGAGAAAACAGACCCAAACTACCTTTTTACTTGAAGACAAATTAAACAGAAACTACACATTCGGTGTCAATAAATTACTGTTTAATTATATGACAGATATGTTACAATGAGGTAAAAAGGAATTTCCAAGTTAATAGCAGTAATTTCACATTTCTTTTCATAGTAATCATTCCACCATGAATAGATGGCGAGGAACATGTGCACTAGTGGATCTCAGGTCACATTTTTCATAGCTTTCAAGGGTCTCCATCCTAGTTTTAAGGGTCATAATACTGCCAGAGTTTTTGGTATCAAATTAATAAACGCATTCAAACACTGAGCTGTATGCATTTCATTGAACCAATGCAGGGAAAGATGGAAAGTCACATACGTTTTCTAGACCCCAGAAATCTCTTTCTCAGAGCTACATCTGAGAAACAGACCTATGAGATCCCTCAAGCCTCAACTAAAGATTAAATCTTCTATTGGGTCAATACGGCCATATCCATGAAAATCAGCTGTGCTTGTGGCATTCAACGGTGAGTGGACATTTCTTAGTTAAAATCATTTTGATAAATAAAACAAATATATAACATCACCATACATTGTGGTGAGCCAAGTGCAAACAATCGTTATAAATAATACTATTAACAAAATCAGAGAAATAGAATGTAAAAAAAGGTATTTATCTCGTATTGTAAAAATTGTTTATGGCAGTGCTCCAAAAAGTATAAAAAAAAATTTGGTAGTAGATCCAATATTCACCCTCTGTGTCTTTACTTTTTGGTTGTCACAAACACATACATCTATACAGAGCACCAGGAATAACAAATATGAATGTTTGTGAGGCATTTTTGATGACATTTCAAGTACTGGTGCTCTTTAATATTTTCTGTATGCAATATCCAATCGTCAGACAGTTGTACTGCACTTTTCTTAGCACCAACACCCATAATTCAATGTCAACAATTTTAAAATACCCATGGCTGGAGTACCGTAGTGTGTATCTCAACTATGTTTATCTCCATAACGTGGTGGACAACCTCATTAAGGTGGTATCCGATGTGGCATCCGCTTGTTCAAAGGCCGTTTCACCTGCCAAACATTTTTTTGCTGGCAAAAAAGATTATAGCCTTCTATTGATGGGTTTTTAAGATGTATCTTTGTAGGGTAAACTTCCTAACCACTGTGCTATACGTATATAGAGTATATATATATAAGTAGCATGCCTTTCACTTACTTTTATCAGCCTAAAACCTAGATTCCAATCAAATGATAAACTGCATTCATTCATAACATAATGGGGGCTTTTATCCCTTTTACCACCTAACATGTCTGTCTCATTTATCTGCAAGGAGACAAGATCATAACAGCTAAAGGCAGCAGTTCACTTAGCATCTGTGTTTGCTTGAAGACGTTCAATCAGCTGATCAGCCTGTAACATAAACAACATTTTATGTTAAGACTCCAACCTTTATAAGTCTTTGGACTTGCGTTGGATTCATGAAAGCCATATGCCTATCCCATGCACATTTAAATTCCCTCACTGTATTAATCCTTACTATGGCTCTTGGGAGGCTCTTCCACTTGTTTACCACTCAGTAAACTAAAACTTTCTTGGATTACATCTAAGCCTCTAATTATCTAGTTTGAATTACCTAGCATACAGTCTAAGACTGGGATGATCTAAGATTGTTATTCCCCATTTGATCCATTATTAATCATTCCTTATAAAAAAGAACAAAAAGGGAAAAAAAAGAAATGCATATTATATAAGTACGCATTGCAGATTCCTCATTGTATTTTTAAATCAGTAACATTTATTAGTCTGGTAATGTGACATAGCTTCATCCAGGAATCCTCCCTTCCTTTCCTATACTCTACTCAGCTACACTGATCAGCCATAACATTAGGGCTGCAACAACTAATCGATAAAATAGATAATAATCGATAATGAACATCGTTGCCAACGAATTTCATTATCGATTAGTTGAATAGATTTTTATCGATTATAAAAATGAGGGTTTTTTTTTCAGAGCAATATAATATAATAATTATATAATCTGTTTCAGTGACTCACAGCAGCAGCTCCTACTTACCAGTCCCTCCCTGTAATCACTGTGACAACTGGCCCCGCCCCTTCCTTCTCCCAGAACCACATGGCTGTGACACTCATCTAACTGTAAGTATAAAATTAATATTTGGGCTGCTGAAAGTTAGGGAAGGTGGGGGTTAATTTAGGGGCAGTTGTGGTTAATGGAGTGTTTAGGGTTAATTTAGGGGCAGTTATAGTTAATGGGTTAATTTAGGGGCAGTTGTGGTTAATGGGGGTCTTCTCTTCAGGATTAATTTAATGCTGAGGACTGAGGGTAAATTTAATTAATTTAATAAGGTTACTTTAAGGTGCAGTTAGAGGTAAAGGGGGGCAAACTGGGGGACTCTAAATCCTGGGGGCAGTGAAGATTAACCCTGTATTTATTTTATATGTATGGTGTCAGTGTGATGCGAACGGGTCTGTGACTCTATGAGGGGACTATGAGATATCTGTGGGGGTATAAGGCATATCCGGGGAGTACGGAGTGACATATTTGGGGGTATAAGGCATATAGGGTATATAAGGCAGTGTGGCATGTCTGGGGAGGATGGAGTGGTGTATCAGGGGCCACCGTGGCATATGTGGGGGTAGAGTGGAGTGGCATGTCTGGGAGGCAGCATGGCAAGCTCAAATGTGCATAAATGGGGGGGGGCTGGTTGGGAAGACAAGAAATGCATTTTATCAAAGTTTTTTTTATTCTGCTGTTTGTATTTAACATTATTTGTTTATTAAATTATTTTAAATAAATGAAAACTTTACATTCATTTGATTTATCCGATTAATCGAAAAAATTATCTGCCAACTAATCGATTATGAAAATAATCGTTAGTTGCAGCCCTACATAACATTATGACCACCTGCCTAATTTTGTGTAGGTCCCTCTTTTGCCACCAAAACAGCCCTGACCCGTCGAGGCATGGACTCCAGTAGACCTCTAAAGATGTGCTGTGGTATCTAGCACCAGGACATTAGCAGCGCCCGGCCATCCACATCATCAGACCAGACCACCTTCTTCCATTGCTCCGTGGTCCAGTTCTTATGCCCACTGTAGGCGCTTTCAGCATTGGACAGGGGTCTGCATGGGCACCCTGACTGCTGCTACACAGCCCCATACGAAAAAAAACTGCAATGCACTGTGTGTTCTGACACCTTTCTATAAGAACCAGCATTACGCTTTTCAGCAATGTGAGCTACAGTAGCCCATCTGTTGCATTTGACCACACAGGCCAGCCTTCGCTCCCCATGCGCATCATACAGCCTTGGCCGCCCATGACCCTGTCGCCGGTTCTACGCTTTTTCTTTCTTGGACCACTTTTGGAGATGCTCTGGAGATGGCAGTCATCTAGCCATCACAATCTGGCCCTTGTCAGAATCGCTTAGACCCTTACGCTTGCCCATTTTTCCTGCTTCCAACACAACTTTGAGGATGAAATGTTCACTTGCTGCCTAATATATCCCACCCACTGACAGGTGCCATGATAATATTATCAGTGATATTCACTTCACCTGTCAGTGGTCTTAATGTTCTGGCTGATTGGTGTTATGTTATATAGCTCTTCATCATCCTCTTATAAGTTTGGATAAGATATTTGGGTTTAGTTTTTTTCTTGGGGGGTACATAAAAGATTAAGTATTCTCAAGAAAATCAAACTGTTAAGACATGGCTGAGGTCAGCTGACTAAAAGAGCATCATGACAACCCCCTATCACGGACATGGTTCTTTAATGTCTATGTCTGTCCTCATGATCATATACAGAAACCAGGCATTACCTGTTATGTCCCTCAAGAATGATTCTAGAACAAATTCACAAATAAAACAACTGTATGTCTTAAAAACAAAAACCTAGGTAACTTAAAAACAAGATTAGGCTTGTTGTTTTCACTAAAGAATAGCAAGTTAACATAGTGTGCAAACTAGCTCCAGCTGGAAAGGGTTGTTTATAAACACAATATGGTAAAATCACAAAGTGCTGTAATTTTGTAAAAGTTCTCCCCTATTTGGAATGAATTTTGGAAATGGTATAGTCTAGGATGGTATTAAAATTGCCTGCTATGCAGAGTGTATTGAGTCATTCCCAGTTAAACGCAATATCTGGTTACCCTTACATATATTACAACACTTTTTTGGAGTGAACGGGTGGCCGGGCTAGAGTGATAGTGTATTAGTGTGTCTGTTTGTATTAGTGTTAGTGTACATGTGAGTTAAGGTGTCTGTACAAATGTGGCAAACTTGTGCTTGAAAGGCCTTGATGAAGACTCTAAAGTAGGCATGTCCAAACTTTTTTCGAAGAGTGCCAGATTTGATGAAGTGAACACGTGCGAGGGCCGACCATTTTGCCTGACATTCTTTGAACCATTAAAATTAAATGCAAATTAACTATTTTATGCAAAGTTTATTGATAACGGCATACTTTTCATTTTGTGGCTTGGATGACAAATCTAAACAGGTGTTAAATCACTCTGCCTTTAATATCAAAAAAACAGATCTATATTTGGGCAACTTATCTGTGGGGCCTTATCAGTCCGGAACGCGGGCCGCAATTGGCCCTTGGGCCGAACTTTGGACATGCCTGCCCTAAAGGGTTTAATATATTGCTTGTCTATTGAATATATTGCTAAGTTTCTTTAAATGGTTTACTATAGGGCTGCAACAACTAATCGATAAAATCGATAATAATCGATAATGAAATTCGTTGGCAACGAATTTCATTATCGATTAGTTGAATCGATTATTATCGATTATAAAATGAGGGTTTTTTCAGAGCAAACGCTCTGAAAAATCCCCCTCATTATATAATCCGTTTAGTCTGACTCACCGTCTCACAGCAGCAACTCCTACTTACTCCCCCTCCCTGTAATCACTGTGACAACTGGCCCCGCCCCTTCCTTCTCCAGGCCAGAACCACATGGCTGTGACACTCATCTAACTGTAAGTATATGTATATATATATATATATATATATGTATATATATATATAATGTGTATGTGTGTATATATATATATATATATATATATATATAATGTGTATATATGTATGTAATATATATATATATATATATATATATTTGGGCTACTGAAAGTTAGGGGAGGTGGGGGTTAATTTAGGGGCAGTTATGGTTAGTGGGGTGTTTAGGGTTAATTTAGGGGCAGTTATGGTTAATTGGGTGTTTAGGGTTAATTTAGGGGCAGTTATGTTAATAGGGTGTTTAGGGTTAATTTAGGAGCAGCTGTGATTAATGGGGTGTTTGATGTTAATTTGAGGCAGTTGTGGTTAATGGTGTGTTTAGGGTTAATTTAGGGGATGCTGTGGTTGATGGGGTCTTTAGGGTTAATTTAGGGGATGCTGTGGTTAAGGGGGTGTTAAGGGTTAATTTAGGGGCAGTTATGGTTAATGGGGAGTTTAGGGTAATTTAGGGGAATCTAAATCCTGGGGGCAGTGAAGTGACATACCTGGGGGTATAAGGCATATACAGTATATAAGGCATATGTGGGGAGGGCAGTGTGGCATGTCTGGGGAGGACGGAGTGGTGTATCAGGGTGTATAAGGCATATCTGGGGTAGAGTGGCATATCTGGGGGTAGAGAAGTGGCATGTCTGGGAGGCAGGGTGGCATGTCTGGGGAGGATGGAGTGGGGTATCAGGGGATATAAGGCGTATCAGGCACAGTGGCAGATGTGGAAGGCAGCGTAGAGTGGCAGATGTGGGAGGCAGCGTGGCATATGTGGGAGGCATTGTGGAGTGGCAGATGTGGGAGGCAGCATGGCGTGGCATATGTGGGGAGGGCAGGGTGGCATGTCTGGGGAGGATGGAGTGGTGTTTCAGGGGATATAAGGCGTATCAGGCACAGTGGCATGTGGGGGGTACAGTGGAGTGGCAGATGTGGGAGGCAGCGTGGGTGGGAGATGTGGGAGGCAGCGTGGAGTGGCATATGTGGGAGGCAGCGTGGAGTGGCATATGTGGGAGGCAGCGTGGAGTGGCAGATGTGGGAGGCAGCGTGGTGTGGTATATGTGGGAGGCAGCGTGGAGTGCTGTGGGAGGCAGCGTGGCATATGTGGGGGGGCAGCATGGCATGTCTGGGAGGCAGCGTAGCAAGCCTGGGCTCAAATGTGCATATATTGGGGGGCTGGTTGGGAAATAAAGACAAGAAATGTATTATCAAAGTTTTTTTATTCTGCTGTTTGTATTTAACATCATTTGTTTAGTAAATTATTTTAAATAAATGAAAAATTTACATTCATTTTTTTTATCCGATTAATCGAAAAAATAATCGGCCAACTAATCGATTATTAAAATAATCGTTAGTTGCAGCCCTAGTTTACTAATTTATTTCAGGTTCTGAGATGGTGACAAAAAGTTACATTTCATTACTGTTTTCTATTTTTAATTACTCACAGGCATATCAACTTTTTTGGAGTTTTCACACATTTTTACATAATGGAATCATTATTTGCAAAATTTATATCTTTACAGCATTATTATTTTGGTTTGGACCCTTTTAAAGGGGATAGAGTGATTATTATATAAACACATGGTTAATTAATAGACTTACAAACAAGAGAAGCAAGTAAGCATTGTTTTAAATTTGATGGTGTCATCCACTGATCCAGTTGGTTTTCAAAAAAGTCCCCCATGAAACATGGTTGTGCTTATCCCAGCACATAATATGTAAATGTTACATGACCCTGCATGAATAGTGAAGGGCTACAGGCTACCGATTGCAACCATGCTTAACTTTGGTGAACGTGTGTGGAAAAACACAGAAAACCAATGTAGGCATCAACATAGTATCAATAAATCATAACAGTGGGGTTATTCTCTACTCTGCTTTAAAGTTGTCATAGAATGAAATATACCCAGATGATAACTTCCTTCTATATTCACCATTGCATTGAACCATTTTCTAGAGCACTTACCGTGATAAACCAGTAGGAATTGATCCTGTATATCATTCTAGAGAGAAATCCCAATTGGCTGGCTGGGGCCAAAACATGGAGATGTAAATGGCCTATGGAGCAGAAAGGAGGCCAATGGAAACCGAACCTGTGTGCAGAAGTAAATGAATACATATTTCATAATAGGAAATGGACAAGGACACTACAAGGATTTCATAGCTAAGTGAAAGAAACATCTGCACAACCTGCAATGACCTCAAGAAACACGATAGGGAGGGGTGTATAAAGAGCAGTTCTATAAAAAATGGTAAATGTGGCTTAATTACAGTAGCAACACATGCACTCCTGCTGATCAGTCAATTGTTTACTATTATTGCTACCTTGTATTTATTAAGCGCCAACAAATTATGCAGCACTGGAAATGCTCTTTATACAAAATCTTCTTTGTGATTGTAGAATTACAAATGCTTTGCTACAGTATGAACTACGGACACCATCAATATTACGTTTAGTTTCTTATTACCGGGTATCTTCCAGATCCGTCACATTGTTTTTCTGTAGCACACTCTTGCCAACCTCAACCATGTTCGTCACTGGAAAACAGAAAGTACTTTTGCCTACAAACTGTCTTGTATTTTAAATATAGCTAGAAATACAAATCCCACAGAAGCACAGAAAAAAGACCTCACAGCAGAATTCAAAGGACAGTCACTAAGCAGAGTGTATGTATACAAGCCTTGTCTTAAGTAAAGGAAGATATGTTTGGTTATTTAATCAATGTTTGCAGGTATTAAACTGAGAGTCGAATATTTCAGCTCTATGACATAATTCCGCATTATGACAGGTCAAACCATGTGAGCTTTCTGGAAAGGGCTTAGATGGATCTGAATAAATACTTAAAGAAGATTACTTTTTCCCATAACTACGCATTATGCAGGGTCAACCCAGACTTGGTTCTAGCGAGACAAGATCACTGGGTTTGGGACATAGCGAAGTCATGGACTTGAAATGTTCAACTCACCTCGAACTCCAAGGTTGGTAAATAAATACACATCTCTGTCATTCAGTTTAGCGAACAGTAAGTGATATACATATATCAGTATCACTTTTTTACATTGTTGTATATGTATTCGCCCTTTACCAATTTCTTCTATTTTTGCACATTTCTCACACTAAAGTGCTTCAGGCCAGCAAACTAATTTCAATATTAGATAACCCGAGTAAACCTAAAATGCACTATCCAACCCTACCTGGCCTTTGTAAATTGTTAATTGGGTCCAATTTCACTAGACATACGAGGCTGGGATTATTGCCAGCCCTTATGAATCTAAGCATCACTTAAATAGCGATCTAAATACATTTAACAAGAGATGGCAAACATAGTTATTGAGATAAAGCAATATGGAAAGGGATTGAAAGGAAGTCCAGCCGACCACAATGGGAGCCATTATCTACAAATGGAGAAAATGTTTAACAGTGGTGAACCTTACTAGGAGTGGCGGGCCTACCAAAATTCCTCCAAAGGCGCACCATGTAAAGGTCTCACTTGGCTCTGTTAAGGACTGTTCACGATTCCACAATAAGAAAGAGACTATGCAAAACTGGCATCCATGGGAGAGTTGGAAGGGATAACCACTGCTGACCAAAACCAACACAATGGCAGGACAATGATCCAAGGCACGCAAGCCTTTGATTGCAGTTGCTGACACCCAGGGTAAAGGGGGCAATTTTTCACATGAGCAATATAGGTTTTCATTAGCTAGTTACCTTCAATAAACGAAATGATTATTTATATTGTCTTTCTCTTATATTAAAATTAGTTTGATAATTTGAAACATTTAAATGTGACAAATAAGCAAAAATAGAAGAGACTGGGAAAGGGGAAAATACTTTTTCACAGCACCGTACATATATGTTAATATACTAAATAGGGTTCAAAAATAAAATGTATCCCCAACAGTGCGTAGGAATAGGACAACCCTTATATTATAAAATTAATTTAATTCATTTTAAATTAAATTTAATGTATTTTAATTGAATTTGTGCGCACTGCATAGATATCTTTGCCATTCCTTAGTATAGTGTCATATTGAAAGTCTGGTCATACCTAGTTGCACATGATCTTTTGAAAGAGTCTTGCAGTTTCCAACATGTGTTTTGGGTACCACCAGATAGTGATGAGGGGCTCCGGGTCTTATGTCTTTGAAACAGACCAAGCTGTCCTGCAGAAAGAATTACAGTATGAAGGCAATCATTGATGTACTCCATTAAATAACTTCCTCATGAAGCACTATCATGGTCATATTACCCAATCAATAGCTGCTGTCAAGCCATATATGTGAACTGTGTTTAAAAAAAATACACAGGAAGAATGAAGTCGTAATAATATACTTATATTTATATATATTAATATATAAACACACACACTAAATACCGCTTGGCACACCAGAGATCAGTGTGGGAGTAGACAAAGCCACACACAGTCCATGGCATCTTGACAGCGGGCATTACAGGAAGTGTAGCTTTTCGTCTTTCTACGTGCTTTGCTAAAGAGTTCACGTTCCAATGTACAGGTAATAAATGCCACTACATATAGGAATAAGGCCATCCATATATTTGTAGACCACAGACCCACTTCAAAGAGGAAAGGTTAGTGTTTCTAACAGCCCTGCTAAAGAGAATGTATATGAAAGTACGTTATTAAGCATTCTTCATATATAAGAAAGAGCTCCTCTTCTACTCATGCTCTCTCACATTCCCACCCTGTTTCTCAATGCCTCCCTATCTTTTCAACCGACTGCTTCTTTTCAGCTCCATTGACCAAGGCCTCCCAGAGTACATCCACAAAATGGCGGGAGAGATTGTGTATGAGGAGGCTCCGCTCTTCTGAGGAAGAGCTCCGTGAGGCCTGGTCAATGGAACTGATACCGGGGAAAAGGGGACTTAGAAAGAAGACAGAAGATGATGTAAGAGAAGAACCGGAGCTGCTGGGCAATGAGACAGGTAGGCGGGTGGAGTCGGTGGAAAAGATAGCAGGCAGTGAGAAAGAGAGGATGGGAATGTGAGTGAAAGTGTGAGAGCATAAGTAAGGGAGTGTGTGAGTGAGAGTGTGGATGTTTTTACATTTTAAAGTGGGAGTGTGGGGGGCAAACAGAGCATCCGCCCAGATTCCAAATACTCTTAAGTACGCCCCTGCATAGAGGACTTGGCTTTTTGGCGGGAGATGTGTGTTGGTCTTTTGACTGCTATCTCCCCATGAAGACAAGTGGGTGGTATGATAACCATTTTTGTTAGGGGAGGGGGAAAGTTGCATATCCCCACAGGAAGAATACAGCCCCAGAAAAGCAGGGAGACCATTTGGTCCACTGATGCCTTAGGAAAGTGCATGGTCACCTCCATTTTCTTCACTGACCAGCAGTGATTAAAGACATCTTAGAAATCATAATATGGAAATTCTATACATACATTTTATATTTATAACATAGACTTGTTGAGCAGTTGTCATGGCAACCCCTAGACTGTTTCTACTGGATGCTCCATGCACTTAATAGCTAATTAAGCTATTAACACGTCCCGCGCTTTATTCATTTTTCATCTCTTTGGCACTCACGTCAGAATGCAGCAGCTCAGCGTCGCTGTCCGGGTAGTTGGCGATTCTGCAGAAAATACATTTGCTGTCATGGGCGGCGCTCTGCTCCTCACCTTCGGCTGACATAACTATCCTCTTGTAGCCTAGATAGTGACTTGAGTTGGTAATGAATGAGTTTAACTTTGTGTGTCACATGCAGCCACCTACTGTAGCCTTTAACCTGTGTCCCCAAATACGCCGGTGCACTTCCTGCCTGGATGTGTATCCTTTGTTTCTTTTTCCCCATGTGTGTCCGACCTGCCCCCTGCAACAGCCCCACCCTACCCAGCTGCCTGCCCTTTCTTCATTGCTCTGTCTGCCCGCTTCCTGCATGGCCGCTCTGTCCCTGTCCCGGTGACGTCACTCCAAAGATGGCGCTGTCCTGCAAGAGTGGTGCTGCCATGAAGAAATATCTACTGCTCTTGGCGCAGGAGAACTGCGAATTCCGACTCCCGGTGAGAGAGTTGGACTCTTCGTTTGCTCCTACACTTGCCCTCTCTAACGCTAGGCGTTATGGGGAGTAACTTTATATGCGGGCCCCTTGTCACTAACGAACGTGGGCCAGACATGCAGATGTTTGGCTGGTGGTGTTGGGAGTTGTACAATATACTGCCGAGGCTTGCTAGGTGTCTTGGAAATGGACGCTCCAGTAACTAGGCAGTGCGTGCTGGAATTAATGGCGGCAGCTACAACCCCCAGCTGTTTTATTCAGAGCCATGTGACAACCCAGCTGCTGATGGCTGGGGAGGACTGCTGCCATGTTTTGATCCAGGCATCGCAGGGTTCAGAGGAAGGCCCCTCTAGTAGTTTGTAAACATCTGCTCCCACGATGCTTGGGCATCATATTGGCTGACTGAGCTTCGTGGGAGTTGTTGTTCCACAATGACTGGCCAGAATGTCATTGCCCAGTACTGCAGCCAAGTCTTTACCGCATCATAACATGTACATGAATGTTTGCCTCACCAGGTTTGCCCTTGTTGGTTCGGTGGGTGAACTAGTAAATATATGGAGTGTGTTTTGGGAAGCAGCTACGAGTTTGTTGAGGACATTTTTAATGGGCTGTGCAGTGTGATCTATTGAAAAAAAAATTGAAATGCATACACACTTAAGCCCTTTTTAACATACACTTTTACACTCACAGCGTACGGCCCCGTCTATCCACCCAACTGTTTTGCACTAAAGGACAGACTCTTAAAATTAGAGGTAAATGAGTGGTGCTATCTGCTACTGGCTCAATGAGCATTTGGCCAGTTTACCAAATGGCCAGTTGAGGCCTCTCTACCTATCTATCAGCAGCCCTACAGAGTTGGAAAGTCTTCAAGGGAGTCTGCTCATTCCATGAGCCTGTTCTAGATCAGGGTTCTTCAAACTTAGGGTAGGGACCGAGAGTGAATATGAGGTTTCTGACTCTGGATTCTGCTAGAGCTCTTATTCTGCTGTCAGTGTACTGAGCGTTTTGCTGTGCAATAGCATTTAACACTGTCATTGGAAGGACAAATAAGGGCTCAAATTCATGTGACTGGTTACTGTCTATCAAACACGTTTATTGGGGGGCTTCCCCCCATTCACTAAAGTTACACTCCTTCCAGTTACATGAATAGGGTAATGAGCGCATTAAATATTACTGTGTATTGGGTCATGGGGAAAAATTTTGTAGAGTTGTTCTAGATGGTTTATGTCCTGGGATAAATTACATTTTTGTTCTAGAGTAAAAGTGCATGCTACAAAGTTTACAGAAAATGTGAAAATTCCATGAAAATGTTTGCTTCCAGCTGCAATGCATCTCATATTCTGCTAAGAGAACAAATTACAAGACCGTTGGTGAGGTATATTGTAGCTTCCTGTTTTGAATCTATTTATGTTTACAATGCACTTTTTTTCCCCCTGCAGGAAATAAAGTCTCTATTATGCCTTATTGGAGGACATCTGTATAATCTACACGATATAAATGAAAAGGTAAGCAGGCAAGTTTATAAAGTAAAAAATGGCCCACCATCCTGCAATACAGCCCTTCTTTCCCGGTACTCAAAATGTTCATGGCAACACTAATGTATGTGTATCAACCTCAGTAAAGGTTACTTATTAGGCATCAACACATCGCACGTTGACCACTGAGATTCTCCACACCCAATGACCACTGAATATGTTAAAGGATTGAACATACATTTTTAAATTAAAAAAACCCCAAAAACAAGGAAACCAAAATTGTTCTGTATGGGTTGTTACATGTGAAATAAAATGAGGACTAACATACAGATTTGCGGTTATACCTGGTTGACTGTGTTACAGCAGATCAAATGCTTCCTGTTTGAGCTATGATGTTATGCGTCGTGGTGCAGCTGTAAGACAATCTGACGTAGCCATGAAGGGTCTTAGTATGGCCCCAGCCTGTCTGTGAAACTCAAAGATTATTGATGTACACCTTAATTTATATATTCTGCATTCCATTAGTTATACAACACTGTTCTATAGCTCAGTGGCTAATCAATACCCAGCCAATGGACAAATATATATATGGTTGTTGTTATCCTATTGGCTGTTTAACTAGAAATACTGTAAATGTTTTGGGGTTTATTTACTTTAAATTGGATTTTTTTAAATAACTTTATTAGGAGTTATTTAGTGCCATCTATACATTTCCCTGAAAAAGGGCTGTGAGGTTTGCATTGTATTTCCCATGGTGTCATCAGTGAAATGACGTTCGAAAACATACAGGGCTGACCAAGCATTTATTTTAGGAAAATGCCATTGGGTTTACCCCCAAGCACAGTGAAGTAATGCAGTTAAAGGGACAGTTTAATGCCCCTGACACATCTGAGTACTTTAATATGCAATAATTAAAAATGATTGTTCATGTTGCTGGAGCCAATGCTGGACCTGGCTAGCGGTGAGTACATCACTTGCAGGGAAATGTGTTTCGCCAAACACATCTCATCTGTAATATGGCAAAGAGTGGGGGAAGGAGCAAATAAATAAAGGGACTTTGCTGAATCCCCCATGCATTTGCCAAAGCAACAGCATGGAAATGTAACCCCTTCACAACAAAGCCCATACATGTACAGGCAGACAATGTAATTTGTGACAAAGCCCGAACATATACTGGCTGCTTTAAAATTGCTGCAATGCGCTTTTGACGCAATCGGCGGCCTTACAGCACCCGTGGAAGCCTCATAAATGTCCGATCAACAAAGATGGCGGCTAAAACAGAGTTTAGGAACCTATCGGCAATTACTTCCTAAGTGTAATTGGTGTTGCTGACATGCCTTGAAATCAAGGCATTCAGCAAGACAACCCCCCTACTGCGAAGAGCAGCCACAAGTGCCATCGGTGAGTGACATGGCTGCTGTTCACAAGTTGATGGTGCCAACTGAGAACTCTTGAGCTCCTGGCTTCTCCATTTTGACTTTATTTTTGTTGAATAAATCATGATCCAGTGTAATATGCCATGTGTTGTTCATCTGAGGTTGTGTTTACCTAATTTTTTGACCTGTTATCAAATGTTCTCCAAACTAAATGATAGACTAAACCTATAAAAATTATATCAAAAGAAAGCTTGATCTGGCTAATGTGTGTGGATAAGCTAAATATGAAGTAAGGAAATTGTGGTTAATCGAATGTTTGGTTGAAATCACATAAAAAATCTACTTAATATGCTGAGAAATACCCTCTAAGTTAATGAGTTAAATAATCTTACTTCCTTGTCTTTAACAGTCACCTTTCTGTATACTTCATATTCCTTCGGAAGATATGGCGAGAAAGCTTATGAAGAGGACAGTTTGTGCGAAGTAAGACTCAGCTGTGATGACAAAAAATACAAACCTATTGTTATAGGTATACAATATATATATATGGTAGGTGGAAGGGTCAAAGAAAAGAACATGCATCCAGTAGAACAATGTTATGCAACCTATTAGTAGGTATTGGGTCTCAAACATTTGTGTTCATATGGTGGGGGCTGGATACTATTACGTTTGTCATAAAGTTATAAAGTATGCACAGTTTCCATCTATGCTTGTACCGCCATAGAAAGCCATGTGGGCGGTTCCACACAATTATCAACAAAATCCCTCTGATAGCATTCAACCACCAATACCCATATTTTCCCCAAATATTTGTGTGTCCCAATTAGAACAAATATAAAATGACTTTTGTGTGGAAAACCTATATTCTAGATCTATTTTGTGTATATCAGAATGACCCCAAATCACATTATTCACAACCATATTTTCTTTTACATCTCCTTTTTAGATCAGTTTTTGAGTTGTGGGGTCATGGGAAGTCCTTGGAAGAGTTACAGCAATCTCTCCTTACCTACCCTTCAGAAAAGATGGTATGGACGTTTTCTGTGTAGACATTTTGATGTGGACTTGGTTAACATTTTTTTTACTAGCTATTTCTCATTTTATTTCAGGTATCCTATCTGCAACCTAACTCCACGTATAAAATCAATATCCACACATTTAATAAAACCTTGTCACAGAAAGAAAAGCTTGCAAAGATAGAGGTAAGTATCTTTTTTTACTCTTTGCTTCCCATTGATAAATAACTTTTTTGGTAGGTTTCGGTGATGAGTTGTGTTGGAACATAAAGAGATTTAAAAAAGTACAGGAAGGACGTTTATATCAGATGATGAATGTTAGAGCAAGAGGTCATAATTTAAATAAATGCTGCCATTAATGGGGGTTTTCCAGCCTCTAATGATTCAACCAGGGAGCTGTAAAACCAATGGTAGGTATGCTCTGTTGCACCCCAGACCTCCATTGTAGCTCCCACAAAGCTACCTTCCAACACTCTGAAGCTGAGTGCCTCAAGGTGGGTTAGTGACCACATCCTGGGCCTGCACCTCCCGCCACTTACCCCTAATGCAGGTGGCCCTTTTTGATACCTGAAACTTTGGAGAGTATGCAATTGTATTATGTTCCTACTCTTTGTTTAAGCCCAGGTACTGTAAAGCAATGCCCCTCTTATTACTATAATGTACTTTTTCAGGTAACAGTAATAATGTTTCAATATTTTCATGTGCTTCCTCCTTGATAACCAAAAAAACAGGCCTTGGAATTTCTGCCATTTAGAGGAAAAGTGAGTTTACAAAATGCTGAGCATATATTTTATTTGATGGAGGATTATGGTCCAGAGCCAAACAATCCCCGCAAAGAGCCCCTACAGATCTTCTTTGGCCGTTGGGTGAGTACAGTGTGTTCTGTTAATACATGTTGTGTATTATTTAATGATGGCAGCAATATACACTATATGGACAAAAGTATTGGGTCATCTGACCATTACACCAACAGGGACTTTTATGACATTGCATTAGAAATACAAAGACATTAATATGTAGTTGGTTCCCCCCTTTGCAGCTATAACAGCTAGCCCTCTTTTGGGAAGGCTTTCCACAAGATCTTGGAGGGTTTCTGTGGGGATTTTTGCCCATTCTCCCATTAGAGCATTTATGAGTTCAGGCACTGATATTGGAGAAGGCCTGGCTCATAATCTCCTTTCCAGTTGATCCCAAAGGTGTTTGATAAGATTGAGGTCAGGGTTCTGTGCTGGACAGTCAAGTTCTTCCACGCCAACCTCATTCAACATGTCTATTCATGTTGGAATAGAAAAGGACCTTCCCCAAACTGTTCCCACAAAGTTGGAAGCATAGAATTGTCCAAAATGTCTTGGTATGCTGAAGGGGAAAATATAGGTGTCGTTTACCAGCGTTCATTTTCATGTCATTATTGCAGTTGCCCATGTGTGTTCTTACCCTGGTAATAATTAAAATAAGATCAAGGGACATGAGGTTATTATTAGAAATGGCATATTTATGGTACATTAATAGTAATTTGCAGGAGATCATGGTAACGCTTTGTACTCTGAATGTCCACGTCAATGAGCTGCTTCTGCATGAATGGCCGAGTTAGCATAGTGGTGTCAGGGAGCTGAAATGTTCATCTCTGTTTTGGTAACACACCCATGTCTTACTATATTTTCACTAGCTCCTACCAGCTGCCGTCACGGCATTGTACATCAGATTATTAGACGTTTTTGTGAATTCTAGCTCTGTCATCTTAGCCTAGTCTACCATACATGCATCACGACTCTATCATACCGCCTGTGGTAAACAGCCGTAAACAACCAGCTGGACACTGACAAAGTGTCTCAAAATATCACTAACTAATAACTAATTTACACTTATTCACCTGTTGCCAAAAATCGCTGCGCTTGGTGGCCCCAAAGGGTCACCATCCATTTCTGTGACATTGATCTTCCACTTGTAAAATCATTTTATGAGTGGCTGCACATCCATTTGAACAATAATAAAGAATGCTAAATACAATTGGCCCACCTTATGGTGATTTTCTAGATGTTTGATTAATGGAATCCAGAGCCTATATGATTTAATGATTATTTAACAATGTTTTAATAAGATTGCAGATGGACAGCGAGAACTGATCAATTCTTACAGCGTCAAGAAGAGACACTTTATTGGGAACACGAGCATGGATGCTGGCTTAGCTTTTATTATGGCGAACCATGCAAGAGTAAAACCCAATGACGTGGTGTTTGATCCGTTTGTTGGAACTGGTAAGTGCCAGAAAGTGTTCTTAGTCCAAGTATTCTGAGACAGGCCCAGTGATTCAAAAAATTCACAACTGTTTTTGATTTGCTGCTAAATATACTTTGAGGGATCAACAACAAAGCAAGACAGGAAGTTACTATTGAGAATAACCAGACAATACGAGAATTTGCATAAGAGATCTCAAAGTATTCTATTAAGCACATAACAGTGGAAAGCTGAGTGAATACTAAAATGAGAAAGAGCAATTGTTACATTTAATACTTTTTTTCTCTGACTGTAAGCACTAGTCTATAATCTGGTGGCAAAAAATAAGGCACTGATAAATTTAGTTGCCATAGCAATGGAGAAGTTGTTTAAATGTATAGTCTAGCTCCCGAATTATACATTTTATTGCATTAAAATCAGTACATTTTACTTATTATATCCTGCATATCTGTTCGATAATGCTGCAGAATATGATAGTGCCTTATACATGAATATATAATAACATCAGTTCTGATATTCTATCGTATTGTTATTCATTTTACATATGATAATATATTTTATATTGGTAGAACTCCATTTTTAACATTTTATTAACCAACCTGACAAGTATCTGTCTTTTTATTTTCTTGTTTTATTTAATGCCTTTTTCTATTTTTTTTAAATGTATGTAGGCATTTGTAATGGTTTATTAAACGTGTTATTCATGATGTATTTTAAACTTCTTTACATTAACGTTATGTTACTATACATTACATTATCTGTAAACTGTAGATATATGTATGTATAGAACATATCATATGTATTCTCATATTAACCACAAGGTGGCGCTAGTGTAGTACTTATCTGCAAATGACTGAAATGTAAAAATAATACATTAAAAAATAGAGAGAACGTTATCCATGGTGATGTCATATAAGTAGACAACCACACAACCTGACACTATGTGTCTTGTTTAAATAATAACCCTCAATTCAGATTGCTTAGATATGGCAACACAATCCTAAAAACTGTTTAATCCTACTAAAGTGGAATAAAGAAAAGTCAAGATGAGTCCAGAGGTAAAATTACTTTTTTTTGAGAGGGTGCCCTCATGCTTGATGTTTCAGTTTTTGGTATATGGTACCTTAGATACAGGTGAATGCTGTGTTGGCAACCACCACCAACAAAACTGACGACATCAGCAGAACATAAAAAAAAAAAAAAAAGTGATGCATCAGAAAACAAAACTAGGGAAAACTCATATTGATACTATGTAGTGGATCTCTGTTGTTTTTTGTTGTTAATTTTGAACACTTCTTGAATTGGCGAAAAATAAACTATTCACCCATCAAGTTTTCCTCTGGACCATGGGTCACTTTAACTTAGATAGTAGAAGTTTATCCTGTTTAGCTGTATCTTTCTTGGATTGTGTTGCAATATTTCAGAGTGGGTCCCAAAAACTCAGTTAAATTGAAAATCTTCTTCCAGTTTTACAGAACTGTTAAAACCGCTCAGGGTCACTTCCCTGGTGCCTCCATAAATTCTGGGTTAACCTCAAATCCCAGTGCAAAAGCAGATCAAGCCAACATGACACTTGTGAAATATGCAGTCTTGAAAAATCATGGCTAGGCTGCTTCTTATAGTTGAGGTTTCGTTCTTCTTAACTACTGTTGTATTTATGAATAGTAATTTGAATGCACAAGTTATACATTGATGAGTCTCACCATGTTGCTTTATTTAGGTGGTCTTTTATTACCGTGTGCTCATTTTGGAGCTTATGTATTGGGCACTGATATTGATTACAACACAGTGCATGGTTTGGGTAAGTTTACACTTGATTCTATACCCTATTTATTTGCTTGTTTATTTTAAAATGTCTTTTCACTTGGTTTCTATTGTGGACTAAATACACTGTAGGACTTCAGTAAGTAAAACTAATAGCAGTTAACATCCTGCATACCCTATGCTCCCATGGGTTATGAAAGAGGGCCTTTTATACGCACCTTGGGATAACACAAGGGCCAGGTACGGCTTTGGCCAAATCCTATTTCAGTGTTCAACGTGAAAATACCACATTGTCAGTGGAGATTTGGCAGTAATGGAAAGTTTACAATTTTGTCCATTGAGATTTCTTCAGTAAAGTTAGCTGTCATAAAGAAGTGCATACTATAAATGTTTTGAAAGTATAAATCTAGGTTATGGAAAAAATCTTCTTAACATCCATAATTCCTTACTAAAACATTGTAGTGTGATCCATATTGCAAAGCAAATATACCGTATTGGCTCGAATATAGGCCCCACCCGATTATCGGCCGCACCCTTAAAGTTTGGTGCTCTTTTAAAGAAAAACTTATTTTTAAAGAAAAAATACACAGTGGAATGGTAAAACGGTATTTTACCTAATAAACAGGAATACATGTATTTTAACATTTTTGGTATCTATCAGTTAGTCAGCATATGTTATATACAAACAGAAAACCAATAGCCATTTTAAGGCCCCCCCCCCTTAATTCATAACGCACCTTACTTATAGATGTGCCCTTCTGCTCCCCAGATATGCTTTATCCCCCTAGATATGCTTTATGCTCTGCTCCCTAGATATCCCACTCTGCCTCCCCCCAACTATAATCAGGCTAATACGGTACATAAAACCACCGTTCCTAATATCCCGTGGTTCCAAGGTCGGCAACAAGTTGAAGCGTTAATTAAAGACAAAAGTAACCATAAGACAGCACTAACAAATACAGGCACGATTCTAGGATGCCAATGAAGACAAGTTTAGCACCTCAGTGTGATCTAATCACCTTTTCGCTATCTGTGTGCGCCAAATCCACCACTATATCCCATTCCTGAATTATAGTGATGTGAGAGGATCTGCAGTGAGAAGATATTTAGGATTTGAGTGTTATGATATGAGGTAATGACTTACACATACGCTATATGACCAAAATGATGTGGACACCTGACTGTCTTATCTACCTCAGCTTGTTGGAATCTGTCTGAATTGTGTGCCCATTCAGCAAAAGATAGCATTTGTGAGGTCAGGCACTGATGTGGGATGAGAGAGCCTGGCTTGCAGTCGGCATTCCAATTAATCTCAGAGGTGTTCAGTGGGGTTAACGTCGGGGCTCTGTGCGGGCCAGCCAAGTTTTTCCACACCAAACTCATTAAACTGTGTCTTTGTGCACAAAGCAAGGTCCATAGTCATGTGACAACAGGGAAGTGTCTTCCCCAAACTGGTGCCACATAGTTGGAAGCATACAATTGTCTAAAATATCTTTGTAACATTACCCTTCAGTGGAGCTAAGGGGCCTGGTCCAACCCCTGAAAAACAGCCCCAGACCATTATCTACCTCAACCAAACTTTACAGTAGGTACTATGCATTCTGATTGGCAGATGCCAGGAGAATACTACCTAACCCAGACTTCCAGATAGCGAAGATTGGTTCATCCCACCAGAGAACCCCACCGCTACCGAGCTTTACACCACTCTATTCAAAGCTTGTCATTGCACAAAGTGATCTTTGACTTGTGTGCAGCTGTTCGGCCATGGAAACCCATTTCATGAAGCTCCTGGCACACAGTGCTTGTGCTGGTTCCAGAGGCAGTTTGGCACTATAGTAAGTGATTCTACAGAGGAAAGGCTTTTTATGGCGCACTTCAGCACTCCACGGCCCTGCTCTTTGTGTGTGGTCTAGCGCTTTGTGGCTGCACTGTTGTTACTCCTAGACACTTCCAATTTACAATAATTGGAAACTGGGAAAGATGCAGCAGGGCAGAAATTTCACAAACTGACTTGAGGCACTGGTGGCATCATATGATATGACAGTACCCCGTTTTAAAGTCATTAAGCTCTTCAGTATGGCCCATTCTACTGCCATGTGTGTATGAAGATAGAATTACTATGTGCTCATGTTTTCATACACCTATTAGCAATGAGGCACCTAAACTCAAAAATGAGGAATGGTGTCCACATAATTTTTTGCAAATAGTGTATATTAGTGAGATTTATTTAGTCTCCTTGTCCATTAAACCATGTATTATGCAGGACATGTCAGCTCTTCTTGTTGGAAAGCTTGCTAGCTTTGTTTTTTTATAATGAAAACTGAAGCTGAAACCCATTATCGAATAAACCCCAAAGTCATAAGAGTTAGCACGCCCCAGAAGATTTAATAAACCCTTCATTCTCAGTTTCCTCGATAACACGTCATACAATAGTTTGAATTCTTATAGAATTATTTCTTATATTCAAGGCATTATTAATAATGAGTGATTTTTCCAGGTGTGCAGTATACGTTGGAATATAAACACATGGCTGTCTCGCTATCTGTAAGAAATCCACATGATTTTTATGGATAAACCCTATAAACTTCTAGCTGACATTGAAAACTGGGCTTTCAACAAGATAAATAAGTACAATAAATCATTCCAACTTATAGAAACAAATATTTAATGTTTGTTGTGAAAAGTATGCAAATGACAATAATTATTACAGTGAGAGCCCAAGAAATTCACATAGGAAACATTTAATGTGTGAGTGTCTATATATAATACCGGTAATACTTAAATGACCAGAAACCATTTATTTCAAACTGACTTTTCAAATGTATCTCCTAATTAAAGTGGCATTCCTATGAAATGTTATTATGTAATAATGAAAACATTATCCGGTGATATATACTAATAGGTTTTATAATTACATTTTATAAGCTTGATTAATGTTCAGACGATAAGATGATAAATCTACTGGTTTCACTAGTTAATTGTCAGTCAAGTAGATTCCCAACTCTGAACTCTCAAATTTTCTTGAGGTCTGGTTTGCATTATACCTGTGCCAAGCTTATGGTATGTACACACTTTTCCAGGTAAAGCCTCTCGGATGAACCAGAAATGGAGAGGTCCTGATGAGAATATCAGAGCAAATTTACGCCAGTATGGATTAGAGAAATACTACCTGGATATCCTCCTCTCTGATGCATCAAAGCCCATCTGGAGGAAAGGTCCAATGTTTGATGCCATCATTACAGATCGTAAGTTTGGTTTTCAAGCTCTCCACGTTCCTTTGTTGCAATGGTAAAGCTCCAGAAAACTGCTTCAATAGGTCATGATCTTTGCATACCTGGGAACTGTATTCTCTCTTTTATTTAAAACAAAATCATATTAGTTAAACAGGCAGATTTGCATAAAAGTAAAACATTTCAATGTCACTACATTTTTAATTTTTTTAGTTTCAGAAAAAAACGTTCTTGAAAGATACAAATACATGTGTACATATCAACAATAATATTAATAACGAGTGCTTTTCTCTGTTTTTAACCTAATTTACATGAAGAAAGGTTTTTAAAACATGACTATTCAGTGTATATCAAACTTTAATATTTTATCACCGCTCAATGTTATCTGATGATGTCTAAATATTTTACAAGTGCGCAGTAGATAATTTGTTTTTTTTTTTTGTTTTTTTTTAAAATATGTGAAATCCACAGTATATTTTCTTTTTTCTTTCATGTGTAGCGCCGTATGGTATTCGAGAGTCTACTAGGAAAACAGGCACACAGAAAGAGATCATGAAAACTGAGCTCTTGTAAGTTAATTTTAATACAGAAATCCAAAGGTTTTTAGTTACTTTGTAAATCGGAATCTGAAAGGGACGCCTCTCTGAACAGTAAATGTATAAAAGAGTTTGCGAGTACATTCATATGCATTCATTTAACCTGCAAAAAAAGAAAGAAGAAAATACAGTTTTGTTCCACTGATTGAAATAAATGGGTGTACTCTACATGTGTGTAGTAGGGGCTCATTAGACTCCCCAGAACAAATGGTGAGCCAGCCTAAGCATAGCAGGTATCAGGATGTATGTTCTGAGGAACACATCTCCGGCATGGCAAATAACCCATACATTTCCAAGGAGGACACCATGAACAATAAAGTGCATATTTTGGCTGGAGTATCTACTTAACCCCTGCGTTACCCTATAAACACACAGGTACGTCCACAAAAGATGTACCTCAAGATGTACCTGAACGTCATGCCTTTTTCACGGATGCCGGAACATCTCTGCAGCTGCAGGGGAGATCGGACTGTCTATTGTCTGTTGTCAATCTGTTGCTCAGTGAAGAATTGTTAGTAGAATACAAAGATGTGTATTTAATGCAGTATTTTGATCGCTTATTTTGTAAAAAAAAAATAAAAAAAAATGCTAACATCAATGGACAGCACATATCCGTGGTGTTGTCCGCAACAATCATGTTCTACATGTTTAATAAAATGTCATGTAAAATACAGATTGTAATTGTTACACTACACAGACTGTGAAGAATATATTAGTTTGATGACACTGTAACCTGAATCTATTTCTTCCAGCCCTGAAAGCCACGTCCCTGTCCAGTTGAATTACCACTTGAGTGATATCTTTTCGGATCTGTTGAACTTTGCGGCGGAATTCCTGGTTATAAGCGGAAGACTAGTCTATTGGCTGCCGGTGTACAGACCAGAGTAAGTGCCTCAGCCTCGAATCTGTAATATCATAGTTATCCTAACCAATTTGTGAATGTTTGATGATATTTTACAGGCATGCCCAAGAGTAGTACTTTAAAGGAGTTTATTTGGTAACATGCAAATAATGGAGAAGCCAAGTGGGACAGAGTGTACGGAAAATCATAAAGCCAAACAAGGCTAAAGTGGGGATTTCAGGGAGCAAAAGATAAATTGTGTAAAGAGTGTGGATTTTTAGCGGCTTAACACAATAGTTAAATATAGTGCCCAGTATAAACTATGCTAAATCCAATAGTAAAAAAAAATGCAATCCTAGTAGATTGACCCAAAAAAAATCCTGTTAACATGCCCCTAAAATGCTTCAGTGTTTTGATAGCAACCCATAACGCATTTCTTTCTCTTTCAAGCCTAAACGTTTATTTTGTTTTTGTGATTGTTGTCTGAACACAAGACCTCTCGATTCAGGTTTTCTACAAAAAGAGCACTGTGGGAGCAGAATCTATTCAAAACATACTTGGTATGACTAAGGGCTGTCTGCCGTGTTTTCCTTGTAATTTGCGCTATGAACTCAGATTGGGTCTTCACGCAGCTGAGATATGCTGGATAAAAAGGTGATAATAACCCAAAGCTGCTTTGTACTTAACAGAACTAAGAGAAACATAAGATAATTTCATGTCTCAAGTGTGTCCAAAATCTATTTTCCCACCACTCCTTAATCAGAAAACGCGGAGTGATAGATACTCCTCTGTGCGTATCCACACTGTGTTGTGGCATGTACTGATAGGTTTTGTTTTCTTTCAGTATGTAATATTGAAACCTTGAGTGTAACAAAACTGCATTTTATAGCTTGATAACTCTGTTAACAACTGTAGAATTAACTATTAGAGAGCACAGTATTAATGGACACTAAGGCTTCAAGTTATGGAGTAAAAAAGCTGGAACTGAACTACAACTCATGATTCTCGGTCCACTTTTGTCTTTGTGCTGAACTGTGTCTTTAACATTTTCCTGGTACTAACTTCTATGTGTGACTAACACATAAGGGCATTTTTCTTTATGTGAATCGTAAGTCCTCAACAGGGGTAGGCACCAACATTGTTCATTGTGGATATTTACTGGGTCTGTGGTGGACAAGTTTGTCCTCTGACACTTCGCCTATCCCTAGACCTCAATTCTTTCATTACAATATCTTCATTTAAACACACGTGTGTGTGTGTGTGTGTGTGTATATATGTATATATGTATATATATATATATATATATATATATATATTATCCTCCCAAGGTACCAGTTGCTTAATTTAGTACACATCCGTATTTCTTCCAGTAGACTATTACTTGTGAAAAGGAGTCTGTGCATTGATGGCTAAAGACAGATGCTGTTTTAACACTTAGTAATATCCATCTCCCTCTGAACGATAACATCAAGCTGGGAAGAAATTGTCCAATCTAACATTGACATCATTGTTTTGTCCGAATTTTTAACATTCTTGTTGTTGTTCACCCCTGTCTGGTTACATCCATGTGGAAATATGGTTTAACCCTTTCATGACAAAGCTGCTCACAATGCATTGTTTTTAATGGTTTTAAGGACAACCCATTGTCCTTAAGAGGTTAATATTATCTGTTGCAAGTCTTTTCATATAAGTCTGTAGGATATATCAAAATTACAGCTGAATGCAAAAAGGTCAGCATCCCGAGATGAGGTTGTGGATATCCATTTACACTTAAATATAATGAAATACACACTCGTTGAACTCTGTCCCATCAATTCCACCTCTACTATATTAACGTTTCAAGAGATACATCACTAAAAATAATCCCAAGTCCCTCAAAAATGTGATAAAATTGGTCATATGTTTCGAATGTTTGATTTGACTGTCATGCTATTCCATTACAATGGAAAAATATTGAATGTTGCTGGGTTTTTGAAGCCGCCCATTGTTTAAAAAGGTGTATTTAATAATATAGAGCAGGACTAGTGAGTGAAATGGGTCGGATAGGAGATTGGTTATCTTGCCTTCTTTTTAATAATAGTGTTTTATATCCCTCACCGTAGTGTCTTTATCCATCTGAAAAAGTAATGAAATTTCATATACAACAGTAATTGGGAGATATACTTCACATGTTTGCAGATACTTTGGCTTTGTAATTATCTGCATACCATCTAATAACACGTAAAGATTGCATACGCACGGTTATTAATTAAAGACGTAAAGAGAAAATTCTTTCTCCTTCCGTTTTAAACCTGGCAGCGGTTTTATTTTTTTCCATGAAGTTCACGGGAATGATGGGTTGCCATATTTAGAAATCAAACCCTCGTATTGTGCAACTTTTAAATATTGTTTGACATGTATCGGATAAAGGGATTATGTTCTCACACTGATTTATAGTTTGAAAGAAATTTATCTGGATGTGAGGAAAGCAAGGTGCTTCATGCAAACTCTGCAAGCCTTATAGCCTTCATCATAAGCAAGTACATTAATGCCTTGGCTATGGTTAAAAATTATGCATTTTGTATTTCTAAGGAACAGAAAATCAACGAGTGCCAGAGGGGTAAAAACAAAACTAATGAAAAGCAGTTTCTACTTAGCTGATTCACATTAAACGCCAAATAGTCCTCATTCCCCATTATACAAACTGATGATACAAAATGTAAACAGAAGCAAAGTGGAATATCGGAGGACCAGTCGCATTAAAATATTTTGCTCCCATTGACTGTCACTTTATTCTCTATGGCTGCCATGCGTGGGGCAGGAGGTTCTCAACAATATGTGAGCAAGAACATTTGTATTTCCAGTGGGATATGTTTCTGTTCTCCAGCTTCCTAACAGGGCACTCTGCATGTTTATTCGTTATATGCCAGCATTATTTCATTTATAATTGGGAGAGAATAAGAAAGTGGCTTCCCAGAGCTACGAGTGGTTTTTCCTTCTACCCCACTCACATTATGTGGCAGCATGAAATTACGCTGTTTAGGAAATATCCCATCTCACCAACTGAGATTGTGTGTAATACTTGTTCCGTTTTGAAACTGACATTTTAGAGGCAACATTGTAGGCCAGTTGAGACCCCTTAAAGAACATAATTTCACTACTGGAGCAGTCCTGACCAAATCTGGATGGTTGGCAAGTATACCCCAATTTCATCGGTCCCCAGACATAAATCGGATTGCTGAGCTTTTCCAGAAAAATAGCACCAAAGCTATTTGAATTCACTACATTTAAATTACATTTTAATGCTAAACAAAGATTAAAATAAAAAATATGAATGTTTTTAACTTGTCATGGCATGGAGTATTCCTAAACTCATCTGTGGCACTTGTAAACCCTCACAGAAGTAATATACAAGGTAATTGTTTGGCTAAATGTACACCATATGACCAAAAGTATGTGGACAGTGGACCATCACACCTATGGGCAAATCCATGGGTGTTAATATGAAGTTGCCGCTCCCCTTTTGTAGGCCATTTACGTTTTGTATAATTTAGATGAAATCTTATCTAATTAACTTTATACATCTGTTTCAACAAGCACATTCCATATTGATTTGAATTCATACAAAGGAGATACATCATTTCGTATGAATATAGAAGTGCATTTGTGTTTTAAAATTCTCGTTAATGTAGATTAAAAAAAAAACATATTCTTGTTCCAAACAACATATTGAGGAAAAATATTTGCTTGTTTCTCTTAATTCAGAAATAACAAAAATAAAAATCAACACTACCTGTAACATAACTTTTTTTTCTTTTTTTTTTTTTTTTTTTTTTTAGGAAAACAGATTACACATAACGTACACCATATTTAGCAGTGGTCTGTTATAATTACTTGCTTATTTGTAAAAGGAAATAGATGTTGCTTAATGTCTGATGAATAATGTGGCAGTGTGACCTGTACTTTTTTTGCAATTAACAAATTGGTCGCTCTAAAATAAATTGTTAATAAAGACCTGCCATCAAAGAATCCTCCAGGATTAATCAACATAGCAAATATACGTATTATGTTAAATGCTTTAAAACTCTTCAACTGTTTTCAAGCTAGATTATTAAAATGCGTTTACCTTGGTATGTACCCGAGTAGCGAATGCGGGAAATAACCCTTCTCATTTTTCTCATTCTCATTTGGAGAAGTATGCACCAGAAAATATGAGATGGAGAGTGAACAGTTAATAAGAAAGACTAGAGTACCTCTGGTATTACGAACACTTTCAAACCGCCAATTTGATTTAGAAAAAGGAATTCAGAAGTCTTAATTATATTGATTCAAGTAATATTATTAAGGTGACAGATCTACCGTTTTCCCAGCATGCACTCTGCTTCATTTATTTCAGATATACTGAGGAAGCTGTACCCTGTCACCCATGCCTGAAAGTTATTAGCAACTGTGAACAGATGCTGTCCAGCCACACGTCCCGCCGCCTCATAACAATGGAAAAGGTGAAGGAGTTTGAGGTAAGAGTGGTCACAGAGGGCAGGGGCCAGCCAGAGGACACACTTTTCCCATTTCACCTGTTGAAATCCCTGAAAGGGAGCATTTTTCTTGTCTGTTTTTTCACAGTTGTTTTGCCTGCGCCTTACTTCCAAATTCTTACATTCGCTCATTGCTTTGTCGAGGGTCGCGTGTGTCATATTGTATGCACAAGTGTGTTGCAAAAATATGTTTGCATAATAAAAGAAAGATGAAAGGGCAGTTTGACATGTATTTATAAATTATGTATCTGGCACAGTCATTTTCTAGAAAACGTTCAAATTTTTTTTTGTTTTAGTTTACTGTGTCTTCTAGCAGCCTTTTTCTTTGGTTCCATGAATTTATTTACCAAGATTTAAATAATAAGATCGTACGAGCGTACAGAGTCGGCATAGCCTATCTTGCAGGAAAAGCTGGGGTTTGGTCTTCATTTTGTAGCCCCATAACTAAAAGTACGTGCACCAGTTTGCATGCAGTTAAATGCATTGGGGTCCCTGCAAAATACACTCCAGAAAGCATTCAAAAATATAACTAAGCTACTCGACTGTTTTAATTTAAGTGCATAACCTTATATTGATTTGGGTTGAACTTTGTTCAACATGCATTAGTCCAGCAGTCTTTACGTTTGAAACCCCAATATGTATCTTATATTCTGAAACATGACGCAGACATGTTTTCTGCATCACTTCAATTTTCTTTTTTAAGAGCTTAGTTGGAATCCCAACATTTCATACTCTTCACTAGTGCTGTTTAAAATGTTAATTACAATGATTAATCCCACTTTGCCCTAAGACTCTTCTGTCAATATATAGCCTTGCTGTAAACTATAAAACCTTACTTTGCCCTTGACCTTGTGTTATGTTCAGTATATGATTATTATCACATGCATACACAAATTCTAACTCCCTTGCTTCCTCAGTGAAGGAATACTTTCTTACATCACATCTCAACCACTGCATATGTGAATCATTGCTTGGTTTTCATGAAACCTAGGGGCTAATTTTCTTTGCTAGCCTGCCCTGGCTGTCATTGCCTTTGGCTTAATAGCCCCCCCCCTTCTATTTCCATTGGTATAGTTCTAAGAATTTATTTTGATGAGTATTTGAATTCACAGTGCTTTGACAATCTGAAGTTTTATATTTTCTTGGTCAAAACATTGCAACGTAGAGACATCAATTTTAGAGGGGACCTGCACAAGTTCTCCTACATCTAGGATGTGCGTAGCAAGCAACAGAATCTCAGACGGCGCTAGGATAGAATGATAAACAGCCTTTATATTAACATAACAAATTGTGCTTGTTACTCCTCAGATCAACTGTGTTGACTTTGGCACAAACAACATTTTGCTTTGTTTTTCTCCACTTTAAAGCCTTGGTGCATGTTTATTTTCTTTCTTTGTTTGTAATCCGTGAGTAGGTTTTAAATCAAGCATTCCTATCAGGATCATATCATGTATAGTAGTTTACTCCTCATTAACCCTTTGCACCGATCATCTGGTTCCCACTAGCTGGTAACGTGCTAATTTCCCTCTAATATTTTGATGTCTACATCTGTTTTTATTGTTTTGATATTGCTTTGCTTGCTGTTTAGCCGAACAGTACTTTGTGGTCTAAGTGTTTGTATTACAGCACCTCATCTTAGCTTGGAGACAAATGACTTACTGCTCTTTGGCAGGCAAGCAGGCAGGTGCTTCTAATTCACAGACCAGATGTCTTCTAGATACTCTTTGCATCAACTCTCAGAACGATGTGCTTCTAATTCATGGTTCTTGTAGCCATGACTTCCTTTTTGTACAGAGGCATACGCTCACATATGTCCCAAATCCTACTATGTCTCTTTCCTCCCATGATGTGCCTCTTTTCTAGGCGCACAAAACTATTAAACATGAATAACATTTGTTAAACATTACAAATAATGTTTGTAGATACAACATGTATATATGTATTATTTTTTAAATGCCGAGCTCTTTTGCGTAGCGACCAATAACTTAAATCCACAAACAAATAAATGAAAATGCTTAAACACATTTTTTGAGGACTAAGACATGTAGTACAATGATGAATATCGGAAGAAGAATAACAACACTGAAAGGGAAGAGAACAAAAAAATTGTGGGTTAAGGTTAAGATTTGGAGGGGATGTAGAAAGTAAGGCTTTCCTTATAGATTATTGATATACTTTATCCAGCACTCTGACTAAACATTGATATATATATCTCCTGGCTGAGGATGTACGCCTGTGCACTCTGTTTAGTTTGAGCAGGATTCTGTTTGGTTTAAGTGATGGCGTCCATGCATCCTTTTAATTCTCAGGCTGGGTACCATGACACTGTGCAGGGGATGGTGGAAAAATCAGCACCTGTACTTACTTCTGCGCTACCAAGTACCGCTAAGATATTTTCTTAGCTGTTAAATGAAAACGGTAATAATGAATCCTTGTGCATACAATGCCATTAACCCTATTCATGTTCTATTTTTCTATGGCTATGAAAGGGTAGGGCTGCGTGACCCTCCTCACAATTGACTGCACCACTTAACTAGAGTGGATTTAAACATTTACTTCAACTGGTTTGTTTGAAAATCCTCTCACTTAAATAAAGAACATTTCTGCTGCCTTGTGTCAAGATCCAAATCTTTGGACACACTTTGGCATTGGCTCCTCGCGGTGATCCTCCCTCACACGCTCTGATTTCACAGTTTGTTGACTTCATTGCAGGATAAAAATGTTATTGAAGGGTTTATCTGAAGCTCCTCTACTTATCCACTAAAGAGTGACTTTATATAACACGGGCTGTAGGATTTTAAGATCTGTTTTATTTTTCTATAAATCCTAAGCCAATAAAAGTCTCTTCCTGTAAAACAGTTATGGGGCATTCCAAAAATGTCTCTCCCTCTTGTATCAAATGTAAACAGGGATGTGTCTGTCTGCTTATATAGAAATAGGGCAGTTTTACCTGTTTAAGCCTTGGGGCACTTTTTTTTGCAAAAAGGGTTATTCTATAAACCATTAGTATTAATATTAAAATCAATATCAGCTTATGTTTAGGGATTACCAACACATTCTATAGAATTGTACTATGGGTTATATAGTTAACAACAAGCATAAGAAAAAGAAACAGGAGATGTGAAGGGCCATTACAATCAACATTTAATTGAGATGAAATATTCCTGTCCACAAATCAATGTGTTGTTAAGGGCCAACCCAGTAACGCCAGTAAAAAGGGCTGAGCTGGCCCCGCATTATTGATAAATTGGTGGGGTGAAATGTTTCAACCAAACAGTTTAATGTAAAAAATAACATGAACTTGGTTTTGATATGGAAGAGTGTTGAATGTAGGAACCCAAGCAAACATTTCCCTGTCCAAGCTCCCGCACTGTGAACAATCTATATAGTGAATTATGTGTTGCACGTTAGTTACCTATTACTGTGTCTCTGAAACGGAATCCAATGATTTTCCCCCACGCTCCTTCCTGTACAGGAAGAAGACCAATTTTCTCACATCAAGGACGGCCAGTATACGCCATATAAGGGGCACAATTCATTTCGTGAGAAGTATTTCAGTGGTTTGACAAAGAGAATGGCACGAGAAGAGAGAGCAAGGAACGGGGGACCTAACACTGGAAATTACATTGTCACAGAAAATCGTGAAGAGGTCTAGCAGACGGAGCTCATGCTAACAAAATCTAAAGGAATGCATCAACAAATAAAATCAAACCTTTTTTTTAATTTATTTTAAAAAAAAAACAATGAAATTGGTGTCGGAGATAAAGCCACATTTCTTCTTGCCTTCCTGAATAACTTTGGGATAACAACTGTTGCTATGAAAAGTGTGCTGTACAACATTTACCGTTTTGTGTCGAATCAACGGGAAATGTACCCTTACTGTTCTGATGCATGCAGAACTCACTGCCGTTTCTATCACCCTAGAGAACTGTGCAAATGGTTAACTATGGCTCTAGAATTAATTCCAATAACACATTCTCAGTAGGTATATAATTTTTATATTAATCTGCCATTCCCCCCAGTTTTAATATATTTTATTAACTGTTCCCACTTACCTGCCTTAAGATTTTTTTATGCTAGCCTACCTACCACCCTTTGCCTATATATATATATATATATATATATATATATATATATATATATATATATATAATGCACATACACACCATGAGACCAATATTAACATTACCAAACAAGGGACCTATATACCAGTGTGTTAGAAGGCAGGTAAGTTGAAAGGTGTTATTTAATTACTATTGAGTCCATTTTCTCTGCTGACTAATATTAGTAAAATTTAGGTGGCAGGCCATTTTTTTTTCTACTTCTAGAGTCACATCTCTCAACTGTTAAAAACCTTGATATACGTATAGTTCATATACATTTTTCCCCATACGATTTCAACAAAAACAGACTCGGGTTGGCTATTATTCATGTTTACATTTTTTGTATATTGTATATAAACCAGTAAGTGGTATTTATCATGTTTTTAATGGGAATTAGCACAAATAGGTGGCCACATACTTCTTGCTGACCGCCTGGTGCATCTTTCATAGTTAAGGAATTTTGTTATGTTTGCTTTTCAGTTTCTAATCCTCTGAGATTTCTTCTTGGCATGTAAGGGTGATGAAGTATTCCTCATTAAGGAGATTTGCTTGTATTTGTTATTGTTTGTAATTGATACGCCTTAAACATACACAATCTTGCTTTGTCTTCTTACACCACTGTTTGCGTGCAGAGTCCCATTGTGGTTTGTTATTGGTCTGACCCTGACCAGAAGAGTTAAACCCAAAGGCCTTGACTGAGGTTTCATGAGCTTATGAAGCTCTTTCAAGCCTGTCCAAATCTGTTTTCTTTTGATTTGTTTTTTTTTATGTTCCTAAAATCTTGCCCTCTTGTAAGAAAACTGACTATTGGTTTGGGTTTTTCATTACTCAGAAATAAACATTGTATGTGTGCGAGTATAGAGCCATTACAAACAGGTATGGCTTGTCTTACGTCTGCACTGTTATTCTCGCTGAGAAGAGTCACACGTTGCTCGTTTCACTGTAACATTATATGTTCAGTACTGTCAACTTTTTTGTTGTTCATAGAAGTCAGGGCAGACCCTGATGGATTTTCACCTTGTTGTCCTGTCAAACTACCATGTAGCACATGTACATCACCACAGTGCTAGGGGGTTGTGTTTGCCTCTGTATATAAAAGTTGGCTGGTCATTTTATCCCTTTTAGCCATTCTAATCTACACTTCTTACTTGATTTCGGATATATTTGAGACTCAAAGCAAAGTGACATTTTCAATTCTTCTATCACTGCTTCTTCTTTATTAAATAAGCCCTGATACCTGTCCTGGTAACCTATGCTGCACAAAGGATCTATTGCAGCTATAGTAGGAATAAACCATCATACCTGAGAGGATCGCGGTTTCCTGTATCCACCAGGAAGCAGAAGCCAGATTTTACATGTTTTGCCAACGCATTTGACTTGTAAACATTTTATTTTGCCTGTTGCTGTTCCCTTAATCAGTCTCTGTTAATAAAATTGAAGGTTATTATTCATGCTTTGCTTCATTGTTTCATTCAGCCATCATCCTGGTTCCCTCAAAAATTTGTACTTATGAATAATTACATATCTATAAGTAGGACTAAAAGATATGACCATTTTGATAAGTTATGTTTTTGAACCTGCAGCAAATAGCTTTTTAGGAACTGGATATATTCTTCCCGTTATGCTTTTAAAGTGGCCCTGTCACAAACTTAATTCTAATTGTACAAAAACTAAATAATGTGTTAACATGTTTCACATTACACGACAGCTTGTCAGGTACTACAAGATTTAAATCTACCTCTTAAAACTCAATTTACTTTGCTCACGAGGGGCACTCACTTAAATCTTCTCTTGTGTTTTTAACCAGTTAAAATATTTTTACCAAATTTTAAACGGCTGTCAAACAAGCTCCCAGGCTGTCACATCACTGAAAGGAAGATCAATTGTTTATAGTCTGTTTTGTGTGCTCTGAGCCACTTAAATGTGTAAAATTCAGTGCAAAACTCGTGAAAGCTGACTTTTTCCAAACAAAATATATTTAAAATATACATTGTACAGTATTAATTGTATTACGTTATTAGGTTAGCCTTGGGTACAAAAACTACATCTTTGCTTGTAAATGGTTCGGGTGCACTTATGCATTTTATAGCGGATAATGGTAAACAAGACAATCCCCAAAGTCTGTAATCAGGAATAGAGGCAGACACCATGTAAATATATCTTTTATTGTCTGCACATTTACCGGCACAATATATTTGTACCGTATATTCCGGCGTATAAGACGACTGGGCGTATAAGACGACCCTCAACTTTTCCAGTTCAAATATAGAGTTTGGACTATACTCGCCGTATAAGACTACCCCTCTACCCAGCGTACAACAACCAGCCAATCACGGCAAGCGATGTACCTCACCGGTGATTGGCTGGTTGTTATACAGACATATACATACATACACTGCCCTTACACACACACACACACATATACACATATATATATCTACACATACTAACATACGCCTGTCAATACATACACATTTATACACTGCCCTCACCACACACCCCTGCCTTTACACACACACGTATATACACACACATACCGTATTTATCGGCGTATAACACGCACTTTTTTAACTAAAATTTGAAGCTGAAATCCTACCTGCGTGTTATACGCCGATAAATCCTAGAGCCAGTGGCGGAACTACCGGGGTCGCAACTGCGACCGGGCCCTGGAGTTCTGCCAGTCAGGGGGGCCCAAGGGGTGCCGAGCGTTTGCTGAAGACGACCGCTCGGCAACTCTCGGGCCCCCCTGACTGACAGAAATCCAGGACTCCTCTGCTGGTGGCCACCGCCACCGCCGCCGCCTGCCTGCCTCAGCGCTTCAACTCCTGTGTCGGAAGCGTGAGGCGTTTGTCTCGGGTGCCGGCGCTTCACGCTGGGCGCCGGCATATGACGTCAGACGCCGGCGCTCAGCAGTGAAGCGCCGGCACCCGAGACAAACGCCTCACGCTTCCAACACAGGAGTTGAAGGTAAGTGACCGGGTGGGGGTTAGGGAGAGAGAGGAGAGATCCTGAGAAGGGGGGTTAGGGAGGGAGAGGGGAGATCCTGAGAAGGGGGGTTAGGGAATGAGAGGAGATCCTGAGAAGGGAGGTTAGGGAGGGAGAGGGGAGATCCTGAGAAGGGGGGTTAGGGAGTGTGTGTCTGAGTGTCTGTGTCTGAGTGTGTTTGTGTGTGTGTCTCTGAGTCTGTTTGTGTCTGTGTCTAAGTGTGTGTCTTAGTGTGTGTATGTTTTAGTGTGTGTGTGTGTGTTTCTGAGTGTGTGTGTCTTACTGTGTGTATGTCTTAGTGTGTGTCTGAGTGAGTGTGTCTTACTGTGTGTGTGTCTGAGTTTGTGTGTGTCTTAGCGTGTCTGAGTGTGTCTGAGTGTGTGTGTGTCTTACTGTGGGTGTGTCTTACTGTGTGTGTCTTAGCGTGTGTGTCTGAGTGTGTCTTACTGTGTGTGTGTGTGTGTCTTACTGTGTGTGTGTGTGTGTGTGTGTGTGTGTGTGTGGTTTCCCAGATAGCAGTGATTCTGATGAAGTTTTTTTTGTTCAGTTTTTTTGTTCAAAGAGGTGCTTTTTCTTTCATATTTGCCTTATAAGTGGTATAAATGTTATAATAAATGTTATAATGTAATAAATATTATTCCAACATTAAGTTCATAGCTTCCAAGTTAAAATTATTTTTTCTTACTCAAATTTCCTTGTTAAAATGGGGGTGCGTGTTATACACCAGTGCGTGTTATACGCCGATAAATACGGTGTATATATATATATATATATATATATATATATATATATATATATATACACACAGACACACACACATGTATATATACATACACACACATGTGTATATATATATATATACATACATACATACATACATACACACACACGTATATATATATACACACACATGTATATATATACACACACACGTATATATATATATATATATATATATATACACACACACACATGTATATACCGTATATATACACACATGTATGTATGTGTGTATATATATATATATATATATATACACACACCAGCTTACAAACACACTGACACACTGACCATCTCACACCAACATACATACATACATACATACATACATACATACACTGCACTCACACCCCTTTCTCCCCATCTCTTACCTTTCTTATCTTCTATCTTCTTTCTTCCATCCAGTCGTGGGAGCGCGAGGTCTGTCATGTCAGACCTCTGTTTACTGCTCCCTCATCACTACGCGCCGGCAATGGATGCCGAGGGCCCGGACATGACGTCATCACCGCGCTCGGCATCAATAGCCGGCACGTAGTGATTAGGGAGCAGGGAAGCCGAGGTCTGAAGTGCCAGACCTCGAGCTCCCTAATGTTGGTTTAGTTAGAGGGAGGTCGTGATCTCCCAACCAGCCCTGCTGATCAGGGCTAGTTGGGGAGATCACGATCTTGCACCTACCTCGGCGTGGCCCTGAAGACCGGCCCAGGGGAGGCAGCTTCTCCACTCGCCCCTCCCCTAGAGATTTGTGGCTTCGTGGGACTCTCCGGCTGGGTAAGTATTCGGTACTTGGTTAGTACCCGGCGTATAAGACGACCCCCGACTTTTAAGAAGATTTTCTGGGGTTAAAAAGTCGTCTTATACGCCGGAATATATGGTAAATATTGTTCCTATATTTGTGCCACCTGGCATTGGCTGCAGTCTGGTTTTATGAAAAGAGAAGGAATACAATCACTAACCTAGCCATCTTATACCAGCCAGGATTTAGATTCTTGCATGGTCCTAAATTTAGTTGAAGACAAGGTTAGCTTGTCTCTTACCACATGCTAGCTAGCTGACCTTCCTCTGTGGTTCCCTACCTGAAGTAGATCTCCATCGTCTCACTTGTGGCTGTCATATCTGCTTTAATACCAAAGTGTGTTCTCCCACATTTTATTTTTTTAGTTGATGTTCTAGTTCTATAGTCAGTAGGGATTGAGATTTGGTGACTGTGGAGGCCAGGCTCCTTGTCATGTTCAAGAAACCAGTTTGAGATGATGTGGTCTCAGGTGTGAATGGGGAGCAGGTTTGTTAAATTTGGTGTTATCACTCTCACACTTTCTCATACTGGTCACTGGAAGTTCAACATGGCACCTCATGGCAAAGAATTGTTGCTCTATATTAAGATGGCCTAGGCTATAAGAAGATTGCAGGACCCTGAAACTGAGCTGCAGCATGGTGGGCAAGACCATATAGCAGTTTCACAGGACAGGTTCCACCCAGAACAGGCCTCGTCATGGTCGACCAAAGAAGTTGAGGGCACGTGCTCAGCGTCATATCCAGAGGTTGTCTTTGGGAAATAAACATATGAGTGCTGCCAGCATTGCTGCAGAGGTTGAAGGGGTGGGGGCTTAGCCTGTCAGTGCTCAGACCATATGCCGCACACTGCATCAAATTGTCATCCCAGAAGGAAGCCTCTTCTTAAGAGGATGCACAACAAAGCCCGCAAACAGTTTGCCAAAGACATGCAGGCTAAGGACATGGATTACTGGAACCATGTCCTGTGGTCCGATAGGACCAAGATAAACATATTTGGTTCAGATGGTGTCAAGGGTGTGTGGCGGCACTCAGGTGAGGAGTACGAAGACAAGTGTGTCTTGCCTACAGTCAAGCATGATGGTGGGAGTGTCATGGTCTGGGCATGCATGAGTGCTGCCAGCACTGGGGAGCTACAGTTCATTGAGGGAACCATAAATGCCAACATGTACTGTGACATACTGAAGCAGAGCATGATCCCCTCCCTTCGGAGACTGGGCCGCAGGGCAGTATTCCAACAGGATAACGACCCCAAACACACCTCCAAGACAACCACTGACTTGCCTAAAGATGCAGAGGGTAAAGGTGATGGACTGGCCAAGCATGTCTCCAGACCTAAACCCTATTGAGTATCTGTGGGGCATGATTACAAGACTAAGATCCAGATCCCTTGCAGCGCTGCAAGGGACCTGGATCCTCCTCTCTGGCAGCCAGTAGAGGTCTCTGCAATGCGCGCAGACAACCTCCGCCGCTGCCGGCACTTCTGCCGGGGCTTCTATGACGGAGCACCAGCGCCATATGACCTTCTGGTGCTCATTCATAGAAGCCCCAGCTGAAGTGCCGGCAGCAGCAGCGGAGGTTGTCTGCACGCATTGCACAGTCCTCCACTGGCTGCCACCACTACACACCAAGGAATCTGAAGCACGGGGGACAAGGAGAGTAAGAGTGGCATATGGGGGGTATAAGGGTTTTCTGGAGGCAGAGTGGCATATAGGGGATTAAAAAGAATAAGAGTGAGAAGGGTAAGAGTGACATATAGGGTGTATAAGGCATATCTCGAGGGCAGGGTGGCCTATAGGGGGTCAAGAGGTATATCAGGGAGGCAGAGTGGCATATAGGGGATATAAGACATATCTGAGGGGCAGAGTTGCATAACTGGGGGCAGGTTGGCAAATAAAAGGAAATAAAAACAAAAAATGCATTTTTCTCAATCATAGTTTTTATTAAATATGAAAAATACTCCCATACTCCCATATTCCTTTAGCTTACCTTTCCTACTTCCTCTCCTGCACAGTGGCACTTTTACCTATTGTGTAATACAACCCAACTCCCTCTAGACTGTAAGCTCGTTTGAGCAGGGCCCTCCTCACCTGTTGTCTCTGTTAGTCAATTTGTTTTGTTACATACTACTTGTTTTGTCCTGTCTAACCATTGTTAGCCTCATAAAAAGGCATCTTGCATGTTGGTTCTGTAGACGAGGAGCAACACTGTCACTGATACTGAGTTAAAGTGTTGGTTAAAATATATTTTTTTAAAAACCACTTCCAGTCCTTCAGCCTAAAGTTTCAAATAGGCATAGTAACATAGCATTAATACAGTTAGGTTTATTATTGTTTTTTCATTGATCCTAAGTCAAGTGGTTATGTTTATTTTCAATTGTCTCTTTTTATATTAAGTTAATTCATAGAAATATTCAGATCTATACAATGGAGGCTGCAGCCTATCATTATAAAATAATGATGGGTTGCAGGCTCCATTTTAAGGATCACTTACCTGTGTTTGCCTCCAAGCTTAAGTTTCTGAGCCCCCCCCCGAGGGTCGTACCAATTTATTTTTAATAAAATGTAATATTGTCTTTAAAAAAAATACTTAACTCTCCGCTAAACCAAAGTATTCTAGAATTACTTGTTGACCAGAATAGAAAATATTTTTGTTCTGAGTGTTTGAGTGGGGTTTTTGAATATTATTTAATAACAGAGTTTCATATTTTTCTTCCTACTACCATATTTATAATAGCATAGTATCAATGTTTAAATTTTGTGTCTAGAGGAAAATACTGAAGATTTCCTGTAGGATGTGGGCATGAATGAAACTGTGCTGTCAGACATGATGGTTATCTTTGTGTGACACTTGACCTTCCCTTTAACGTAGAAGATGAAGTCTCAGATTGGGTCTTTTTTATGAATGCAAAGCCCTCCATTTATTTTCTGTCTTGCCTTGTTACGCACATTCCTATGGTGCATGTATGTATATTCAAGGAGCTGCGTGGGAAGAGACTCTTTTTTAAAATATTATAACTTATATCAGGGATTTTTATTAGGCAGCTTCAGTATAAGTACACAAGAAAGTACACAAGAAAGGAAGGTAAACAATGCACCGATATTAGCATCTTCACTTGAAAATAATGATCTCTGGCACAAATTAAGCAGTTGACAAGTGCGACAAAAAAAAACCTGTTGAAAAGTGGGTGCTGCTTTTTTATGTCATAAAATAACAGCTACAAAAATTAACAAATTGTATTTTTTTTAATTGAGCCAACATAGAAAAAGATGTAGAGAGAATTTTTGGAACCTCTGAATTCTCTTCTTTAGACAGAATTGCTCATTTTATTTTATTTTATTACATTTATTATTATTTTATTTTATTACATTTATGTATGTAATCATTTTAATTCATATGCCAACAAAGAAAAGGGAATTTTTTTATATTTACCGTATTATACCATATTGAAATCCCCTTTCTCTTTAGAAAATTAAAATTGAGTGAGGCTTTTTTTAAACTATGTTACAATGTCTGTAACATTATAACATATCAGCTAATGTGTTGCACAGTCCTAGTAACCAGACTGTTTGTTTAGTGAATATAAATTATCAGAAAAGTGAGGAGATGGCTTGATTTCATAAAAAGTGTTTTACTGCAGCAGGGGCATATTAAAATGGACCGCCCGCAGCTTGAGTTTCCTTTTTACAAGCAGAAACCACCTGGACATCTGTTGACAGAGATCCAAAAAAAGAAACTTAGGTTTACAACATAGAACACCACTTAGAGGTAGAGTTGCTTTACAAACCTCTGGGGTCCCATGGTGTAATTTTGTCACCAGGGATGGGAAGTTGTTTTGTCTAAAGCAAATGTTTTAGATGGTTGCCATTAAAATATTACAGAGCAAGGTGCCATTAAAAAAGTCCCCCTCTAGACTAAAAGGATGGGGCAAAGGAGAAATGATTAAGCCAAACTTTCAAAGTACCGGTAATTGACACCTTTGGAGACAGATGTACCATCAACATGTTGCTATTGCTGTGTTTGCTCTGACAGTCCTATGCATTTATTGTGGCCAACAGGAGAGTTAGGAAGAACTGAGATTCTGGAAGCCCCTGATGTTTTTCATCGGTTTGTATAAATTAAAATATGTTTATGATTTTCAGCAAATGCAAGCATAAGGTTTATATGTGGTATGGAATACAGGCTAAACTTTAAATACTACATGGTGCTAAAATTAAAGGACAGGATTACAAATCACCAAAGCAGGACACATTTTTAGGTGGTGCGGTTAGGTATAGCTAGGAGGGAAGGCTTAGGTTAGGTTAGGTATTCTGAAGTTGAAGTTAGGTATTTGGAAGAAGAAGGATTTCTTTATTTTATTAATACAATTGTATTTCTACTTAAACTATTGTTGGTTCTAGAGCTGCAGAACACTTGTACATAGTTATACAAGACACATTTTTGGACAGTAAGTCCCTTAATGTCTTCTGAAATTAATATTAACACATCATAACATCTTTATGCATCACTAATATAAGTAGTTGAGCGACTGTTCCATATGAAAGCTTTGTTTGCAAGATTCTTTGATGGGGTTTATGATTGTATTAGTTTGTATTATTTGTTTGTTTGTACTATACTGTTTTTGTTCATAAAATGTCGTACTTTATAATACAGTTTTAATATCAATAACAACGTTCTGGCATTATTCTGCAGCTATGTGGAAGTAGAAAGGGTCTTGATACAAATATACATTTTATCATTAAACATTGGGTGGTCCATTAGTGATCCCTTGAGTGCAGCCACTTAAAATGTGCTAGGATCTGTTAAATTAAAATATATTTGTTTCTATTCCTAGGGGTGACTGACAAATGATGTGTTAAATGATACTATAAGGAGAGTGGTATTCTTGGAGAGAAAAGTTGCAGACAGCATTCATTACGACACACAGCTTGCACCTGGATTGCATTCATGTAATATAGCCGTGCTTTATTCCTATGCTGCTAAAGTTTAATTACAAATTAATTTAACCTTTTCAGCACTCCTCAATCTATGAACTATTTAAACCTTTCTTGTCAGTTTGAGACATACATTAAGTCCATTCAGACAATGCAGATGTGAATGGATTTTTTCCTATACAAGAGAAGTAGTCTGATCCTTTTCAACTGAACAATATCATGTTAGAAATATAGAAAAATCTAAAAGTTTTCGCTGGTCATGATGTTACTGTAACTGGTAGATTATAGTGAAAATAGACTGTTATATCCAACTAACTGTTTTTAAGTGAAAGTCTGTGATCTGATTGTGGAAATATGGCTACCCCATTTTACCTAGTAGGTTTAGCAGGTTCTACATCAACATTTTAGTAGTCCAAATCATACCACCAGTGTTGGGTATGTGGTAAGCAGGGCATTAGGTGTTCAGGCGCCCTGTGGAGACTACTCCTCTGGCGCCCCCCCACAAACAAAGGGAAAAAAATCTTGTAACAAACAACTCGTTTTTATTAAAGATTATTTATGTGCATGTGCAAACAAGTTCAATAATATATAACTGGAAACACTGGTAACAATAATGTACGTTAAATATAGGGGAAAAAACTTCTAATCTTGCTAACAAAGATTGGGAAATATTGAAAAAATTGGACCCTAGGCAAGCAATTCCATGGGCCCTCTCCACGCTCCCTAGCATGCAATCACTCCCTCCGCTCCTGCGCTAAAAAAATATATTTGCCACATTGACTCTGCAGGTCAGGGGAAGACTGTGACTACTGTGACTTTGAGAGGTCCTCTCCCCGTAATCATCTCGAGTCCCTTTGTCCCCTCATTTATTAAACCACACCTTCCTTCCTCCCTGTGAACTATAGATCAATTAAACAACACATATAAACAGCACTTGCATGTATAGGTCACCTGAATGAGACATACAAACCATATATTTGCAGGTATACATAAATAATGTATGGAAACATAGCACTGCAGGTATAGATCAACAGAATAACACACAGAATAACAAACCCAGCTTTGCAGGTATACATCAATTGGAAATCACATATAAACTCAGCATTAACAGCATAGATAAAAAAAAACTAAATTACAGGCATAAATCACAGGTTGCACACTTCAAAGGCCAGCCCCGGCATCCACATTGCCCACATAGCCCACATAGAACCTGACCAGCACCCAGATTACACACAGATTACAGCCCAGCCTGAACCAACTTTGTCCCCAAACAGCCCTGTGTAAGACATGTTTGCCCCCAAACAGCCCACCCTGTGCCATCTGTGTCCCATAAACACCGTGCTTGTGCCATCTTTGCCTTTCCCCAAATCACTTAAACATCCATGATACACACAAAAATTGATACAGTTACTCACTCATTCACTCTTTCATTCACACAATCATTCATTCTCTCACTCATTCATACAAATCATTTACACATATTCATTAATACATTCTCACAAATCATTCAAGCAATTTATCCACACATTAGTTCATTAATTCTCTCACTCATTCACACAATTCACGCACACATTAATTCATTCTCGTACTCATTCACACAATTCATCCACACATTCAATATTCTTACTACTCCCTTCTCATTATCTATTCCCCCTTTCTCACTATCTACCCCCTTCTCACTATCTACCCCCTCTCCCCCTTCTCACTATCTACCCCCTTCTCAATTAAGGATCAATTTTCTTTTGGGCTAAGACAGCAAAAGAAAATTCCACTGTGTAATGTGGGGTTTATACTGTATGTGAATTGCTATTTTCTGTACAGGTCTTGCAGTTCATTTGCAGTCCTGCATGTAATTGAATGTGAGTGAAATATTTGTTTAATAAAAAATATTTGTTTAATAAAAAATATGTAACCATAGATGCAAACACAAAAAAGTATTAGTAAAGCACAACTCCCCATAACATCTCTATCCGAATCCAACAACAAGAGTGTCCCTCTTTGACCAATTGACATTTATACTTTTTATATATTTTTATCTGTAATAACCATATCAAAACTATTTTTGTGCCTTTCTGATTGTCAATCAAAGGAATATTTTAGGTATTTTGTATCTATAGTCTTGTTGGTCATTTATTTATATAGCACATTCAAACAGGGTAGAATTCTGTTATACTCATGTGCCTGTATTGTATATCCAGCATACAAAGTATTTGTCTTCATGTTTCTGTCCTTTGATTTTGTTTTGTCTATCACTACGTTATTTTTTGGTGGTTTTCATTACCTCTGATTAGATTACTACTATCTTTGAACTCCCATCTTCTCTTAGAATGGAATTCATTGTTTTCGAAGGGTTCATGGTTCCCTTAACTACTAGTGACAGTTCTATCTTTAGTTATCTGGGGCTGTGTGACCCCTGCCAAATTGAACTGTCTTAATTTTTGCCCTTGAGGTTATTAATCTCTTGCTTTTCTGCCATTGCTTTTTTGCAGTGCAGTTCTGTCTGTATAGCTGTCGGATTGTTAATGGTTTTCCAAAATAAGATATTAGAAGTTTATAATAATTACAATGTTATCTCAACCTGCCAATGCATAATACATCTGTGCACAAATACATGCATAATTTTTTACAACTAGTTCTCCCACAGGTTCCAGGAGTGTTATCTGCTGGAGTGTCAGGAGCGGTCTGTGGTAATGTGTTGCGTAATCTTGAGTTAGATTTTTTACTAATGTGACATTTAAAAAAAAGAGGCATATCCAATTCAGTCTAGGGTGGCGGGTTCATGGTAGGCTGCCCTGTGCCATGTTATTGGGAGCAGATTCCTGTTGGATGCTGCTTAACGGGCTGGTGGACAAAATTTGCACTAGGTGTGGGTCACAGCTTCCATATTAGTCTTCTCCATGCCATGCATCCTTTATAGATAAGGAGAGCCAGAATTTGCTGGTGCTTTGCCCTGAGGATGTGGGGAATGAGCAATAGACCCTCCTCCACGTAGGTGATGAAAGGTGGTTGGTGTTGCTGGTGTTGGTCAGGCCTAGAACAGTCATCCTTATAAACACACCATTGGAAACCGTTTGCTTCATGTCCAAATACAGAGCATCCTCTCTACTTGCTAGCACACAGAGTCTGATACAAACAAGTTCATCCATGCCCTTCAGGGACACATAGCTCCCATGTCTCCCTATCTAAAGAGGGAAATTTATCTTTGGAACCCAAATAAAAGGTCTTAAAGTCCCTCTAGGTAAAGTCTTCCCCCATGGCCTCTAACCTCACTCTAATAAAAGTATCTCTTTTTTGGCTTTTTGAAATGTTAGGCGGTATGGCTGCATTACTTGACATTTGCTCAAAAATGTTGTGGTACATTGAATGACATAGAAGGTAGGGATTACAGGCAGTCCACCCATCATTGCTATTTATTGTTAAAAACATATTGCAATATTGAAACAAATTAAAATGTAACATTTTACATTATATTGTACATGTTATGCACCTGTACACTTCTGCAGAATACTTTTTTTCTGAAATGTCTTTTGACATTTGACACTGGAAAACGATGAGATAAAATGTTATTAAGTATAGTAGTTATCTGAAGTAACCACATAAATATGGGGTCTATAGGCCATGTTTACATTAAAGTTTTGCAACTTGCACTGGAATTTCCCTTTGTAATTACACCTAATTACACAATTACACCTTTTCTAATATCATATTGGACAAAATATGAGACATACCCAAAATTAGGCCACACTTATAATTTGGATGTATTGGTATCTGTTTAACAGCAAGTTTGGCAAAGCTTGTCTGAATATAAGCCATATATTGAGGCAAGTTGCACCTAATTTGTAATGAGTCATTAGTTTTATAATTGCATAATATGAGGACAAAATCATCAAGGTGTGCCTTGAGGAGTGGATAAGGAACCACTGTGTTAATGATTAAATTAACATCTTCAGACCCATTTAACACAGTTGCAAGGCAGCATTTATGGGGCATGACCCAAACCAGACCCCAACCTCTGTTTGAAATGAGTGACCTCACTTTCTGAAGACATATGTCCAGAGTAACGTGAGGACCTAATGATGAAGAACATGGATACATTTAGATACTTCCACACTTTAGTTCCTTTCCTGCTGATGATCTGGGTAATGTCAGGCCTTGAGCTTGTGTCTGTCTCTACACCAGCTCACGCAACTCAACACACTTGTACTTGATTAAATATAAATATTAATTTACTAAAGTAGAGAAACCTGGAAATTTCAACTCACTAATACAACTATGGGCCAATCCCAATTAATTTATCTTGCAGAAAGGACTAAGCTAGTCTGAAGATGTGTGGAGAAATCCTGAAAATTCAATCATTGTTTGAACTATGCATTATGCAGGGCCAACTCAACCATCCATCTAGCGGAAAATAACCAGAGTTGGTCAATTCTAATGCATAATGGAATTGGTAAATTGAATCACAACTTTTCTGTACACTCCTACTTTAGTTATTTTAAAATATTAATAATTTGCAATGGCTGTAGCTGCTAGCATGTGAAACGGCTGTTCACGGACCTTATCTAAGTCTGGCTTTTACATTCACATAACGTGGGTTTTTTAGGCCATGTCTCACTGAAACGCTGATACCATATGAAGAATTTTGGAAGGTTAGATCACCTTTCCTCAAGTACTGCCAGCTCTAAACTCTAGAAACATGTTGACACTGTATTTGTGCAGAGATAACGCACCATTCAAAGCCTATCCTGTCACTCAATGACACTTTGACAAGGTGTGGATAAGGAAGTCACAACATTTCTGGCAGTTTGCTAAGCTGTCTGTACAGGACGCTTCTTCATAGCGTGGGAAATGAATGATGATGTATGGGAAGCCTCCAATACAAGGCCAGCGGGATTCTTTCAGTATCACCTTTTTTCTCACTGGAGATAAATGTCCACTTCTTGCTGAGAGATCATTTCTGTTACCTTAACGTTCAAAGGTCAGACTCTGTATCAGATTTCCGACTGCACTCTCCAAACACTGAAGAACAGAAAGGCCTATAAAAAAATCATTATATCTCAAAGACTGTTACAGACACAGACAGGTAGACATAAACTGTTCACTTCACACCATATAAAAAAAACCAAATATAAATATGGCATTTTTAATACTCTAAATTCTGGTTAACATCAGTAAGGTTTGTGTACTGATTTGTACATTAAACATGCAGTGAAATATCTTACATACTGAGTGCTTCCTATGAGCAGTTATACATTTGCAGATATATACGCTTGTTTATTGTAAAAGTCAAGCATTTTTTCAGTCCTTCGGAATGATCACATGTACATACATACTGTGTGTGTATGTATGTATGTATATATATAATATATAAATGTATGATGGTATGTATGATGTCCTGATGAAGGCTCCGTGTAGGAGTCCGAAACATCGATATGACAGATATGACCTAAACGTACTTTAATATGAAGTCCTGTGAGTGCTCCTACTTTTTCTATGGATGTCTATACACATATACATACACTATATGGACAAAAGTACTGGGACACCTGACCGTTACCCCAAAAGGGACTTTTATGACATTGCATTTTAAATACATGGACATTAATATGTAGTTGGTCCTCCCTTTGCAGATATAACAGCTTCCACTCTTCTAGGAAATTTTTTTTCATGGGATTATGGAGTGCTTCTGTGGGAATTTTTGCCCATTCATCCAATAGCATTTGTGAAGTCAGGCAGTGATGTTGGACAAGAAGTTTATCCCAAAGGTGTTCAATGGGGTTGAGGCCAGGGCTGTCCCACAAAATGGTAGCATTGTCCAAAATGTCTTCTTGGTATATCCCCTTCAGCATACCAAGACATTTTGGGCAATGAAATGCTTCCAATTTTGTGGGAAAAGTTTGGGGAAGGCCCTTTTCTATTCCAGCATGACTGTGCTCCAGTGCGTTGATTAATTTTTTTATTTTATTAAATATGGAGACCTTGTTACAAGGAATAAGTAGTTAGACTTTATGAGATCATGTGATGCCAGGACAGGAAGAGTCCAAGACTCTAAGTGGTAATTTAATTTTGAGCTTGTGGAAAGTTTTCACTTAATGAAATGTGTATGATCCAAGAGTCATGACTACTTTGCGGAGCATTTCTGTCTAGTCCTGCTATTTTAAACTATGAAGATATTAAGAAAACAAAGTAAGAAAACAATAATGATTGTTAAAAAGTTTCAAAAACGGTGAAACATGTTTGTAAATAAGTGTGTAGGACCTATTTTTTTCAATCAATGCTGATACTATAAATGTTCCTTCTTAGAAAAATGACAAACTCTACCAAACCCAAAAGCAAACGTCCTCAAGTTTAGCAGGACTCTTAACTTTTCTCAGTGGTGTTTATCAGAAGGATTTGTCTGTTAAGAGGCTCTCAGTGTATGACATCAAAGGCTCTAAAGGAATCCACTGTATAATCTGTAACCCATTCTGTGTAGCTCCTTATTTCAGCAATGTTAAAGTGGACTAACAGGTCCCAGATATCATGAGCTAAGTGGAACATGGATGAAACACACTGTGAAATCAAGCCATAACTATGATTCTTTTCTAAATTACCATTCTGCAATAGAGCATGTGTGTCGGAATCTGGAAACACGCTAAAAAAGGTTTGCGCTTATAGCCAGGGCCAGCCTAAGACATTGTGCTGCTTGGGTGAAATGGTGACCCCCAACCACCATAACCACACCTACATCCATTTTTATATCATGATTAATACATTTGCTCTCTTATGCTCTCTCACACTCTTACTCAGGGCCTGCATAATACAGATTTGTGAAGAAAGAGAGGAGCAGATTGCTGCCCCTATCAAAGTGCATCCTGGGTCCCATGTAAGGACTGGCTCTGCTTACAGCTGTTGCTAAACTCTCCAGGTTTGATGCAGAGTCTCAAGATCGCATTCTGCTTTCTTCACGCAGGGGCTCAGTGCTTTATATAATGATATATACAATATAATGTATACTGCCGGGCTACATTAAAATCACTGTTGCTATTCCATAAATATTAATTTTGAATCTGAATCTGTTGCAAAACGTAAAAAAATGTCCTAGGGTATTGCAAATGTAGCTTCACTGGAAGAGAAATATTATTAAATAGGGTATCCTGAGGGACCTAATTGTAGGTTTACATATTCATAAGGTTTAATAAATGTGCTGTATCTTATTAAGATGTACATTTTTTTATTTGCATCATTTAGTTTCTTTTTTTATAAATATTTTTTTCCCCCTTGTTCAGAATTCAAAAAGAAACAAATTTTAACCATACAACATTCTTAGATTTAGTAACAATACAGTATATACATCGACATATATCAAACTTAAGAGAAACACAAAAGGAAAATTTTTACAACATCCATTGTATATGAAAAAAATTTAAGAATTAATCAACAAAGAATAGTTATAAATATAGTTAATAACTTTCATATATCTGACGATACCGTATTCTCTACCATTCATACTGCAACATACTCACGTAGAGGGGAGCTGAGAGATCTCTTCCGGGGAAGCTATTTATTCCCATGAATAAGTGTTATGTGCTGTGTCGCCCAGGGGCTATATTTTAGGAGGGTACTCATTAACTAGAGAGGTCTACATTGTTTAGACGTGCATCTCGATATATTTTCCATGATTGCCAAATTTTTTCAAACTTATCGTTCTTGCCAAGTTTAGAGTAATAGCCTCTTTCCATTATATATTGGTAATGGATTTGATTAACGATTATCTCCCAGTTAATTATTCCAACGTTTCTCCAATTTCTAGCGATACATATCTTTGCAGCAAGACAGATATGCATAAGGAGAATCCTTTGGTTTATGTTATATTTTTCTAGGCCCAAATGGAACAAAAACATCTGGGGATTAAGTTGATCTTGTGAGTGGAAAAGTGAACCCAACATCTGTGAGATGTTATTTTTAATATTTAATAATTGGGAACACTCCCACCACACGTGGAAGAAAGTGCCAATATTAGCACAACAGCGCCAGCTTTGAGGTGAATTTGACTGGTTAATTTTATTCTAGATGGAACTAAATACCATCTGTATGTCACCTTAATATAGGTCTCTATTAAATATACCGAATGCACATATTTTTTTGTCATTAGAAGAGCTTGTCGCCATTGATCCAAGCGGACCTCCATGCCCAGGTCACTCTCCCATCTCAAGATCGGTCCTTCTCATCCCCAGAAAAGCTTTGTAAGAATATATTTGTACCCGAGATTTGTTTCTTTTTTTTGTGTAGTGCCAGCCAATGCTCAATAGCCAAATTTTTCTGTATTCCTATTCGGTTAATAAAATTCTTAATTCTTAGATATGTATATAGTTCTGAGGATGGTAAGGAGTAGCTCTCTCTAATCTGGGAGAAGGGCATAAGAGAGTCTTGGATTAAAATATTACCAATGGAAGAGATACCGCTTGTGTACCAGTTGGACAGATCTATAATGAATAACCTCAAGAGGGGTAATTATATTTTTTTTAGTAGGGTTACATCAGCCCAAAATAATGAATATAATTCTCCTTTCCTAATATCTGCTCCCTCTATTTGTAGCCATCTTGGTAGATTATTAGATCTTTTATCCCAAGCTAAGAAGTGGGTCAGCATTGTTGCTTCTTGGAGATTGTTAATGTTTGGATAGGATATTCCCCCCCTTTCTGTTTTTTTCACTAAGATGTTATGCGTTATTCTTGGTCTCTTTTGCTGCCATATAAATTGATCAATAATTTGTTGATACTGTTTTAAAATATAAGAGTACACTCTCAAAGGAATTGTTCTAAAAGAATAAAGTATTTTTGGAAGTAAGTATCCGTTTATAAGGTTTATGCGACCTAATCATGAAATTTCTAGGTTCCTCCATCGAAAGAGTTGCATCTTTATTTTTTCCAGTAATTTTTTATGATTATACTGAATTAGTAAAAATACGTCATTTGTAATGCTAATTCCCAAATATTCTATGGCATGTCCATTCCAATTTAAACCATACTGAGACCCAAGTTCATCCTTATCTTTTCTAAAGACATTTTCTGCAGTTTCTATGGACATTATTGAGATGTGGGCATTAGAACACTGATATTCAACAAACATTCTGAGCTCCTAGAAGAAGGACCTCATGAGGGGGCAAAACTAGCTGTGTGCAATGGTAGGACTAGACCCAGATAGCTTTAAATAAGTGGGGAGTTTGAGGCATGTGGGCAAAAACCACTCCCCTTACACAGGTATGCCAGGAACGGGCTCTTTCTTCTAAAGATGACCATTTATGACAGTATGTAGGCATGTATATTTTATTCTTCATTAAGCAATACAGGTGTACTTTTTACGGGTTACAATATGATAAAAAAGGAGATACGATAAAGTGCCATCATATAATAAGTACAGTAGGCCAGAGACAAAAGCAGATTGTTGCCCTATAGAGTTTACATACTCTGTAATGATCTACTGAATTGATGCACGTAAAGAATTAATACTATTATGTGTGGAGCTGTTATGAGTTTAACGTAACTTGATTACTTCTCCTTAATGTAAATATGCCGGATACCCTGTAACCACAGACATGAAAGAGATATATATTAAATGATCAATGAGGGATCATTTGTTTACTGTTTACAAGGAGTACAGTCCTTCTTAAAATATGGTATGTTTTAATGCTAATTATTCTTGTCTAAAGCAAACATTCGTTATAATTGAATTACCCTGCCCTGTTTTGATTTAAAGCCATATGTGACAATAATGAACTATGGACAACATTTGAAAGCTAACCCACTTACAGCAAGCTAAGTGGCCAATAAAGAGATAATTAAGGGAATTAAAATTATAATCTGGCAGGAGATAATTATTCACTCATCTAGTCTGCCCATTACTCTTGCAGTATAAACCTCAAAGCTTAGTCAATCATTTGTTGTGTCTTCAGAATAAGCCGTATGCCTATCCCATGCATGCATCCTATTCCTTCACACTATCAACATGTACCAAATCTATTACATCTAAGCTCTGACTATGTTTTACACTATGATCTGTTGTACTAACATTTCTCCTCCTATCATATCCCCTCAATGTTTTCTCCTACAATATTAATGTGGATTCTCTTTTCTGATAACTTCTTATCCTGCAACCATTAATCATTTTAGTAGTGATTCTTTGTACTCTCTCCAGAATAGCTATATTCTTTGGGGTATGGGATCTGTAGAACTGTACACCATACTCTAGGTGAGCCCTGACCAGAGATCTGTAAAGTGGTATTACCACCTATTTGCTGCTAATTCTACTTTTTTTAATAAAAGTTTTTGAAGAAAAGAAATTACATTAGGAATCAGAAGGGAGGTACTACCTTTTGATTCAAAGTATCAGAAATGAGCTTAAAAATATCTTGCCAAATAGGTTGAATCTGAAGGCATTCCCACCAGATATGAGGGAATGATCCTAAACAAGAACGACATCTCCAGCAAATAGGGGAAACATTAGAGTTAAATTTACATTGTTTCACCGGGGTTATATACCATCTCCACATTATCTTGTAATGCAATTCAATCATATTGAGACAGTGCGAGATTTTATTAACTTCTAATAGACTACCTATCCATATGTTTAAATCGATCAAACACTTTAAATCTGATTGCCATGATTTTAGTGCTGTATGAACAAGGGGAGTTTCTATTTCTTCAAGCAGCATATAACACTTTTTTAGGCTTTTAAAAATAATCTCTGTAGAAAACAGATCGCTTATATTTTGGCTCAGAGTAGAAGAGGACTGCACATACAAATGAGATCTAACATAAAGGATTATCCTAAAGACATTAAAGGACTCCAGATTGCCGAGTTCAAATTCAACTAAGAGCTGGGAAAGAGTTTTTATTTTGTCCTGTATCAAGATATTTCGGTTTAACCAAAGGGCTTTTATAGTACAATGCTTGTTAGCCATGAAGATAATTCTAGCTAGACAATGGCTACAATCATCATTTATCTCTTTGGATCACGTTGTGAACCAAATCAGCCATCAATGCTTGATGGAACGCGGCTTTTTTCTTTCTCATCAGTGTCCACAGAAATTTTATAACATTTGGAGACCATGGTTGATTCGGTACCCTGATATTCTTCCTTGATAGCAATCGATTTAATATAATATATAAATTTACTGACTACATTAACTTGGCTTGACAGTGTGAATGGATGGTGTGGATGGTTTGTCTTTTTTTTTTCTTTTTTGTTTTTCTCTGTTGTGGGCTATAGACTGGGAAGATTTGTTGTATTCCCGGTCTAATCGTGTTGTATATGTTTTATATTGCAATTTTAGACGCATCAATAACTTATTTATATAAAAATGCTGGAAATACTTGCTGCTCCATTCCGTGTAAACTGAATGGGAATTATGAATATATGTATTTATATGCTGCTATATTTATTATATGTACTTTCGGCTGATATATGATGTTTCTTTTTTTATATATATTGTATGTGATGTGGTCTAATAAAAAAAAAAAAAAAAAAAAAAAAAAAGGAATCAGAAGGGAGGCAAAGACCATGTAAAGTCACAGAAAAACAAAAAGCACAAAAACTGTGCGGCAGGAGCTTCATGGAATGGATTTCCAAGGCTGAGCAGCTGCATGCAAGTGTCGTATCACCAAGTACAATGCCAAGTACAAGTGTTGGATCGAGTGGCAAAAAGCCATTGGACTATGAGGCAGTGGAAACGTGTTCTGTTGAGTGACGAATCACGCTTCTCTGGCAGTCTGATGGGCAAATCTGGGTTTGGCGGATGCCAGGTGAATGTTACCTGTCTGACAGCATTGTGCCAACTGTAAAATTTGGTAGAGGAAGGATAATGGTATGGGGCTGTTATTTAGGGGTTGGGTTTGGCCCCTTACTTCCAGTGAAGGAAAATCTTAATGCTTCAGCACACCAAGACATTTGGACAATGCTATGCTCCAATTTTGTGAAAACAGTTTGGGGAAGGCCGTTGTTTATTCCAGCATAACTGTTCCCAGCGCACAAAGCAAGCTCCATAAATACATTTTTAGATGAGGTTGGTGTGAAAGAACTTGACTGGCCCGCACACAGCCCTGACCTCAGCTCCATTGAACACGTTTAGGATAAACTGGAATGGAAACTGCAAGCCATACCATCTCGTACAACATCAGTGTCTGACCTTACAAATAATCCAGAAGAGCGGAAGCTGTTATAGCTGCAAAAGGGGGACCAACTAAATATTAATGTCTATGTATTTAAAATGCAATGTCATAAAAGTCCCTGTTGGAGTAACGTGTCTCAATACTTTTGTCCATGGTGTATGTTAAACAAAATCTAGTTAGACTTTAGCATTGGGTCCTGATAAAGAAACATTCCTTCAGTAATGCCTACCTCTGATAAAGATTTTATTTTTTATAAACAAGAAAGCACACTTTTGTATCATCCATACATAAGAAACCTTTTGTAATATCATTAATTAGAATGGGTCCCAGTACCTATCCCTGAGATACCCCACTAGTATCAAGACTTTTCTTTAAATTCACCATTAACTACAACCTTAAGTTTCCTGTTATTCCATTGCCAAATCCAATGAACACCAATATAAGTAGTTAAAATCATAGGTGGCTAAATTGGTTTGACCAAAACAGATCAGTTGTTATATGTAATAGGCATCGTACACTTAAAATTGGACTGTCCTGAAATGTATGTAGTGATGGTGTGTAACGATCAATGCCATATGACGTATACCAAGATAAACCATTAAAAATACGGTTGCCTTTCATTTATTAGTGTTCAAGATTTTTTCTTACTTTTTTACATGTTACAAATCTTTCGCTTATTGATGCTATCCTGAAGATTCTGATTATAGCAGCTACCAGTACATTCTTTTGAACTCTGTAAGGAAGCAGAGTATTTCTCAACACCCGAATCCTCCGGGTCGCAGGAGTGGGGTCTTGACATGCCCGCTCCTCACCTGTTTTACCTTTAAGTGGGGGTGTTTCCTGCGATGTCAGCGAGGCGTCAGTGGGAACACCCACCACTGTCAGTGGCCAGTCCTTGCCGCGTCCTGCAAGGGAAGGCTCCGGGTAGCCGGAGTGAAGAAATTCCCAGGTGTAACCGCCTTACCTGTGACTACTATGGTCGCAGCAGCCTCCCGCAGATGCCGCCGGACCTTGCGCATGCCCAAGCCACTCCAATGACAGCCGACCATTTACTCCTGTGGCAGTATACGCATGTGCAGGCCATTTCTCTATTGTCTATTTGTGCACTTGGCTTGGGACGGGGTTATCTGCCTGGGGCCTATTTTAGGGCTCCTAAGCTGCCCACTAGCTGCCAGTCAAAGAGATTCATTGCTTGTTCTCTGGGCTCTGCATGTGCTTCACAGTTATCCTGTTTGTTCTGACCTCGGCTACGTCTCACGGCTATCCTGCTTTCTCCAATCCTTGACCTCGGCTTTGTTTGTGGACTGCTGTACCCGTGTCCTAGACGCCTGCTCTGGTTCGTGTCTGGGTTCTGCACTGTGGATCCTCAGCAACTGATCCTGACCATTCCTGGCCGTTACACCAGGTATGCAGATAACACACAAAAGTGAAGGAAAACATACAATTGAATTGTAACGTATGGTCTTGTATTTCTGTTCTTCTAGGAGAAGAGGCCCAGGAAAGAAGCAGCAATAAAGAAGGTCTTACTCTTTAAAATGTTATTGGTTGTGAGATGTACCGTATTTGCTCGATTATAAGACGACCCCCCAAAATCTAAATATTAATTTAGGAAAAAAACAAAAAGCCTGAATATAAGACTACCCAAAGGAAAAAAAAAGTTTTACTAGTAAATATTAATTCAGATTAACAATTTTTTCATATTTAATAAAAGCTATGATTGAGAAAAATATATATTTTTTTATTTCCTTTTATTTGCCAACCTGCCCCCCCAGTTATGGACATCTGCCCCCAGGGTTGCCACTCTGCCCCCAGAAATGCCTTATATCCCCTATTTGCCACTCTGCCCCATGATGTGCCTTTTAACCCTCTATATGCCACTCTGCCCCATGATATGCCAGAGTGGCATATAGGGGGTTAAAAGGCATATCATGGGGCTGAGTGGCATATAGGGGGTTAAAAGGCATTTCTGGAGGTATATATATATATATATATATATATATATATAACTGCTAACAGCAATCACACTCCTATCAAGCCAAGGCAGCCAGTACATGCTGGAACCTGGGGATGATAGGAGTGTGAGTACAGCCTCCCTATGCCATGCTACCACCACCACCACCCTTACACATCCATGCTATCACACACTCATTCACAAACATTTAAATACTCATTCATTCCATTAATCACACATACTTGCTTAAAAACCCTCCCCCACCCCCTTACCTGAACTGCAGATCTCTTACTCGAAGACTTCTGCAGGGGCCCGGCTGTGCGAGCAACTTCTCTGGCCCCGCCCCCAGAGGAAGGAGGGGGGAGGCAGAGTTATGTGACACTCTTCTAGCTTCCTGTTCTCCTGCTGCTCGCGACCAAAGCATCGGTAAGCAGCCTGGTCCCAGCGGACATTTTTTTGAGGTCTGATTAGAAGACGACTTCGATTATAAGACAAGGGGTATTTTTCAGACCATTTGCTCTGAAAAAAACCTTGTCTTATAATCGAGCAAATACGGTATATAACTGTATCAGTCATGCCCAGTGGCGACTCTAGAAACATTATATAGGGGGGCACATAAGATACCACAGTCAAAACTGGAGTGGCATTCATAATTTCCACCATTAAATCATACCACTGAAAAAACACACACACACACACACACACACACACATATATATATATATATATATATATATATATATATATATATATTGCCAAAAATAATTTGCTATGGAACGATACTTTTGTTACTGGAGTAACATAATACTTGATCATTCAACATGGGAAGTCTGAAGCCACAATTTAGTGTGACTTATCCTTGAAATAAATATTATAGAGTAAATAACACGATAGCTTAACTTTTCCACTAAATGATTTCAGGGCCTTGAAAGTTTTGTCCCCTGAAGTCACTACAAATTCAGGAGGGTGTTTTATCTATGAATAAGTAAAAATGAAATAGTTCTTACTGTAAGTTAGATGCCAGTAAACAGATGACCAAACACACACACTAGGACAGGCTCTGCGACACCGACACCCATACACACACACCAGGACAGGCTCTGCCACACCAACACCCAAACACACAGACACCAGGACAGGCTCTGCCACACCGACACCCAAACACACAGACCAGGACAGGCTCTGCCACACTGACACCCAAACACACACCATTTATATCCCCTTAGTGTATTTGCCCCTTGTGTAGTCATGCCTCAGCCAGCACCCTTTTACTATTTGTATTAATGCCCCCAGCAAGCCCCTTTATTATTGATTTATGTGATGGCCCCATCACATATACGCACTAGACGTGCATTTTTTACTACATAATAAGTACTTCTCTTTGAAGTAAAGACTGATTGAAATATGATTTGAAAATAACAGCTGAACTAGCAGTTTCTTTAATATTAGACCCTGCTGGCGATATATATTTAAATTAGACCCTGCTGGCGATATATATATTAATATTAGCCCCTGCTGCCTATATATATATATATATATATATATATATATATATATATATATATATATATATATATATATATATATATTAGACCCTACTGCCGATAACAGGTATAGAACAACATGTTAACGCACAAACCCAGCATTGCATGTATAGATCAATTGAAATTCACTTATGAACTCATCACTGAAGGTATAGATCAAATAAACAGAATCAGACATACAAATCAGACACAGATCAATTGGAATTCACATAAAAACATGGCATTAAAGGTAAACCCACCCTAGATCACAGGTTGCACATGCCAAAGCCAGCCCTGGCATCCACACTGCTCAAATAGAACCTAACCAGCACCCAGATAACACACATAGGATTTGCCATCTTTGTCCCCAAACAGCCCAGCACAAGTCAACTTTGTCCCCAAACAGTCCGGCCTGGTCCATCTTTGTCCCATAAACACCCTGCCTGTGCCATCTTGGTCCCAAAGGCTCAAACACCCTGCTAGTGCCATCTTTGCCTTTCCACAATTATATATTTGATACACACTTTTACAGTCACTCACTAACTTACACTTTCATTCAGACAATTCATCCACACATTAATTCATACTGTTCATACTAATTCATACTAATTCACACTCTTTACTTATTTCAAGATTCTTACTACCCTCTTTCTCACTATCTAACCCCTCTCCCTCCCCTTTCCCTACTCACTATTTACCCTCTCCCCCTTTGTAGTTCACTCACCTGTAAGTCTTGCTGCGGGAGCACGAGACTTTTGTCTTCCTGCTCTGCCGCGGTGCGCGCTGCTTCACTGCTGAGCGCCGGTATATATAACAATAGGGGAATGAACAATAATTTAAAAGTCCATAAAGTATGAATACATGTTAAAGTATACTGATACAGAAGAAAAAGAGGGCCCGGCTCTTGTGAGCAATCTATTATGAGGGAGATGTAGAAGATGATTTCATTGTACAGTAAATTTAGCAACATGGCTGGATCCCCCTGAGAAAGCTGGCAGCATGCTTCACAAGTAGGGAAAAAGAAAACCCCAGAGCCCCAGACTTACTCCTTTATACTCCTCATTTCAAAAAGGGGGGTTGAATGGTAGTAGTGCGGCAGTGAGCTGCATGGAAGGCAGGGTGAGTTGCATGTGTCTGTTTGCGTATCTGCCTAAAGTTGTGGGTATGTGTATGTATGTCTGGGTTTTTGTGTGTATCTAGAACTAGGTATGTGGGAAAAGTTGAACTTGATGGACTGAAGTGTTTTTTTTAACCTACTATACTATACTACACTATGTTAGCATGTGTGAACAGAACAGGAACAAGCAGATAAGCAGCACACTCATATAGCACTAATATAGCACTAATATAGCAAATCATATCTGCACGAGTCCCATATGATTCAAAGTTTCAATCTTTATTAGTCTTCATAAAATAATTAAAACATAAAGGGATCATATCCTTCTTATAAGCAACTCTGGCAAGATACAATTTCCCAGAGGAATTCATCAACCATGGCTCTATACTCTAACCCTACTGCAAATATTTCCCATGCTGGCTTTTCATCACACCCCTTTCAAATAACCAATGGGTCACGCCAAGGATGCCTGTTATCACCAACCTGTATGTATTGACTCTGGAACCCTTAGCCACTTTTATCTGGGAGCAGGGTAAAATATAAGGAAATCTGTTCACCTCAGAGTTGGCAGTGAAGATGGGCTTTTTGCTGATGACATTCTAATAGTAATGAGGAGTCCTAAGAGCTCCCTCCTAGCACTTAGTTGACCATTTCTCGACTATAGCTGTGTATGGTTTCATCAAATCTTTTCTGAAAGCTAACTACCCATTCGATTGGAAATCAAACAGTATCTAATATCTGTGTATCTGCCTCCAAAGTAACACAGGGAAACTCTTGCAGGAAAATCTGTGGGGTACATTGAAAAATATTAAAAAGGAGATTTCTTCGTGGTCAATATTCTTCATGTCATGGTTGGGCCGCATTGCAGCAATCAAAATTTCATGGTCCTTCCTCCAAGAAGCCAAAACTTTCATATACAAATTTGTATATGAAAGTTTTGAGAATTCCCCGGTGAGACGCAGACAACCCCCGCTGCTAACAGCACCTGCTTCCGGCTGCAGCGTAAATTTACACGCTGCCCCGGCTACACACCGGTAAGTTGGCGTGGGGGAAGACAGGAGGATCCAGGTCCCCTGCAGCGTTGCGGGGGATCTGGATCTGGATCTTAGTCTCATAGTCAGACCTATTTGAGGTCTGATTATAAGACGACCCCGATTATAAGACGAGGGGTATTTTCCAGAGCATTTGCTCTGAAAAAAACCTTGTCTTATAATCGAGCAAATACGGTAATACATATAAAAATATTAATACATTTGTGGTTATCTGCTTGTTCCTGTTCTGTTCATTGTAATAACGGTGGGGATATCCATTGCGGATGGTTTTAATTTGCTGGGAGGATAACTGGGCGAGATAACTAGGTTAGGTAAATCATTTTTCTGTGTCTGTGTGTCTGTTTGGGTGTGTGTGTCTGACTAGATTTATCTGTGTGAGTACCTGGGTGTGTGTCTGGAGAGCAGGTAGCATGATGGAGGTTTCTTGCATGTTTGGGGCTGCTTTTGTGCAAATGGAGTTGGGGATTTGTCAGAATTAATGGTCTTTTCAATACTGAGACGAACAGGCAGATACTTATACATCATGAAATACCATCAGGGAGGCATATGATTGTCCCCAAATTTATTCTGCAGCATGACAACGACCCCAAACATTCAGCCAAAGGATTATCTTCAGCGTAAAGAAGAACAAGGAATACTGAAAGTGATGGTATGCCCCCCAAAGAGCCCTAGCTCATCATCCTCGAGTCTGTCTAGAGTTACATGAAAAGCAAGGAGCAACTGAGGCTTCCTAAATCCACATAAGAAATGCGGTTAGTTCTCCATAATGTTTGGAACAATGTATCTGCCAAGTTACTTAAAAAAACTTTGTGCAAGTGTACCTAGAAAAATGTATGCTGTTTTGAAGGCAAGGGGATATGGATTTGATTTAGATTTTTCTTCTGTTCATTCACTTTGCATTTTGTTAAATGATAAAAATAAACTATTAAATGGCTATTTTTGAAAGAATTCTTACATTACAGCATCTTTTCATACCTGCCTAAAACTTTTCCACAGTATTGTATGTCTGTCTGAGTTTGTGTGTGTGTTTGAGTATGTTAGCACGTGTGTCTGGATATTTTAATGTGTGTGTCTTGGTATGTTTGTGTGTTTTTCTGCATGGGTATGTGTCTGGGTATATTATTGTATGTGTGCCTTGGTATGTTAGTGTTTGTGTGCATTTCATAGTGGCATTTAGGGGGTATAAGGTATTTCTGGAGGCAGAGTGGCATCTAAGAGGGTACAATGTATATCAGAGAGGCAGTGGCATATAGGGTGGTATAAGGTATTTCTTAGGGCAGAGTGGCAAGCCTGGGCGAAGATGTGCATAACCTGGGGGGCAGGTTGGCAAATAAAAGGAAATAAAAACAAAAAAAAAATATTTTTCTCAATCGCATAGTTTACATGAATTAATATTTACTAGTAAAAAGTCATCTTATATTCAGGCTTTTTATTTTTTTCCTAAATGAATACTCAGATTTTGGGGGTCGTCTTATAAGCAAGCAAATATGGTATTTGTGGCAGATCCTTTCCTGGTGTGCATTTGGGTGTCTGTGTGGCAGAGCCTGTCCTGGTGTGTATTTGGGTGTCGGTGTGGTAGAGCCTGTCCTGGTGTGTGTTTGGGTGTCGGTGTTGCAGAGCCTTTTCTGGTGTGGATTTGGGTGTCTGTGTGGCAGAGCTTTTCCTGGTGTGTGTGTTTTTGTGTTGGTGTGGTAGAGCCTGTCCTGGTGTGTGTGTGTGACTGTGTGTCGGTGTGGCAGAGCCTTTCCTGGCATGTGTTTGGATGTGTCGGTGTGGTAGAGCCTGTCCTGGTGGGTGTGTGTTTGGATGTGTCAGTGTGGCAGAGCCTGTCCTGGTGTGCGTTTAGGTGTGTCGGTGTGGTAGAGCCTGTCCTGGTGTGTGTGTGTGTGTGTGTTTGGGTGTGTCAGTGTGGTAGAGCCTGTCCTGGTGTGTGTTTGTTTGGATGTGGAAGTGTGGTAGAGCCTTTCCTGGTAAGTATTTGGGTGTCTGTGTGGCAGAGCTTGTCCTGTGTGTATTTGGGTGTCAGTGTTGCAGAGCCTGTCCTGGTGTGTGTATTTTGGTGTCGGTGTGGTAGAGCCCTTCCTGGTGTGTGTCTGGGTGTCGGTGTGCCAGAGCCTGTCCTGGTGTATGTGTGTGTTTGGGTGTCAGTGTGCCAGAGCCTGTCCTGGTGTGTGTGTCTGGGTGTCGGTGTGGCAGAGCCCCTCCTAGTGTGTGTCTGGATGTCGGTGTGTGCACTGTACTTACTGTAGTAATAAATTGATTTATTTAATGTTTACCAGAGATAAAACGCCCAGAAAAAGTAAAGGTATTGTGTTATTTACTCTTATTTCAATCTGTATATCTTATCACAAACGATTAATCGCAGAAATGGTTGTTGGGATCTTCAGAGTGAAACCCAATTTAGTTGTAAGAACTAATTTCATTATTCCCGTTTCACAGGCCTTCCCCCTTAAAGAGGACCTTTTACATAAACATACTGGCAGGCCACTTTGCACCATGGACTGTGTGCATTTAAAAAAATAAATAATAATGTATCTTGGATGAGGTATTCATTGGATGATGCAGAGCTAGAACAGTTGTGGTGGTATGAATAACCAAAAGTTTCTTACAAGAATATCATGAAGAATAATGTGATCACTGTTTTGTTCCACTGAATAAAATGGAACTTTTTCATGTAATCATTTTTGCAGTAGCAAATGTTTTGATTCCATTATGTCTAATGTATTTAATTTATTAGGGCCTTTTAACATTAATACAAATAATGATAAAAAGAATGTTTCATAGTTATTTGTATGGAAAATAGTGTGACTCGCGTATGTATAAGGGGTGCGTGTGGGTATAAGAGCTCGACCACGAGATACAATATATGTCTCCAAACGTTTCCAGGGCTGCTTTTCATTCCCAGTCCGGCCCTGCTTGAATTGTTAGTTATGTTAGTGTTTGAATGTGTGTGTTATCGTTGAGGGTCTGTGTACATGTGTGTGTCTTGGTATGTGTGTAAGTCTGAGTGTTTGTTAGAGTGAGTGCTCCTTTCAAGGCTGTTTAACAGTGCATTATGGGGCATTTATACTGTTAAATTATCAATTGTAAGCTCATAAGAGCAGGGCCATCTTCTCCTTCTGTACCAGTACGTCTTATGTGTGTTCATATTGTATACTGTTAATGTTGTATACTCTTCTCATTGGTGCTCTATAAATAAAACAAACAATAATTAGAATAATAAAATGACTAATAAAAATAGCCAACTGTTTAATTGCATTTAGAAAACATTGTGTGAAAGGTCAGAAAATGTAACATGTCATTTTGTGGCGCTTATACAGTATAGAAATTAGGTTTGGGACTTTGCATGACAGAACATCCTCTTTCTATGAAAAGATAAGGTTTAAAAAAAAATAAATAAATAAATATATGACTTGTTTTTGGAAGTCACAATGACGTTGAATTAAGAATTTACTTCAACTACCGTACTTTCAGCTTGCGAGTTATTAGTATTTATTATTATTATTATACTTTATTTATAAAGCGCTGACAGATTCCACAGCGCTGTACAAAGTAAAAATGTTACAGATAACGACAAGTACAAAATGACAAGCAGATACAAGAGGAATGGAGGGCCCTGTTCCCGCAGGAAGTTACATTCTAGGTGAATAAGGGGTGAGGAGCAGGAGGTGAGGACTGCGTGGTAGTGAATGATGTTAATGTAGGGGAAGTTTATGTCAGTGGTAGGCTTCCCTGAAGAGAAACGTTTTTAGGGAGTGTTTGAAGGAGGGTAGAGTTGGTGAGAGTCGCACAGCACGGGGAAGGGAGTTCCAGAGGGTTGGTGCTGCGCGAGAGAAGACCTGTAGGCAGGCATGGGAGGAGGTGATGAGTGAAGATGCAATGAGCAGGTCATTGTTGGATCTTAGAGGGCGGGCTGGAGTATATTTGCTGATGAAGGAGAATAGGTAGAGGGGAGCGGTGTTAGTGAGAGCTTTATAGGATAGAGTGAGTATTTTCAAGTATAAGTCAATAAGAAAATTAAATAAAAATGTGTAAAAATGGTACAGCTTGTTAACCACTCCCTGTAATGCCTTATAAAAACATTACCTTGTTGAATTGAAAACATCATTTGTTGAAGTGTTTCCGTTACAATTCACCTCGCCAATGCATTTTCTGAGTTTCAATGAAATGAACCGCTGTTAATAACTTTGTATTTTCTTTAGAGCATTGGTATTTCCTAAGGGATCAGAGTTAGCAGTAATTTCTGTCTCAGGGTCTGATAAATCACAAAGCTCATAGGGCTCATTACTACCTTTACAACTCTGAAGTGCTCACATATCTACAGGTTACTCAGTAATTGCAGTTGATGTTACTGTTAACAGCAAGTACAGGTTATTTACCTTGCTTTGAAAATGTGCAGATTGCTTGAGCACAGAAATATATGTGATATTATTTAGCTATGTTCCATATGGAATCCATAAATCTCCCAATTACAGATATATTCATATCATTGTGAATTATGAGTGACAACACCACTTAACAGTGTTTGGAGAAAGCAATGGTTCATATAAATGGTCATTTTTAATGACTAAAGAAAAAAAAATTATAGGTGCCTCAGCCCTTACAGCAAATCCTTTCTGACGAATGAGTTCCAGACTGATGTAATTGCAAACAGCTTCCTTGGCCAGATGTTCTACAAGGGCAACTATTTACATCCATCAAAGGTCTTTGATCATTGATAAACAGACATCAAGGAAGAGAGGGTCCAGCTTACTGTACATCCTGAAGATGAATATACATGGATATTCATGGAAATAATCTTCTCTCTTTGGACAATAATGTATTTATCAGGTTGGGTTGGGAGAACTGATTTGATTCCTGATATGGAGACCAGAGAACTACACAATTGTTTGCTTTCATAGGAAACCTACCTCAGTCAATAAAATGTGGAGCAAAATCATGATATTACATTAATAGGTTTTGGGTTGTGCAGTCTGTGTACCATTTCAGAGGGCTAATGATATATATTACTCCTAGTCATTCCAGTGCCACTCAAAGCATAACCTTGGTGTTATTGTTTGTAGATGTTCCAGAACTTCAGGTCTTTAATAGGGAGAACTCTAGGAGTTACACTAAAGTTGCTCTAAATGATCTCAACATTTTAGGTCTCTAACCTAAGTATAGTTCAAAATCTGTATTTACCCGGCTAATTTTAAGCCAAATTTTTTGTTAGTGTTACTATAGATGTGCTATAAAACAAACAGATTAGGTATTAAATCATTTACTTAACCACATGTACCAGAAATTTCTAATCTGTGGCAACCTTGTTATTTACCCAGACAAAGGCCCTGAATACAATACTTAAGGAAACAGTACAAATAATGTGTATATAATAAAATGCATTTAGACACCATTGCCTTGAATATGGACACCCCATCCATCATATGGACTATAATGCATATAATAACTGAGAGATCCATTACATTTTTTATGGCACCCCCATCCAAATGCAGGAATCTCCAGAATACACCATTTGCGTTTGCTCCTTTTTCACACCCAAATGGTTTCTATGCAGAAGATATACGATCAGCCATACATATCTCCTGCCATGTGATATACTTACCTCCAGCACGGCTCAGTGAACCTCCAGGGAGTAAGGAGGTGGGAGGCTAATGAGTCAGAGTGTGGATAGTGCTCCCATTGATTTCAAGAATTCTCTAACCATGGAGGAGGTGGGAGCTGTATTTTCACACTATAGTAAGTTTATTTTCTTAATTTTTGGATTTTAATGTACTTTAATATGCAGTCTTTTTTTGGTGTGGCTGTCTGCGACTTTAAAATGTCCTTTTAAGGAATTACATTTGTGAACATCACCCTTGATCTACAGCTACAGCAGTAATGCATTTTTTTGTAGACTACTATTCACTTCAGTATACTTTAGTATACACATTCACTACCTAGAAAAGCATGACCAGTGGAAATAAGAAGAGAAGTTTTGTTTATGTCAAATAGCCTTGTAGTGCAAATTGTGACTATTTACTTTTATGGCTTCATAGTTTTTGAAAGCCACTCATCCAAAAATGACCTTTTCCAATAAAAACACACAATTACAACCGTGACTTGAAGCAATGATGCCTGCTAAATTACTTGCCTAAATTTTAGTATTGGTAGTCTTGCATGGCATAATACTCTTTACCGTACTTAAAAGAGTATGTTCAGCTTTAGAGTTATATAAAATAAGCCACTGATTTGAGCATTTGATAATATATTTCCTTCCACTAACAGAAGAATGCAGATGTGATTTCTTCTCCTTTGAAAATCAGATAAGAAACTTAAATGTTTCCATATGTTTTACCTAAGCAACAACATAATAAAATATATACACATTTTTGGCTTGCGTAGTACCATAAATGCATAGGTTTGCTGATTAGACCTAAGATATAAGGTACCAATAAAGGCAAGTAATGCCAGTGTAGCAAAAAGTAGTATTGTGAGTTAAGTAGAAAGCAATGATGCAGTGGCAGAACCAAGTGGTAAAGGGCCCAAATTTGGGGTACCAAAACTATCCCAATCAAACCTGGTATCCTTATGCCTTAATTGAGGGAAGTATGGTTCATCGCTTTACATCATTTCTGTCAGGCTATTGAAGTTTTGCTATCTTATATGGTTTAGTAGGTACAACGACTGTGGCTTTGGCCAATGACATCATCACTGTGAGACCCCCCTTTTATTTTGACTGAGGAGCGGAAAGGAATAAAAGAAAGAGGCATACCACTGTTCTTCTCTACTGAATTATCAGTTATCTAATAAGATAAATAAAAACAATACATGGGCATTGTTCCTCCACGTTACTTCTGGTGGATTTATTTGCCATAAATGTATACTCCATGACGTGGTGTTAGACAGGTATCACTTCTGTATGTTAAGCTATCATGAAAAACACAAGTAAATGCGGTATACAATAATGTTGGAGAGTTCAAAGTTGTTCTGTTCAGTTTCAATGAAGTCTATGCTACCTTATTATATTATTATTATTATTTATAGATCGCTTTGGAAAGCATACCGTAGATCCAAAAACAACTAAAAAGCGTTGATCCAATTAGATACAACAGGTATTGTGCTTCTCTGTTATTTTGTCATATAATGGAGTTAGTTATCAAGAGCAATTTTGGTGCGAAAAAGCGGCCTATCCCCGTAGCAACTGATAGATCACTTATATTATCACTTATTTTCTATTTTATATAATATATATATATATCTACACAGATATCAACAAGAATAAAAGATCACAGAGAAAGATCATCTTTTTTGAGTATTTAAAATACACTAAAGAGCACAGAACCTGTTTCTACTCAATGGTATGGGTTCCTCTGTGGTAATGTATTACCTGTCCCAAAAAAGTATTTTGTAGTTCTATATTGCCAAGCTGTTTGTTTAGATAGATTTGTTGAATTGCTATTTGTGGCTCCCCATCCAAGTATCATGGCCTGCATTTGTCCTGTGTTTAAGAGATTTAGGCTGAAACCTTTGTTACATATGTTTAGTAATGCCTGTTTATTCTGCTTTCGCATGATTTTTAAATTATTTGCATGAATGCTTACATTTATTCTTTTACACATGTGCAGTTTCTGATCTGCTCTTGAAGAATGTCTGTTGTATCCGTGCTACATGGAACAATGAACCCTTTTTAACATGCTGTGTATTGGCAATAAAAGGTACTCCTGGTTTTGGACCAGCTAACCCATCATTCTCAAGCCATACCCAGCTGGCATTGTTGTCTAGGAACACCTGGAGAAAAAAGTGGGAATTGTCTGATCTCTCTAAAACCACTTGTAAAACCAATCATTGTACTTGAATTTTTAGGGTCAATTGTCATTCTTTTATATGAATATATGTTAATTTTGTTTTATGTCAGCATTTGGCAAGCCAAGCAAAAACCTCAGCATGACTCAAACCAATATTCAGACTTAATCTAGATCATCATTTGATGTAAATGATGAGGCAGACATGACATCTGTCTGACATGTTTTTGTGGTAATCGTAGATCATCTCATCTGACTTTCTGATTATCACAAAGTCTTGATGGATTGAAGTGATATAAAAAATGTGCTTTACAGCATTTTCTGGCTCGGCTTTTTCTGTGGCTCTAACAGAACTCTAACTAAGCTGTGCCTATAAATTCTGTTTTGCTGTATGAGAGTTGTTCCCCTCTACTGGGATTTGGTCTTTTAGCTGTTATCTTTCTTGACCATATAACTTGTTTGATTTATATTTTTTAGGTGTTTAGGTATTTGTAAAGGTGGGATGACATTCCATCATCTTATATATGTTAACAAGTAATAAGAAAAACCTTCCCCTTGACATGGTCTGCCTCAACTACTGTGTATGAAGATAAGGAATACATATTTTAAGTCTCATAGAAGATAAATAATTTCCCCCCCAAAATACTTATACTTGTTTTGTCTAAAACCACAGTTCCTGCTACTCAGAGAGGAAAAGTCTCTCAATCATTAATCCTCTCTGATTGTTTTACAGAGCACCACTTTGCTATATAAAGATATTAGGTCTGAATAGGGAAAATATTCAGATTAAATCTAAGGTAGCATGGGACAAGTATTTAGGTCATTAACCACCAATTGGCAGCATACATAAAAATCATGGCTACTACGTTCACAAGGTCATTATTGCTGCCTAGGGCTTTGAGAGTTTAAGGCAGTGTTTTTTGTTGTTTAACCACCAGCACCAATTGTACCTATTTAATAAAAGCCTCCTTAAGACAAAAAACAATTGGTGCTGTCTGTCTGCAACTAACTTGTAAAGAAGAGTCACGCTACCATGATACGTAAACAGATAACATTAAATAAGTGTGCTATTCTATAAGCGTGCTATAGTTCTTATACACACAATGGTTGGAAAAAATTGAAAGAAATCGTGTTTCATAGGTTGCCAACATTAGGAATTAGGAACTGTCTGAGGCACATATGTATTTGACTTGAAATGATAATACTTTCAAAATTAAAATCACAGGGAGTAAAAAGTTGCTTGAAATTGATTTCTAATTTTTTATAGTTTTTCAAGTATTTTTTAGGGGGTGCAAAAAATTAGCTCTTTTTTCCATGACCATTATGAGGCACATTTTGTCAGGCTGTCAGTAAAAGGTCATAATCAATAAACAAATTCTAGGATAAATGTTCATCATTCAAGTTATTCCTTGTTCATAGAGGGTGATACAGAAGAAGACCCCTCCTGTTGAAATGTTGTTTGCACTGTGGAGAATAACTTTAGTGCACTTTCACCCCCATTTACACATGTATGACCGGTAGACCATGTTCAATCTGATTGAGTGCTTGTGATTTTCTTCTTTTTAACATTTAAATACTTTACATAGTCTGCTTTGGTGGACACATCCATAATGTACCATATACCCTTTGACGCCCATTGTTATACTAGAGAAACACTGTACTGTTTTTAGGACAGGCTAGTGGAAACTGAAGCCAAACAGGAGCATGCGGCCCCTCTGTTCTTGGTGCAGATTTGCGTCTTTTGAAACTGGCCCTAATCTGCTGTTTATTATGAAGCATTCACAGGGTAACATATCAATGGGTTGTATTTTGAACACAATTGAAACAACTGAACATAAATTTGTATGTACTATGACATTTGGATCTAAAATATTACAATGAGAAAAATGATAAAAAAAATGGAAGAAGCAAAAGGCGGTTACGTGCTCTATGATAATGAATTGTAATTTTATAACAGAACAATGCAAATTATGATGTAATTTGAAACCTTTATACTTTGGTGTTATTTTATGTTGTATTAAGACAGCAGAAAAGCAACCTCTCACACAAATCCAATGCCTAATTTTGGTTCCAAAAATTGGGATGTTGACCAATACAGCCAAAAGACGGGACATACTTTTTTAATCTTGCCTATTGGGAGCTATAAAATCAGAAACTAAAATTTTGTTTAATTAACAGATTAATATAATGTTATTATTATTACTGCAATGTATTGATACATCAATGAGATATTCTATAGCACTATTACAATAAGGGGAGAAAGCAAAATCAACATGAACTCATATACAGAGAGAAGTTGCAGTTCCTACATACTTACAATCTATTAGAAGATTGAGGGTAAAGAAGACAAAAGTGAGAGACTGCTAGGGCAAGGATCATTATGGTTTCGGAAGGTCACGTTCAGGAGTCAGTGGCCTGAATATCTCAAAGCGGCGGGGAACAGGCGGTTCCTTTCCTGAAACTATTTTGTGAACTATTAACAGCATAGATGCTTTTCTAAACAGGTAGCTATCAATAGCTATTTATGTAACTAAATAAGATGTTTAGAAGAAAATGATTTTATTTTCACCATTTATTTTTTAAACACATTTATGACAACTATAAAACCCTGTGTAAAAACTCATACAAGGGAGGGGGTAGAAGGGTTTGGGTCTCTTCCTAAGACAGACACTTGGGAGGAAACATATGAGTGAGGACCTAGAGACCCTAGTGCCAAGAAGTCATAACTAGGGGGCACAAGGTATGAGTAAACATTTTGACAGCTTGCTATGTTTTCTCTTTCTTAATAAACCATGGGGTACTGAGCTCATGCATAACTAATAGGGACACTAATTAATACTGCCTTTAGAATGTCAAACAGTATTAATCATGTATCAATCCACAGATTGCCTTTATTAAATTAGTTATTAACAGTTAAGAGTTTTATATATCTCCTTGTTTGGGCCCATGTAGTGACCTAGTTGTAGTTCTGTAAAATACAGCATTATGATTTGCCAAATTACTTGTTTCTTGCAAACATGGGTCACAATGACCAGTATTTTACTGTTGAGGCTGCTATTTATTGGGCATACTAAGCAGACGCACATTGTATTATAGCTTTGTACAGCTAGGTGGCAATGTAGTCCTTTTATGTTCTTTAAATTTCAAAATTTGTTCACTTAAGTAATTTGTTGTATTGGTACTTTAGTCATGATTTGTATGAGTTCTATTTATATATCATTTAAACTGAAAAATCTTCAGAAATAATAATTTTCTTAACACATTCACTGGAAATTCTCAAAATACCATATCATTAAATAAATCTCTTTATTGGTAAGATAGCGTAGAGTTTGACACTTCTGGTGGAAAGATTTGATCCTGGGGGTTTAAAAACTCCAAATTGATTGGTATTCCTATATTTGTGTAGGTAACGCAGTCACTTGATTAGCCAATTAGTTAGTATTATTGCATATCCATGGTTTTCTAACTCCAGACTCCAAACTTAGAAGGGCCCACGCTCCCACCTGTGGCATTTTCCCACGGTTACAGTGAATGAGTGTCCATCACACGGTAACAGCATGACTCAGTTTCAATCTCAAGAAAATATTGAAAAGCACTTTGCTTGTTGTATTTTGCCTTGACCAATACTAAGGAGACCAAATATAGTTTGACTGATCCAGAATCACATTAGTTCTTAACCATTAACAACAGCGCAGTAGTCAGCAGGGGAGAAAATACTTTATTTGGATTATTGCTATACGAGGAAGGATTACACTTTCTTTATTCTCTGGTTGTTTTTTTGATTTTACTGGACAACCAGGAATTTTTTTTTTTCATACTGGATGCAAATAGTGACTTATGTACAATTTGTGGTTTGCAGAGATTTTTTCTTTCCATATTAATTCAGTCTGCCAGAATTTAGTCTTACTTAAAGGTGCATTATCGTTAAATAAATGTTTGGCTCCTTTCAAGAACATTAGTTACTAAGCTGTTTTTATTTCTATTCCTTACCTCTACTTTTACTCAAATCCCACAGCAATAAACTGTATAAAAGAAAAAAAATGTCCATGTTGTTTCATGCTGTCATCAAAATGGCAACTACCTTTTTGCTGAACTAAAAATGGATATAAATGAATGGAAAAATCACCTTCAATTAGATTTATGATTGCTTTTTATTTAGCAGACATGGCCACTATTGATATTTTTGTACAGTGTAAGATACATCTTTCCAAATAAATTTGTGCAGAAACAATTCGAGTTCTGTTCTTACTGAAATCCAACCTTTCTCCTTTATAACAAACAGGCAATTTGTAGCACAAGGATTTAGGCTTAAAATTGCTCAGGTCTTTTCTAAAAGAATAATTTGCTAGCAAATTAAAATGAGTTACGTGTATTGGAGATTTTGTGTTTCACAAGCAATAAAAACTGATTGCTGCTTTTACATTTTCATTAGATCTTGGCAAGAGGATAATCAGAATGAGCTTATTCACCATTTATTTTTATGAGAATGATTTTTTCCAAGCAGTGCAGTGTGCACATGTGTGTGTATTAGAAACTGTTTAGCTGGACGAGCGCCCTATAAAGCAGTAGTGGTAAAGTATATGGCATAACTCAAAAAACCCCCATGATATTGGTAACACTTCAGTACAAACTCATTTAGGGAATATCAAATTCTACCATTTTGACTGTGGTTTCATATTGGCTTTACATGGAAGAGTACCGGAAAATATTTCCATGAAAATAAATGCTTAATAATAAAACTAGGTAGGATTAGAAAAACAAATGATTTGGTCGCTGAAGGCTAGAACAATATCTATGTTTTTTTTTTCTGAAAGACTTGTTTTTTCTACTTCACAAAATTTATATTTTAGACTATTTAGATAACAACGACGTAGCTGCCTATGTTGGAGAATTAAAGTTTTGACTGCTCAGAGAACACTTAATTAAAGGAACTATAGGCCCTCTGGAGATTCGCTTATACCACTTACCATTGTACTTACTTCAGTCAGTGCTTTGTGAAAGGATTGTCCTGTTGTAATTCTGTATACATTTTATTTGGGTACCCATCATGTAAGATTTTATAGTAACACAGTGATGTAGCAAGGCTGGTCTGAATCAGGGGATGCCCTGCATCAATGTCTTCATCTTAGGGAGACGGGCCAATTCAGGACCCAGTTCAATGCGTCCCATGTCCACCCTTTCTAAGAGCTTTCTCAGTGTATCAAAGTGTTCTTCAGCCCTAAATGTCACAATGATATTTAGATACAACTGCAAGGCAAAGCAGAAAATGTGCTTATAAATTCAATTGTGAAAGCATACAAATGAGTAAAAATATAATGCTATTTAAAATTGAGGGTGAGGCAGGAGCTCTAAGTGTTCTTGCCTGGGGTGCCATTTGGTCTATGACTCGGCCTGTCATGTAAAAGCTTTGGTTTGTGGAGAGTTTCCTCTCCTTGGTATTTCTGGTCCTTGGCAAATACACAGCTTGCTAATATATACAATGCAATACAATATGTGAGCTTTGTAAATCTGTTGGACAAAGTATAGTAATTTTTTGTGGTTTTCTAAGAATCAGAATTTGGAAATCATGGTTGAGCCCATCAAGTAGGGTGGTCATATCGGCCATCTTTTCCAGGACACGTATACATTCCTCATGTTGCTGAAAAGCGCATCTAAACTTTGGTCCTAAAATATCTAAACTCACAAAATGGAATCATCTACTGAGCTACATATGATGTATAGTTATGTACGACGGTCAGCATAAAATGTACATATCCTGGCAATGGCTGCTGATATGGCAACCCTACTTCCAGGGTTCAGTTGTGGTTTCCAAATATGTTTTTGTACAACTACATTTCTGTGTCATAAAGTTATCCTCTCCACAAGCCTTATTATTGCTACCCTAAATGTTTGCCCAAGGTCTTTACTTCTGTTTGTTCACAGCTTAAATAACAGAAGAAAAAAACAAAAAATATTTTTGTTCCACACACACTGCAATTTCTGATGCCTTTTCAAGAACCATGTAAAGATTTCATGCCCACAATTTTAGCCTACTCACTGAAATTATTTTGCACACCATGGTGGTTGAAGATCCCAAAATCGGATGCACTGTTCTTGGTATAGAGACATTACATATTTTTGGAGACATTACTCAGATTTAGCACGATCTGAAGCATATTCCCACAAAATGCTATAAATGCTGTCAAATATTTTGTGAATTCTCTTTATGTTGTACGGAATAATGTGTCTGTGTGGGAAGGCACATATTAGGCTCATTAGCTGAGCCTTTGGCAGGTTATAAAGGGGCTCGCTGATTCCAAACAGACAGCTTTTCCAAGTAAGCATTTCATACATTATAGCTTTTAAAGGAATCATTTCATACATATATCTTCTAAACATACCACTTGTGGTTTTATCCTCCCAGTGACCTTTTTTTTTCTTTTCATATTCCAACCGGCTAAAAACAAGTTTGCTCCAACTTCTAACTTTTATCAGATTTAGGGGAGTGTAAGAAGAACATGCAGGAAACAAAGTCTATAAGATTTTAGCAAGTAGTCTACACATGTAAAATCTGTACTGAGTTCTCATAAATCAGATTAATGTTTGGAACTAGGTAAGACAAAACTATATGCAAAAAGAATGAGCCCAAAGCACTTTTATGAGTTTCTCAGTGAGCATCCTAATGCATTCCGCGTTGTATATGTAATATATCCATTATGGAGAAAAAAATATCCAGATCAAATTCAATCAATCTTTTGATCGGATATTGACCAAAAGCCTGTAAAAATCTGTTTGGAAAATATCCATGTCTTCTTGCCCATTTTGTAGATGCCATAAATTCTTAGTAAAATCAATTAAACTGTGCAGATTCTAAATCGCTTGCAGTGGAGTTTTTAAGTACATTAGGTTTTTGAATATTGTTATTTTAGATTCTTTAAGGATTACGTCTATTGCTCTTGGCATGGCCAGTGAAAACCAGTAGCACTTGCTGGCCATGGGAGTGAAAAGTACAATATACAAAAATTAGGTTAAGCTTTGTGCTTTGCATAATTTATATTTCTTCAACTTGTTATACAAGTGCCACAAATCCTGCTTGTGTGCCACAGATGGAAAATACATAAAAAGTTGGTTCTGTTTATGAATTTCCACACATCTCAGCCTTTTTATCTCATATGGAAAAACTCTTATTTTGTTTTATAAAAAACAGAAGGCTTAATTTTTGGCTTAAAATGTGTTTGAGTAAAACCGTGAGAAAGACCTGCAACTCTTAAATAATGTACTTTGCAGGATTTATGGTAAAATTTTAAATTAGTGTTTGTCTTTGGAAAATCGTTTATTTTCCATTAAACTCTAGGAGGTGTCTACTTTTTATTGTTTTGCATAGCACCATCATATTCCGCAGCGCTGTACAATGGGCAACAGGATGTAACAAGTAGTATATATATATATAAATATATATATATATATATATATATATATATAAACAATATGATTTACAGTTTATAATCTTGAATTCACCAATTTCTCTTGTTGTGGGGGGCAAATAATCTTTTTCACTAGAAGCAGGGTTTCTGTTTTTCAGTCACTAGCATGTCTAGACATCACATATATTGAAAGTCCATAAAATAGAGTTCTAAACCCTTAGCTGGAGCAAAGCAGTTACATGGAAAAAATCTTGACTACATAACTACCTATATGCAAGTCGTCCGAAATGGCTAAAACATATTTTAGACAAATTTAGGGTTTTGGGATTCTGGAGCAAATTGTAGCAACCAGTGAATATATCTTCTTTTTGCTTGGGTAACACCACTTTGAATTAGAATTGCTCTTTAGAAATAACCATTTTGCATCACTTGTGTGTAGAACATAATATTTTCTAGTAAACACTCAATCAATTTTTTAAACAGGATGCTCCAACTTTCAGTTTTATTTTGTTACCCTGCCTGGAAATGTGCAAATTACTAGTGGAAGGCCGCCCTGAAATAAAGCATTTTTGAGGAGCGATTTTCTAAAACACAAGATGCCATGTTAATTAGGTTTTAGGCCATGTTTTTTTCATTGCATTGGTTTAGTCTCGCTGTCTGTTCACTTATGTTCTATGCATGGTAAGGTCTTCCACACTCCGTACATGGGGTGTCTGGGTATGTGTGTACCCGTGTATATTAGCATGTTTGTCTGGGTTTGTGTCTGTCTGGGTATGTGTTTGTCTGTTTGGGTATGTGTGTATGTGTCAATGTGTCTGGGTCTGTGTGTGTCTGCCCAGGTTTGTGTGTGGGTACATATGTGTGTGTGGGTATATTAGCAGGTGTGGGTATATTAGTGTGTGTGTGTGTGGGTATGCTAGCATGTGTCAGTATGTTAGGGTATGAGTCTGAGTATGTTAGCGTGTATGTCTGACTATGTGGCGGTATAAGCAATATCAGGCCATATAGTGTGACGTGATCCCCAATATTTATGTTTTTATGTTTTTTTAATTCTTACTTTGTTTTGTGTACTTATTGCTCATTATTATTCTAGAGGTTTTTCGGTTGTGCGCTCAACCTTATGGTTGAGCAGCCCCTCCTGCCACACAGGTGCCTCATTAATGGTGTCCAGAGAAGGCTTGAAATTGCTTGAGAGTCTCTTTTGGGTTAAAAATGATTATTATTATTATTACATTACATTATTATTCTAGCAGCAACCTGGCAAACTGAATATGTATGATTTTTATGCCTGTTAGGTTGTGAGCTCCTCTATTTTGTATATCTTTTTGTGTGCTGGATATGTGTGTCTGGATATGTGTTTGTGGGGATGTTAGGCTTTGTGTGTGTGCATACTATTGTTTGTCTGGTTGGGTGTGTTTTTTGTTTCCGGGTATGTTAGTGTGTGTGAGTTAGTATAAGTGTGTGTTGGGTTGTGCTACTTTGTCTAGTTAGTATGAATGTCTTGTTGTGTTAGCGTCTGGATGTGTGTGTTAGTATCTGGGCACTATAGTATGAGGGTCTGGGTGAGCGTGTATTAGAGTTGGATTTTAAGTTGTGCTAATGTGAGTGGGTATGTTAGCATTGAGTGTCTAGTTGTGTTAATGTGAGGTTCTGCCCTCTCTTACTTACTCTTTGTGAACTTCCTACCCCTGTTACATCTAACTGGAGCTATCCCTGGCTAGCTCAAAATCTGGGAGATGCTCTGGACAGCCAACCCTGACCCATTCACAAAATAGCTGTATAGATGGCTAAGGAATCTAAATAAAGACAACTATAGGGATTCTAGAACTGGCACAGTAAGAGAGGCATGCATTGAAGAAAGGCTATATTGCTAGCTGTAACACCACACTAGACATTCTGAATACTGTGGGTTATGCTGTAGGGTTTTTTTTCAATAAGAATCTCTCTGGATACCTTATGTAACACGGAGTAATCTTTCATATTGAGCCACAAAGAACCAAGAATAACAGTAGATTGACATGATAGTTTGAAAAAACTAAACTTTGGACTTAATAGACAAGTGTGTAGTCCAAGATAGAAAAGGAGAATTGTATAGCTGATCAGTAATTCCATGTAATAGCAGGAGGGACTGTCAGTCTTTGACAAGATTGATGAAAACAATATAGCTAGTGGTTGCATTGGTGGTATTTGCAATGCCCACCATGTAATTGTAAGAGCCACCATTTATAATAGGAGTCTTCAAAATATCGTCAGTATAAATGTATATTTTATGAAACAATAAACAAATGCTTTCTTCAATTACTCCCGCATTGGCAACTGCACTTGCGTTGGTTTGTGTAAACAGGTTCCTGGTCCTTCCTACATTCAAATCTAGAATAAAAATGCAGAATATATATATGATATTACAAATGTTTTGGTTGCACATAAGTAAAAATATAAATTCTTCTTCACATAGTTTGTTTTATTCTAGTAAGTATATAGTATTTTTCAGTTGAGCCTCTTTTTTGTTCCAAAAAGCGCAAGCAGGGTATGACATGGCCACCAAATGTGCACAAAGTGTTTGTTGCGTCTTGGTGGGAAGGCCTAGGAAAGTTGAGCAAATAGTCGGTGGAGTCTAGCTCCATCTGAAAAAAACCTTATATGAAGTGTTCAGATAACTTGCTGAGCAACGGACGAGAATTCAGGTGTTTCAATAGTGTGTGTGTTTGAGAAATTAGTTTGGGATTGCAATCAAAAGGTCTGTGATAGATATTAAACAGGATTTGATGATCCGCGTTCTGTAACCTGGATTCCTCCCCGTCAAGTGGTAGCTTCATTACTACTATTCAACATATCTAATCTAATCTCAAGAAAAAAGTAAACTACCTCAGCTCATTTGCTCAATGCCACCAAATCTATAATTAGTTATCTTTGGAAGCAGCACATCCTCCAACATTCTTTTTTTTAGATTACCAAGTAGAAAACCTTCTATTGACAGCGTTCATTTATTGTCCATATATCTAGCAACATGAATCAGATGGCTCCTAGATTTATATGACATCAAATCGCATCTGTTATTCACTTATTTATAGTTTATGCTGCAATGCATGTTACAAATGTGCAAAATTATTAGCACTACTACTGCATTTATAAACATCATAAGTGTTAATACATTTCCTTATTTACCAGCATTGCTGGGAGCAACATCCGGTGAACTGAACAGGCATTTCATATTCCGAGAATCCCACCATTCTCAGGAGAAATATTACTGAGGGATTTAATTTCAAAGTTTCTTTAGAAAACATATTTGATTTCCCTGTTAACTGAACAACACCGTAGGTTATAGCTGAACCTTATAAATTAGGCTTTCTTGGCCCTGAAACACCCAAAACCAAAGTTTTACTTTCTGTGAAGTCTGTTCAGTTACAAACACCACTTGCCAAAAATGCTTTATATGTGTTTATAATGGACAGGAAAAAAAATAGTTTTTTTTTTAAGCAAAAAAGCAGCCATGTATTGTTATATATATATATATATATATATATATATATATATATATATATATATATATATAAATAATGAACTGACTGAGTTTAACCTTTATGTACTGAATCTGCCTTCTAGTAGTGGTCAGTAAAGTTAGGATTTAATTTGACTCCCTAGACTTTAATCCCTAGGGGATTAAATATTAAAAGAAACCCTAAGGGAGTCACAGACCCCAAGCCATGACCCCATCATCCCCCATGCCCTTCCTCCACACACACACCATATCACCTTAAACCCATCCTCACTATATCACAAACACTGTTACAATAGTATTAACATTTTTTCAACATTTTAACCCAAATTAAAGGTGTATTAAAACACTATAACTATTGCATGTATTTTATATATTCTACTAAAATGTGTTAGGGTACTATTGATTATTGGTGCATTCTCTGAATCCAAACAAAAGTATAAAGCCCTAGAAATACTGATTCAATCAGAATGTTCCAGCTTTCAATGTATAAATATTGAATGTGTGATTCACTAAAATTAATTTGCACTGATAATAATACAATTCATTACTGCAGTGTTTCTAAAAAAGTAAATAATCCAAAAATACCAAATATATATTGTATAGTGCTATCTCTAATGTAACAATTAAGACCTCGGATATACTATGTTAGCCTGCTCTAGTTTATTGCCCTGCGTGGGGTAAAGATTAAAACCTGCTGCACAAGTTTTATTTTTGTTTCAGATTTCCAACCTGTCCAAAAATATGTCCACAAGCAAGACATTTTCTTCTCTTGAAGATAAATAAAAACAATTTAATGCCCTTGATAAGGATGAACTTCTCTCTCCCACATAATGCTTTCAGTTTAGAGTCTCATAGGGGATGATACAAACCATAAATAATTGCAGAGGAGTTAGGTATAATAATTGGATACATGTTTTGCATGGAAAATTGAATTTTTGATAAATCACAGGCTGTGTTAGTTCATCTCTCTCTCCCTTTTTAAACCTTGCCCTCTTCATTGACATAAATGAGAGTGAACACTTTCTCCCAAAGGTTGTGGGTAACTAAACCTGTCCAAAATTGTATGTCCGCCACAGCCACTCAAGAGATATCTCTACTAAGTACTGAAAAAGCTTTGAGTGATGTCATCGTGCATCATTAGGGGTTTATTCACTTTGCAGAATAGCTTAGATTTCATCTATACGCTTTTCATTATGGAGGCCCAACATTGGTAAATTTCTCCAGCATAAAGTGCTATATTGGCCCTGCATAACGCATGTAAAGTGTGGGGAGATTTTCAGGAAATCTTACTGATTGAACTATGCATTATACAAGGCCAGCCAAGTTCTTCTTGTCTCAAAAGCTCACTGGTATACCTGATAGCAGTCCAGAGGTTGCAGGGCAGTCTTGTTTTTTTGGGTCCTGTACCATCAAATTCGGGTCTGTCTCAGCATAAAAATAGTGCCTATACACAAGCCATTACACTGCGCTCAGGCAGCATTGTGTTTAAGTTGTGTGTGTTTGAGAGAGACACACACACACAGCCTAAATGCTGGTAAATGGGCTCCAGACGCTCCTGGACAAAAGGGGTGGAGTCTAAAGTAGGCAGAGTTGTGCATCTACTTAAGGTTCCACCCCTTCATGTGGACACCTGGAGCAAAAGTTGTCAAGTATACACTGGGGTTGAGCCTTCATAATCTATAGTGAAAATCAAGTTTTTGCAACCACAACTCTTCCCCTGAAAAATATCCCTTTAGTGAATAGACCCCATTTCATGGCTGCACTCAGATTATGCTGAACACAGCTTGTGATATCAGTAGCAAGGAACTAAAGAACTTCACAAGACTTTTTGTATTTATTACATATAGTCAAAGAGCATATCAACTACTGCGGAGTAGAAAAACCACGGTGACTTAGAAAGAAAAATCTAATTTATTGATCCATAGCAGCTTTCGGTTTCTACTTCACTTACAACCACTTTTTGGTTTTCATCAGTTGAATGGTTCGTGGATACCCACTATCCTGCTATTGATGGTATTATGACAAAATTGACTACTTTTGTCAGCTAGTCTTGTAACTATAGTGTCAAAGCAGGCTCAAGAATCTTCAGGGTGCCTTGAATTAACCATTTTTCTGTCCATTTATCATCCTCTTCAATAATACACTGTGTTGGAGTTAAAGCAGGGCCCCTGTCCCTTTAGAATTATTGCAGGGAAAACTGCTTTCTGGTTTCTATTTATAGACAGATATCATTCTACATTTACTTTCATTTAATTTAATTCAGTGGAGTTTGGCCTAAAATGGGAATCCCATTTTAGTACCCTCATAAGACATCTAAACATTATTCTTAGAGCAGACCAAAAAGAAGAATGATGTTTGTTCCCAGAAACTAAAAAAATTACACATCTAGCATCAGTTTACTATCTAGGGTTTACTACTGAAAACAAAAAAAACATGCTATTGTGGCTACATTTTTTTAACTTGAAACTTTATTTTAGCTAAATAGTACATGGTGAATACAAAGAAACAATTACTGACCACATTGACCCATGATTTGCCCTTCTGATCTACCTGTGAAGAGCTTGGATGATGTTGTTTGATAATTTAAGAAGAACGGAAAAACAAGGGTTTTGTAAACAAGAAGATTAGTTGTATTTTTATGCCCTCCTAAAGAGGCAAAACAACTTATGTAGAACTTGCTTTCTTGCATTGGAATGTCACATTTAGGTTTTATAAATAGTGTTCACATTTTGTGGTCTATATGAAGTACACCTTTTAATGTATGTGACGTTTCTTCCATGGTGCAATTTCTTTAAATATATTCATTACCTCTCTCAAGGATGAGACCTTTTGCGTTTTCCAGTTGCTTTCTATGGTTTATTTATTTGCAAATAAAGTGTAGAAATAGCTGTCTTGTACTAAATGGGAACTATTTACCTGGAGCAAAACCACCTCAGGGGTTGGAGATGAAATAAAACCAAGGTATCTGAAATTAAATAGAGGACTTCTTGACATCATGTAGTGATCTTACAGAACATCCAACTTGTATATGCCTAGTTCATCTTTGGTTGTATTTCCTGCAACATGGGGGAGACCAAGCAGGGAATGTTTTCTCTTAATTGGTCTGAGACTAAATACCACTAATACATATACTTTTCACAGTTAACAACATGGAAGAACTACCTTGTGGGCAAGGTAGATCCCACTCATTTAGAACATGGAGAAATGGCTTGTTTAATTGATGGTGCCAGCAAACATACCATGTCCAACATGGACCAGTTACTATGATGATACTCAGTAATAGTAATGGGAAGGGTGTGCAAAAATGATTCATTTGTTAACATTTATAATGTTCACTACACAACATATTGTAAACATCTTGTAGTCTATTATTAGAGCCAAGGAAATGTTTTTCTTATAAATGTCCCACAGAACTACTGACTACTTGGCAGCTTAAATAATTGACTCAAACACCTGGGGAAAGAATTCTCCTGATCCAATAACATAAAATGACCTAGCTCTGAATGCATCTCATGAGCCACTGTACTGTATTTTTTAAAATGTGGTAGCCCTAAAGCAGAGGTGTAACAGCATTGGTCACAAATGCAATGGACGGCAGTCCAGGTCAGAAGGGATATGTAAAAAATTTTGAACCGAGACAGGAAGACAGGAACGCAGCAGGGTGACATTGCGTGACTCTGTTGTGAAAACAAGGCTGCTCTCACATCAAAAGCTGCAGGAGAGGCAATAGGGTGCGGGATAGAGGGGGTGAATATTTGTGAACATGAATGTCTATGTATAAGTGTATGTGAGCATGAATGTTCCACTATAGCTTAATGGCAAAAGAATGAGACTGGAAAGGCTGGTAGTTTGCAGGACTGGGGCCGAATCCTGACACTATGGGACATGTTGCTTGGTAAAGTTGGGGACCTCGGGGGAATTTTCCCACAGAGCCCTGTGGTTTCTAGTTACACCCTTGCCCTAAACCATCCCTTGAGAATGGGTTGTATAATGTTACTGCATTTATTTTAAATCACCCTGTGATTTGCATAACATCAATTATGGAATTGATTGTACGGAATATAACAGAAGTTTAGGTAAAATGTTTATTTGGATCAATATTATGTGACCAATTTCACATGTGCATATAGTCTGCAATGATACAGCATTAACTAAAATCATATCCAGGTATATCGAGAATATAAGCTTTAAGTATATTTTAAGTTTTTTGGTGTTTATAATTTATTGCACATAGGTGTGAACACTGTTTTGTGTTTTTCCTGTTTGTTCAAATTATTGTGGGTTGTGTATCGAGGTCACTGCATTTACCATACATTTACTAGTTTTTTTAAGCATTTTGTATCACTCTTTTCACACATATATATAGTCTAGCCTGAAATAGCTGATATAGCTATATAGTCTAGCCTGAAATAACTGATAGTGACTGATAGCTTCCAGGCATTGAGTTCCCTGCATTGTCATCAGCATGTGTGGATGGTAGTATCTCCCATGATTTTAGTATATGTAATCCTTCCTTAAGCGACCCTGACGCGTGTTGTATGCCATTCTTCCACACCACCACTTTAACTGGGTAGCCCCATTTAAACTGTAGGCCATGTTGCCTCAATGATTGAGTGACAGGGGCAAACTCTCACTGCTTTTGAGACATAAAAGCTGATAATGTTCATGCTAATTATGTGCCTTTCGTGCTGCTTGCATTACCTGTTCTTTAATATGGTAGAAATGTACCCAGGTGAGGATATCCCTTGGACTCTCAAGCCATTGACCTTTGGGTGTCTGGTGCGTTCTGTCCAAGGTAAGGTCTAAAGCTGATGCTGTGGGCAGGGGTGTAACTAGAGATCACAGGGCCCATTTTGCAAAAATTGCCCTGGGGCCCCAAACTTCACCAAGAATGTCCCATAGTAACAATTTTTTCCCAAAACTCCTTGCGAGTGCCACCTTTACTCCAAAGCAGCTTATCAGTGCCATCCTAAGCCCAAACACTCTGTCTGTGCCATCTTTGTCCCCTAACGGCTGGTCTGCGCCATCATTTCCCCCAAACAGCATGTCTGTACCACTTGCAATATCCACTCAGGCACACATATGTACGAAAACACACCTACAGAAATTTACACACGCTGACAAACATACACTACTAACACATATGTACACGCTCATTCTAACACACACACTCCCTCTAACACGCAAACACAACACATACATCCATTTGCTATCACTAACACTCATGCTAACACACACTCCATTTCACTACTCTTACACATACATTCTCACACACAATTACACAAACATATTATTTACTAATGGAAGGGCGGGCAGGGGTATGTATGTTTTTATGTACATGTAAACAAATGTATATGTATAAGTGTACGTGAGCATGTCACATGCTTCCGTAGAACTGCTCCCCACTATGGATATTACCGATTTTTCATGTGGCTATGTTGGTCTGTGGTCGGCTCTGACCCAGTATGTGCAACTTTTAGAGCCATGTCCTTGTGAAATCTTGCAAAATTCTTAGATCTTTAAATCTCTGCAAGATCCATTTGTTGATGTATACCTTTTGTGATCTTTAATTCGAGTGTGAAAAAATGAACGATGACATGACATGCAGTATTTTATTTGCAATGTTTTGGCTTTGGAAAACACTAGGTTTATTATAACACAGTTTTTTTGTAGTCATGTCAGTGAGCAAAACAGTAAAATATCCGATCAGACATCATCAGGTTTTCCTCTAATACATACATACATTATTACATTATTATTAAATTGGGACCTGTCTACTAGACCCTTTATTTTGTAATAATTGAACTTAATTAATCAGTTCTAAACACTGTCTTTCCAAATTCCAATTTTCTAATTACTTTACAATATAAATGTCTATTTGTTTTAGTACTTTTTAAAACGCATAGTTAATCAACCAATACAAACAATTTCCTCATATTTCACAATTAACATTAAGGATGTTTTACATTACAAGAAATTTAATTTACAATTACTCAATTAAATAATGTTGCAAAATAACTTGGCTGCTACAATAATAAGGGAAATAAAAACAAGGTATTTACCAGCAAGCCAATGGAACGTTCGTACAAATGAAAGTTAGTTATAATTTATGGAAGTCATTAAGCAAAATAAACATTGATTTGGTTTACAACAGGGATATTATGTTTATATGTAACTTTTTTCAAACGTATTTATAAAATATGAATGTATTCTTCAGCTACAGAACCCACCTGCATTAACAAAGCAATTTGTTCTATTACCTGCAAGTCCCTTTCTCCATGTTTTAAAATATTATGCAATGGCTAATGACATTTTTGGATGAACTTGGCCAATTCTACAACCATCATTCTAATTCCTTCATTTTAGTATACGTCTCACTTTTCCTTGTCCAGCTGTACAAGCGAATGTTTCTGCTGGCCAGAATCTACTAAAAGGTTTGCCAGAGTTCAAAATGCGTTGCCTAGCGCAGATAAATTTTCGCTTGCAATAGCGAAATAGTTGTGGAAATATAATATATCCACCCATGTAACTACTCCATCGGTTGTTACTTGTAAAATCACTTTGCAGCCCACAGCTATAAAATATAATTTAAAGCTAAAAGTTTTGTTTGCTAAAGACACTTGCCAAAAAGATTAGTAATTTTCTGCCGGGCACAAAAATGTCAAGCTTGACCAAGGAACTCAATTATGAGATGTGGCCTAGTGCTGGTAATAAAAATAATAAGTATTCATTGTGAAGTGTGTTTTGTGGATAAGTGATTTAATGAATCAGTTGTTGTTGACGACTAAGAATATTATGATTATTTTTATGAATCCTCAGCACTGTCTATACTAACAGGTTCACACACGTACTACATTCCTAAACAATTAAAAAGAAAAGCTCACAAAAGTCTTAAAACAATGTGATGTGTAGTTATCCCATGGTAATTTGATAGGCCCTCAAAGTTTATATGCCATCCAGAGGAAATGAATGTGTAGTGTTATTGAGTCCAATAGGTCCATTTTTTATATGGTACTACCCAGCTGACCAATACTTGAAGGTTCAGAAAATCCCAAAATCCCTCTCTCGGTATGAAATATACTGACTGTGATTTTGTAGCTTAATCGTTCATCAGTTTTTCCAACATTTATTTAAGATGAACACTTTTGATACCTTCATAAACATTGTAAGCTGTCATAAGGTTTTTTTTTTTTACTGTTATTATAGGTCTATGTGCAAATTCTCAAAATGGATCAATCGTTTAAAACCTTAATAAGATGTCACAGCATGCATGCCGGGCACGTCATCTAGAGATCAGGTATGAGCTCGAACCTTGATGCTGGAGAGGGGTATGCTTTATGAAACCCATGGATACTAGAGACAAAAGCGACATGCATTTTGTTGACCATATGTTTCTCCTGTCCCTAAACAAGAACTGGTTTAGATATTTGTGGTAGCAATTGTCCAGCATATGTTTTAGTATGCAAACATATGACATATTATAAATGCACATCCTGGAAGGCAAATGGAGGGAAGAGTATTATGTGTATCTGCTGTTATTTTATTCTTTAGTGACACAGCTAGAAGACTCAAGAGTCAACAGTACAGTTGTAAGTAAGCTGAACAAAAAGGAAATCAGATGTGGACAGTCATAGTACAAATCCTCAAGAATAAGGCATACGGAGAACCTATTGTATCGTTCAGTGTTAGCATTCATTCAGTGGAACTCCTCAACTGTTTGATTAATACTTTGTCTTGCATGTTTGCATGAGGGTGGAACTCAGTTTTAAACCACTGAAAACATTTTAATACCTCTTGAGATCATCCACAAATACATGTATTGGCATCTTTTTTTATCAAGAGCAGTGAAAGAAGTTGCTGTTACGGAAACATTGTGGATATATTATCTATAGTAGTTGGATCATACAAAATGCTATGGGGATCCAGCTGTGCACCTTTTGTGGAGATGATGCATCCAACGACAAATACACTGGACTTGTCTCAGTTCTGGTCTTTCACATAGAGTCATCATAAAGTACAGATCTGACATAAACACGATGCTTAACAAGAGACTTAAAATTAGAAATAATGTTGCCTAAATAGACCTTGACATGAGAGAAGATTATATATGAAGATACCATTGATGAAATTTAGGAAGTCAGCAGGGGCGTTAGAGAGGCCAAATAGCATCACCAAGTATTTGTACTGCCAAAACAAGTATTGAAGCCTGTCATTCAGTTGTGAAATCCAATTTGGTGAACACCACAGAACGTCATAAATGATTATGCAGTTCGGATATGAAAGGTAAAAGGTATTTTGTAATCCCTTCACAAAAAACGCGCCGCATCAGTGAAAAGGCCCGCTGGCGTTTAATAGCTGCGGCTATTAAAGATCGGCGGCTTTGCAGGATCCACGGAAGCCTCACAAGTGAGGCTGGCCGTGGATCATGGAAGGAAAGCCGTCCCCCGAAACAAAATGCAGAGGCGGCCGGCTAAAACAGTGCTTAGGAAGCAATCGGCAATTTTATTTTGTGCCCTGTAACTCCCCCTCAAAAAGAACATAAAAAAACCTATTATTATATTTTGGGGTATTTTGGTCAACTGAACTGGCTTGGGGACCATTTTCATAGTAAAATAATTTTTGTTATTTCAATGTACTAAATATTGGACTACACATCTAAAAATGATATCAAAGAAAGCTCTATCTCTCCTTGAGACAAACAGTATATACCGTAAAAACGACCCCCCAAAATCTGAATATTAACTTAGGAAAAAATAAAAAGCCTGAATATAAGACGACCCCAAAGGAAAAAAGTTTTACCAGTAAATGTTAATTCATGTAAACTATTTTTTTTAATAAAAGCTATGATTGAGAAAAATATTTTTTTTGTTTTTATTTCTTGTATTTTCCAACCTGTCCCCCAGTTACGCACATCTGCCCCCAGGCTTGCCACTCCAATATGGCACTGTGGCCCATGATATGCCTTTTAACCCTCTATATGCCACTGTGCCCCATGGTATGCCTTTTGACCCCCTATGTGCCACTCTGCCTCCAGAAATGCCTTATACCTATATCCCATTCTGGCATTTAGGGGGTTAAAATGCATATTATGGGGCAGAGTGGCATATAGGGAGGTATAAGGCATTTCAGGAGGCAGAGTGGCATTAAGGGAGTTAAAAGGCATTGTATAGAGCACTCTGCCTCCAGAAATGCCTTATACCCCTATATGCCACTCTGGCATTTAGGGGGTTAAAAGGCATATTATGGGGCAGAGTGGCATATAGGGAGGTATAAGGCATTTCAGGAGGGAGAGTGCTCTATTAAATGCACCCTTAACGCCACTCCAGAAATGCCCTATGCCCCCATTTAACACACACACCCTATACCCCCATTTAACTAACACACACACTCTCTCTCCCCCCCTCTCTCCCCCCCTTCCCCCTCTCTCACCCCTCTCTCTCCCCTCTCAGCCCTCTCTTACTGGTGCTTCCAGCCGGGGCAGCGGGTTGACGTCGCCTTCCGTTGCAGCCGGAAGGACGTGGAGTTGGCAGCGGGGGTTTGTATGCGTCCGTCGCGTATACTTTCCCCGACTGTCAGAGATCAGAGTTCCCCGCACCGGGGAAGTCTACGCGACGGACGCAGACAACCCCCGCTGCTAGCCACACCTCCTTCCGGCAGCAGCGGACGTTGTCTACGCGGATCGCGTAGACGTCAACCCGCTGCCCCGGCAATACAGCAGGAAGCACCGGTAAGTGTGTGTATGATTGGGGGGGGGGTGAGACAGGAGGATCCAGGTCCCCTGCAGTGGTGCGGGGATCTGGATCTTAGTCTCCCAATCAGACCTCTATTTGCGGTCTGATTAGAAGACGGCCCCGATTAGAAGACGAGGGGTATTTTTCAGAGCATTTGCTCTGAAAAAAACCTTGTCTTATAATCGAGCAAATACGGTAATTTGTGTGGGAGCACAAAAAATTAAAACGGAGATTATGGACGAGGAAACAGGTTTTTGGGCAGATCTCAGTAAAGATGGGTTTAATATAGCTGCTTTCAAACCAACCAAAGACCATGTACCTAAGACTGGAAAGTAACTGCTTAAACCGACAAATATACATTTGTGTTAATCATTATGGGTTAAATGATGCATTTTTCTCATTGTTTTGGAAAGCATTTGATTGCAATTTAGCACATGTATCCATAAGATGATTTAAAACCTCCTGAGTGATCTTTCATAATATTTAGTAGTTTATAGATCTGCATGCCACGTTATCCCTTCTTGATTTAATGTCTGGTTCTTTAGTCCTTGCATGATATCCTGCAATTGCAATGCTGTCATGGGTTCCCCAGAGAAATGTTTGAACAAGCAAAACTGTTCACATCTAATAATTGATGGTAGTGAATCCCCCACAGGTTATAGGTTGTTCTAGTTCAGTTTGAGGGGGCATGTGCATTATAAGTTACTTTGTTGAATGAGAATGTACAGCTGTGAAACTGACTTATATACAGGGATAGATTCAATAGGTATGGCATTTTCAGGAAAGCAGTATAATTACCAAAACAATTTACTTTACTGTACCCAATTCATTAGTATATGATTATTAATATGTTTTGTTCACTTAGATAATTATATTTTATGCTTAATGTCTTTCCCAAGGCTATTTATCTCTCATATCATACCTAATAAAAAGTCTTGTTAATTGTGCATTTTTACCAGATGAATTTGCCGAGAAAGAGAAGTGTTTCTGTACTCTTTCTCTGTGAATCCATCTGCAGTAGTGTGGCTTCTTTGAGTACTTCCTCAAAAGTGCAGAACCATGAATTACATCACGAGGACAGACTCTCCCCGTTCCTCCAATCAGGGCCTGTTAAACTGAGCTCATACAAAAGAACAAGAAGAGGCTAGACAAACAGAACTGCGGAAAAGGAGACAGGTACGCAGAAGCAGTCAGTGAAGAAGGTAGGGAGACATGATGAATATAGAAGATTGAAGTGGATTGAAGATAGAAGAGAAAAGAGAGAATATATAAGATGAAGAAGATGCAAAGCAGAAGTGGTCAGCAGAGAAGGTAGGGAAACATTTAGAGAGCGTGAGAGTGAATAAAATGACTGAGATTACCCAATTTGCAATTCATACAAATATGAGTGCTTAGTTTAGTGATACAAGTTTAATATATATTATACTTGTGCATTCAGATTCGTACATATACAGTATATATGCATGTGTGTGTGTATATGTGTATATGTGTATATATATATATATATATATGTAGCCCTGGCACTAGAACTCCTCCAGTTGCCATGGTGAACGATGCACCACAGAGTTCTAGATATAGCAAACTGACTGTCCTTCATCAGCCAGTATTATGAACATCTGTGTAAGCCAATCAGTTGGGATTTTTGGAAAGGAAACGGAGGGTCAAGGCATCCATCTTAGAGATTGAGGACCTGAAGAAGAGGAGCCAGGAATGATGTGCCTTGTTTTTTTTTTCTTTTGTCATTGTAAAGTTATTTTCTTAGTGGGTAATATCTCTGAAAGCTTCAGATATCCCAGCTAAGTGGAGGCACTGCGTCATTAGATCCCCAATCTCTTAACAATTTGCAGAGGCTCAGGACTACCTGCTATCACTAATATGGAGGTAACCGAGCTGGAGACTAACCCTGCATCCAGGTTAGTCCAAAAAAGTTGCCATGGTGAACGATGCACCACAGAGTTCTAGATATAGCAAACTGACTGTCCTTCATCAGCCAGTATTATGAACATCTGTGTAAGCCAATCAGTTGGGATTTTTGGAAAGGAAACGGAGGGTCAAGGCATCCATCTTAGAGATTGAGGACCTGAAGAAGAGGAGCCAGGAGTGATGTGCCTTGTTTTTTTTTTCTTTTGTCATTGTAAAGTTATTTTCTTAGTGGGTAATATCTCTGAAAGCTTCAGATATCCCAGCTAAGTGGAGGCACTGCGTCATTAGATCCCCAATCTCTTAACAATTTGCAGAGCCTCAGGACTACCTGCTATCACTAATATGGAGGTAACCAAGCTGGAGACTAACCCTGCATCCAGGTTAGTCCAAAAAAGGGTTACAGATGGAGGCACTGCTGAGATGAGTTGGGGAAACAGTACAATCACAAACATAATTTCCTACCCTTCACCAAAGGAAGTAAGGGTTTGGGCAGAAGATTTGCTAACCTTGCCTAACCAAGTTGTGGCAGTATGCAATTTACCTGAAAAATCAGCATTAAAGCAGATACCTGGACTAGAACGCCTAAAAATCCTAGGCACATGGGTAGACCCTAATACCAGACAAGGGGTTGCTCTAATCAAAGGATATACTAATCTAAATAAAATAAAAGGTCTTGTGTCCATCCACAAACGGAGAGGTCCTCTGGAGGGGTGTCCCCTTGTGTATGCATATGAAGAGGCAGGAAATGATAGTGAAGATGATGACTCGGGTAATAATATGTTTAGTCTGCCCATAGATGATAAGAGTGATAAAGAAAGTAATAGTGAGGAAAGAGATCAGAAGCCAGTATGCACCTCTGGAGTAACATCTAAACTGTCATGTAGAAGACTTCCTAGTATTCCTTACAGACCCCCTACACTTACCCAGGAGTCTGAGGAACCCATTCAGTTATCTGAGGTGTTATCACAACTTTCTGATCATATAGTTCTAGCTACTCATACTCACAGTTATAGAAAACTGAAAGTCTTCTCTGACACTGTCCCTGTCCCAGCAGGAGAAGAAAGCTATGAAACTTGGAGAGACAGTGCCTTTCAGGTTTTAGAAGAGTGGACTTGTCCTGAGGAAACTAAGAGGCAACGGCTTTTGGAAAGCCTAAAACCTCCAGCGGCACATTTGGTTAGATTTAATCGCAAATTAAATCCAGACCTGACTACTGAGGGTGTCATGAAAGTGTTGAAGAGTGCATATGAAGAAGCTGAAGACCCTGAAGTATTGAGAGCTCGCTTTATAACCACCAAGCAAAAGCAAAAGGAAAAAGCCTCCTCCTTCATTACCAGAATAGAGCTGTTCTTAGGAGAACCTGTGGAAAAGAAAGTCATACTTATAACTGACGCACCAAGGTTCAGAAAACAGCAGATAATCAGAGGGTCACTACAAACTGATCCTATAATGATCGCTTTAAGAACCAGCATTAAGCCTCAGGAATCTGTTACTTGACAAATGTCTCCAGAGTATGTCTTCCAGGACAAAGAGAAGAAATCATCTCTTCAAGAAGCTAAATTGTCAAAAGAACTTGCAGCAGCCAAAAAGAAAATATCAGATCTGGAGCTACAGGTTAAGACTTATAAGAAAGAAGGAGGAAAACCTTTACAGTCTTCTGTCTACCAAGATAAGAGGGGGCTAAAATGTTTTTCTTGTGGGCAACTCGGTCACACTGCAGCCAAGTGTCCAATTTCCCAAGATACACTTCAAGTCATGGCTGTTGAGATGCCTACATCAAGCTTCAGTAAAAAGACATGGAAAAGGAGGCACTCAAAAGGAGGCCGCAGCCTCACAATGAGTGCTCGGTAGGACCCAAATCTGTAGTCCCTATTCTTATTGAGGAGATACATACCATCGCACTGATATACACAGGCTCACAAGTAACCTGCATTTTTCGATCATTTTATGACACTCATCTGAGTCACATTCCTAGGTGGAATAAAGTTATGGGGAATGAACCACCAATCGTATCCAGTTGATGTATGTGCAAAAGTAAGGATAACCATACCACAGCTGAGCACTGGGAGGCCTTGCTCTATGAATAGTGAGGCCCTTATATGTCCTAACCCTGGAAAAGCTAGTGCCTATTATATTGGGTACCAATGCGCGAGTGGTGCAGGATGTGTTCCGAACCTTCCTACAAAATGAAGGAGATGTCTTTTTGGAGAGGATGGAAGATTTACCACATGCTCTGAAAAAAGAATGTTACCGGTTGTCTCATGAAGCCCAACAGGGTTACTTTAACTACTGGGGAAACCATTCAGTCTACCTTACCATAGGGCATATTATGTGGAAGCAGAGAGTATTGCCTTGAGTCACACCCTGAAGACGATGTAAGGAAAGCGTGGACAATAATATCAGAAGTTAAACATTGGAAATGTGATAATGTAGGGATTTTCCCAGTGTTGGTTAGACGTTTATCTCACATTGAAATATATCCTTGTCAAAAGCTGGGAGTGATACAGCTACTAGAAGATGTAATCCCAATCACAGCCATGAATGTGGGCACAAAGAAAGATACCTCAACTAAACTAGAGTTCGACCTAGACGAGTCTAGCTTACCTCCAGAATGGAAACAGAGTCTACATGATGCACTGATATCTAGAGAGGGAGTGTTCTCCAAAGGAGAAATGGTTGTAGGGTGCGCGAAAAGTGCTCAACATGCCATTCGCTTGAATAATTCGACTCCATTCAAGGAAAGATCTAGGAAGATTCCACCACATGACATTGAAGATCCTTCTCCAGCAAATGGAAGGTATAGGAATAATTGAAGAATCTAGAAGTCCTTATGCTTCCCCTATTGTGGTAGTAAGAAAAAAGAATGGGTCAGTTAGGCAATGTGTTGACTACCGAACATTGAACAAGAGGACTGTTCCTGATCAATACACTCTCCCAAGGATAGAAGACCTACTTAATACTTTAACTGGAAGCAAATGGTTCAGTGTGTTGGACCTCAGATCTGGATACTACCAGGTACCCATGAAGGCTGAAGATTAGGAGAAAACAGCTTTCATTTGTCCGCTGGGATTTTATCAATTTACAAGAATGCCTCAAGGTGTCACTGGGGCCCCTGCAACTTTTCAACGACTCATAGAACAGTCACAATCACACACAACAGGACAGGCGCCGCCACACCGACACCGAAACACACACACAAAGGATAAGCTCTGCCACACCAACACCCAGACAAACACACCAGAATAGGCTCTGCCACACTGACACCCAAACAGTGTGTTTGTGTTTTTGCCCCCTTGCGTATCACCCCCAGCCAGCCAACCATGTCTATTTTATGCCCCCAGCCTGCCCCTTTCTATAATATTGTTTTATGTAATGGCCCCAGCTCCCCCTTTGAGTATTGATCCCGCCAGCCCAGATAAAATGCTGCCCTGCAGTATGGAGGATGTATATCTGACTAATTGGTTCCCTTCTATGAATCCCCAATACTGCTGGGCAGTATTTTATCTGGGCTGGTCAGCAATATGTAAAACTTATATGTGTCCAGGAAAACATGGCGGAAGTGGTCACCCTAATGCCCCCACACCCTTGTGTATTGCCCCCAGCCAGCCCCACATTGTATATTTATCCCAGCCCCCTTTACAATTGCTTTATGCGATGCCCCAGCCAGCATCCCCTTGTGAATCAATACCCCCACACCCTTGCGTATTGCACCCCCCTTTAGTATCATGTCAGCCCTGGCACCCAGATTGCATCCACAGGACCTGCCTAGCACCCAGATTGGAAGCATAGGACTTGCTATCCTTGCCCCCAAAAGGCCTCCCTGTGGCATCTTTGCTCCCAAACAGCCTCCCTCTTCCATGCTATCACACACATATTCATTAATTCACTCATTCACAAATATTCATTCATATACTCACTGTGCATTATGGCCAAACATCTCCCCCACCTCCTTACCTGAACTGCAGATCTGTGTCGCTCGCAGGTTTCTGCAGGGGCTCCTATTTTCTATTCTTTTTACCCATAACATACAGATCGGATAAAATAGACTTTCACTAGTCCGTCCGAGAAACTGCTCCTAATTGCTTGTCTTTTTACCCCCGCCTACTGGGAGGATCGTGTGATGATCTCCCAGAGTAAAGGCTGGACCGCCCAGGTCTTCAAATGAAACTTTACTGACAAACGAACGACGAGAGACACACGATACGCGGCGACAGGAACAGATAAGAAATGGACGACGCGTGATGACGCAACATGGGAACGGACATAAAAAGAACACAAGAACGCAACAGGACCACTTACCGGATCGATTATACTTCTACTGAGGAAGCCAAGTCGGCGAAACGCGTTTGGAAGGATCCATTTGGACTATTTTCTATTCCACAATCGGTGGATTTTCTACATACACGCTGTTATGCACTCTGAGTGCATGGACTACATGTGAGTGCATTTGTAACGGTGAACTTGATTTTTTACCTAAGATATTGCACCATTTTAGCTTATGTTTTTAGATTCAACACGAAGATCATTAAAGATATTACTGCATTTCACTTTGATGGGCTTGGATCATCTGTTCCACTTGTGAGTGCAACACTTCACTTCCACATAAGATTGATCTTACACTCTACACTATATATTGTTTTGTTTGTTTTTTTCCCTATATGTATCTATACCCTATGTAACCTATTTTTCTGGTCAGGAAGTTTAATACGCATACCGCGTAGATGTCCCCCGCCGGCCCCGCAAGACCCCGGGGAGTCTGCACCGGTAAGTCTAGGGGTGGGGGCACATCTCAGGGGGGAGCAGAGTGGCAGGATATCTCAGGGGGAGCAGAGTGGCAGGATATCTCAGGGGGGGCAGAGTGGCAGGATATCTCGGGGGGGGCAGAGTGGCAGCATTTCTCGGGGGGGCAGAGTAGCAGCAGATCTCAGGGGGGAGCGGAGTGGCATCATATCTATTCCACTGTTTTTTTTGTTCTAAGAAATTTTTTTCTTTAATAAAAGCACCTAACTTGCGGCCTATATTCGGGTGCGGCCTATAACTGAGCCAATACGGTATATATATATATATATATATATATATATATATATATAGAAGTAAATCATCCTTTCTTAAAAATGTTTTATAACTTTTGATAAACTGTTAATAGTATAAAATAGAATACACTAGATGGACAAAAGTATCGGGACACCTGACCATTACACCCACAGTGACTTTTATGACATTGCATTCTAAATACATAGACATTAGTATGTATTTGCCTCACCTTTGCGGCTATAACAGCGTCCACTCTTTGGAGTAGGCTTTCCACAAGATGTTGGAGTGTTTATGTGGGAATTTTTGTCCATTCATCCAGTAGAGTATTTGTAAGGTCAGGCACTGATATTGGACCAGAAGGCCTGTCTCGCAATCTCTGTTCCAGTTCATCCTCAGGTTCCTCACCCAGTCAGGTTCTTCCACACCAAACTCATACAACTATGTCTTTATGGACATTGCTTTGTGCACTGGGCACAGTCATGCTGGAATAGAAATAGGCCTTGTCCAAACAGCTCCCTCAGAGTTGGAAGCTTAGCATTGTCCAAAATGTCTTGGTATGTCCCCTTCATGGTTTTAGGACATAATATCAATCATTTGTTTCTTAACAGGTCTAAAAATTAGGTAAGTACAACCTCAGGTGTACAACAACACATGACATATTACACCGTGTCAAGTGTGAAAAACTAAGTACACCGTAAGACTCAATAGTTTGTAGAACCACCTAGTAGTAATTGTTTTCTCTTTAACTTTATTAGTCTCTCGTATCGTTGTGGAGGATTTTAGCATGCTCTTCTGTAGAACATTGCTTTAGTTCATTGAGGTTTATAGAAATTTGTTTATGCGGAGCTCTCTTAAGGTCCCGCCACAGCATTTCAATTGAGTTGAGGTCTGGAGTTTGACTGGGCCATTGCAACACCTTGATTCAGCCATTCTGTTATAGATTTGTTGATATAGCTGGGCTCATTGTCCTGATGCATGACTAAATTTCAGCCAAGCTTTAGATCTTGGGCAGATGGCCTCACATTTGACTCTATTCACTTTGGTATACAGAGGTGTTCATAGTTGACTCAATGACTGCAAGGTTCCCAGGTCCTATGGCTGCAAATCAAGCCCAAATTATCACTCCTCCTCCACTGTGCTTGAAAGTTGGTATGAAGTGTTTGTGCTGACATGCTGTGTTAGATGTTTGCCAAACATGGCACCGTGCATTATGGCCAGACATCTCCACTTTGATCTTGTCTGTCCAAGAAGATGCAAGTTTGAAAACCTAAGCCAAGTTCGTTTTAGAGATAAGAGGCAACCCTTCCAGACAAACCATACTTGTTCAATCATTTTCTAATTGTACTGTCATGGGATGTCATGGTAACAGTCTTGACTTTTGAATAATCTTTCTCATGGTAGAATGATGGACTTTAATTTGTTTGGAAATTGCCAGATTGATGGGCAGCAACATTTGCTTTTATAAGATCATTGCTAATGCCTTTCCTCACACACCTGAATGCTCCAGACCAGCAAACTGCTAAAACTTTGGGTTTTAAAGAGGTGGTCACACAATGTAATATGTCATTTGTTGTTCATCTGAGGTTGTATTTACCTAATTGTTAGCCTGGTATGGAACAGCTGATTACATCTGAGTGACTATTCAATTGCCTGTATTTCTGTCCTAACAACTCTTTAACTGAACTCAAGCAATAAAGACCATTACATTTGCACCACATTCCCAGGTACTAAAAAATTATTTCTAAAAATACAAATACAAATAGATATATTCGCACAGCCCTAGTGGTGTCAGGTATGAAAAGAGGAGTCAATTAACTTATTTATATGTATGTAGGCAGAGCTGTACTTTCCACTTCATTACCCCTTAGCATAAGTTGGAGAATAGCTAACACTATCTTCCAAATTGACTTTTCCTTACTGTTGTTTGCATTTCATTGCTCTAGTGAAGCATATCAAGACAGTTAGTTTTGATACTGAACTTAGAAATATTAATGCAAGGTCTGGTAAATAGTATGCATGGTTGTATCCAAATAGTTGAACATTTTATACAGAATCTTTATATTGTTGTTGTTCTAAATCAGAATGTTGTCTAGCCACTGGGCCACAAAGCAGATAAATACATTTTGAAAATTGTCTGCAATATTAGGGCTTTTTAAGTACTTCTGCAAAAGAGCGGAGTCACATGGACAGCCTCTCCCCTGTTCCTACAATATGGTGAAGTTCACGGAAGTGTGAGAGAGAGCGTGAGAGAATATGAGAGAGTGAGAAAATACTGTTTTAGTTTTTTAGTAATGTTTTTTTAATTACATTTTCTTTAATTTAACATTAAAATTTTGGGGTGTGGCTTCTAATTAGGTGCGGGCTCTTTTATGAACAATACAGTATATTGAAAGCATTTGGCAGTTGGTTGGTTACCATAATGCATATAATTTTAGGAACTTATTTAAATGGGACTCATGTTTTGACATATTGACTTCAACAGATTAAACTGCATTCTTACATGTTCATCAAGATAATTTTGTTATGTATGACATATTTCAGCATATCTGGGATTAATTATTTTGTTCGGGGTGTGTGTAAGAAGTAAGAAGTGAACTAATATACAGATACTCCTTTGGTGAGCCATTTTGCTAATGTCAACTTTTGTTTGCTGTGTTTCCTGGTGGGTATTAAAATTCCCTGCATTTTACAGCCCGTTTTTCTAACACATACAGCCATTACAGTTAAGAACCATCACCCCACAGATTTTTTTGACTATATAAATATGACATAAATTGCAGACTTGTAGACTAAGGACACTGGGACTCATAGCGTTGTGTTGTTTTTCATTACATTATTTTGATACATAACAAAAGCAGGCAGGTAACTCCTATAATGTAAGAAAGAAAGAAAAAAAAAGACAATCTCTGGCAGAACAACTTGTTTTAACAGAAGGGTACTAAAATCCTAGACTATAAGAGAACAAACTGGCTGTACTAAATTAAATGTTGACAGACAAATGTTTTACAGCATTTTAACACAGAAAAATTACATGTTTAAGAATCCACAAGGTAACAAAGGAAAAACTTTCATGCTTTGAACTGCATTGGTCTGTAGTGCTAGCTATAGGTTTTCAGGGGGCCCTAAAAGCAATATAACAGGAAAGACCAATTGTGCTACTCATTGTACTCATTTGCTGGAACACTGTTTGAATCTTTTATGAGATTGCGTATCTTAGAAAATTTTTAGCTAAAAAAGTTTTGTATTTACTTTTACATCTTTTTAAAAAAGAACAATGACAACATCACTTTTTAAAGATATACCACTGTGTACATTGATGTTGCACATGTAATGTAACTAGAACCCATATGACAAAACATATATTTCCCCCCGAGGTCAGCATACCATGAATCTACAGCTATGTAAACTTACTAGTACTATTTACACTGGGGTGGTTGTGTAAGGTGAAACCATAGCTACTAAGGTGAAACCATATTTTAAACTAGCAATTTGTGCAAAGGTCTTAGATGTATCGGTAATTTCCAGAAAACAATTTGAGTTAAATGTGACATTACTTCCCAAAGATTATTTTTCTGTTTGGTGCTTAACAGTTCCTATTACAGAACGGAACCCTTTTCTTGAGGAACATGTGGATGCAGATCTCTGCCAACTACAGAGGTGAATAAAGGAAGGGAGAAAAACTTTCCAATGATGCAGAAGGTTATTAATATTTGTTATTAGCTGTTAAACTTGCGGCATCTGATGACTGTAACTGGCTGCTTCCCATTGACTAGTAACTTGTTGCAAAGGAAAAATACTGGGTACAAACAATAGAAAGGTATTACTTTTTCTGTAATTACTGGAAATATTTAAAGATAAAACTCTAACTAAAAAAAGACAACAAATGAGACAACTAGCAATTTTACTAAAACCAACTTGCATTAGAATGCACAAATGCACCTTGTATACATTTGCATACAAGAAATGTGAGTGTATGTCGGTCTACAAAATTATGAAACTCGCAAATTCACTAATTTGGGACTTCTTGCATTAAAGTCTTGTGCCTAGTGTTATTTGGTAATTCTTGCATTAAAGTCTAGTGCCTAGTGTTATGTGTTTAGTAGGAAGGTGTTAAATGAGACAGTGTGCCTCAGAATCCACCATCGATGAGGCTGACCACTTGACGTTTTAGTATACAAACCCCAAAAGAACTCCTTCCCAAATACTCATATACTCATGATCCTGTTTTTTTCTTCTCATGACTTGGAAGCATCCTGGAGCTTGTAGACTTCAGTGATTGCTAACTATGTAGCAAAATGTGCCCTTATTTTCAACAAAATGCATATTCATGCAAGGAGTCTTACTGGTAGAGGCGATGATAAAAAACTGCGAAGACAGAAATTAGCACAGCCCACACAATACTAGTCCTGCAATACAATGTCCTGCAAGAAGGTCCTAACTGGCTCCATATTATGTATTGTTAAATCTGTGAGATTACTTACAAAATCTCCTTGCATTAACAATGTATTATGAAGGGACAGCTTCAGGGGCATTACTAGAAACCACAGGGCCCCAGGGAGAGGATTTCCCTGGGTCTCCAAACTTCACCAAGCAACCTGTCCCACAGTGCTACCTTTGCCCTAAGCAGCTTATTATTTGCAAATAAGAGAGGGTCATGCTTTTGGCCAGTATGTACGAGTATTGTAGGTTAGAATATCTATATCTACTTAGAGTTGTGCAAAATGGATGAAGCATTTCTGTCTCTTTCTTCTCAAATCCAACTGTATTATTCTGGCCTCTCAGAGCACTCCCACAATAGGGCAGAGCCACACGAACAGTCTCTCCCTGTTCCTCCCATCCTTTTGCGGAACCACTCCGGGAAGCCTGGTTAATGGAGCAGATACCACGGACAAGCAGACAAAAAGAGAAGAACAAGGAAAAGCAGAGCTTCAGAAAAGTTAGCAGGGACACGGAAGTGGTCGGCGGAGAAGATATGTTGACCAGTATTGCTTCAGACCTAATGAAGAGAGGATAACTCTCAAAAGCTTGTCTATTAAATATTATGTTAGTCTGATAAAAAAACAGGTATCACCGCATACTCTGCAATACTCTGTTTTTTTGACATCGTGTCTACTGGACTAATAAGGCTTAACCCATTTACATTATATATATATATATATATATATATATATATATATATCACTACTGTCATGGAAGCAATTAAAAAACAATCAATACTTATTTTTTATTTAAAAAAATAAACATTTAATAAAAAATAAATATATCAATGTACCATTACTCAAGAATCATGAAATGTATCTATCTAATTTATCTAAGTTTTATGTGTGTGAATTTCTTTTTGGCTCTGGTCCAGGAAAAGCTAATGATTAACATTGAATAGGTTCTATTTCCAATGGTAAGATACCATGAATAGAAATAGGTCAAGCACTATGGAGTGATCCATCTGCAAGAATAATAGCCTAAATGTGGGCTTTCCTTTCCACAAAACATAATATGTTCACATGAATTTATTAAAATTGTTAATTAAGAATTACACATTTTCTAACACCAAGTTCAGAGTAGAGGGAAAGCTAAACTTTTCTAAAATACATCCAAAACATTTTCTGCAACAGACAAATGCTGGTGCTTCATGGTAGACCATGCGGCATGTAACAGTAGTATCTATTAGACATGCTTTAATACAAATGTGACTAGAATCTGTAACAAAGATTGTTGAATGTCTCTCCAAGATCAGCAGTAGCTGTATTTGAGAAGGAAGCCTCAGGTTCCTTTATAATGCATGCAAAAGCAATTTCACTTCAAATCTCAGGTTTACTTTGGCAAGCTCACACTTTATTAGGGATTAAGGCCACAAAATCTACTGAATGGAAGTATGTGTTTTGGACTACATTCCAGGTTGCAAATGGATTGGCTGTTAAATTTAATCAGAGGAGTTCGTCATGAAAATCATGGAAGCATTTGTCCAGAAATAGATTTATTTAATTTTCTTTTCTTATTGTAGTGCCTATATCTAGGACACTTTACAAAGGTCAATATCAAATAGATAAACATCAAAGCGTAAATCAGCAAAGGCTTTAAGAATGAGGATAGATTAAAATTGCTTGTGTATGTCATAGATGTATAATTGTGGAAGGGCAAATATGGCACTAGCAGGATGTTTGAGCCTTGGGGACCAAGATGGCACAGGCAGGGTGTATATGGGACAAAGATGGCACAGGTCGGGTTGTTTGGGGACAAAGTTGACTTATGGTGGGCTATTTGGGGACAAAGATAGCAAATCGTATGTGTGTTATCTGGGTGCTGGTCAGGTTCTATGTGGGCAGTGTGGACGCCAGGGCTGGCTTTGGGGTGTGCAACCTGTGATCTATGCTGGTAATTTAGGGGGTTTTATCTATACCTTTAATGCAGAGTTTATATGTAATTTCCAATTGATATATACCTGCAAAGCTGGGTTTTGTGTTATTCAGTTGATCTGTATTTCCTATGTTTCCATACGTTATTTATGTTTACCTGCAAATATAGGATTTGTATGTCTTATTCAGTTGATCAATACCTGGAGTGCTGTTTCCATGTGTTGTTTATTTAATTTTATTTAATTTAATTGGCAACAGGGTCTAATATTTATATATATATTTTGGCAGCAGGGGCTAATATTTATTTATATATTGGCAACAGGGTCTAATATTTATATATATTTTGGCAGCAGGGGCTAATATTTATTTATATATTGGCAGCAGGGGCTAATATTTATATATATTTATTATTTATTTATATATGTTTTGGCAGCAGGGGCTAATATATATTTATATGTTGGCAGCAGGGTTTAATATTTATATATATTGGCAGCAGGGTCTAATATTAATCTATATTGGCTGCAGGGGCTAATATTAATATATATCGGAAGCAGGAACTAATAATATATATCGGCAGCAGGGACAAATATTAATATATTTCGGCAGCAGGGTCTAAAATTAATACATATCAGCAGCAGTGGCTAATATTAATATATATCGGCAGTAGGGTCTAGATATTTATATTCATATTGGCAGCAAGGTCTAATATTTATATATATATTGGCAGCAGGGGCTAATATTAATATTTATTGGCAGCAGGGTCTAGTATTTATATTCATATTGGCAGCAAGGTCTAATATTTATATATATCAGCAGCAGGGGCTAATATTAATATATATCCACAGCAGGGGTTAATATTAATATATATCGGAAGCAGGGTGTAATATTTCTATATATCGGCAGCAGGGTCTAATATTTATATATTTATATATATTGGCAGCAGGGGCTAATATTAAAGAATGAAAAATAACTGCTAGTTCAGCTGTTATTTTGAAATCATATTTCAATCACAATCTTTACTTCAAAGAGATAAGTACATATTATGTAGTTAAAAATGCACATCTAATGCATATATATATATATATATATATATATATTGTATATGTACCGTTTCATAATTGGCCCCCCTACTTTGGTCCCTTTGTGCCCCACTAAATATGAAAGCTGGAGACGCCACTGAGCACATGACAGTGGGTTGTGATGTTGAGAGATGGATATACATAGGAGTGGAGCAGATGTGTGATGACAAGTAAAGAGGATGTAAAGTGATAGGAATCTTAAACACCATATTGAGGTGTCCTTGGTATTCAATGGCAGTAAAGAATTTTAAGCTATGCCTGGAGGCCAACAGATGCGTGTCAAGTGTAGAAAGGTAACACAACCTTCTCTTTATATTGTATATGTTGAGCTTAACATGTCATAGGTAGCAATTTAATGTGGCACAAACAAACAAGCTGTTTTATATTAAGTTATTTCTCAATGTGTTACATGTCAGCTACTGCACATTTCACGTTTTAGTAAATGTCTCATGAGCTGATCCAAAGGGCTGACTGAGTGCTGTCTTGGTCTTGGATACTGGTGTGTTCAGCCACTTACTCAAATAATCAGTCCTTAATCGTATGTACAGAATACATATTGTTAATAATTTCACCAGCCAAAGCACCTGACTTAAGTAGGGTTGAATCATAGGCATTGCTATGAGACTTTTATGACTGTGATCTATGAATTATAGGTTTATAATTGGTCTAATGGATTATGCCCAAGGATACACAGGATTATTCTCAACATTACACTTCCTGAACACAATTGTAACACTGTATATCTATGACATAACTCACCAACCATTTAAAAACAAGAAAAGCATTTAAACTACTAGGGGAACTGTCATTGTCCTTTATTACTAGTACCACATTAAAAATCGAATTGTTAATCAAGATGTGATGTTTTTTCCATAAATCGTTTCTAGTTTATACATGCCATGATACATTTAACCAGCTGCATATTAGCATGTGTTGTAGCTGTGTTGCTTTAGCCCAATCTTCTAAACCTAAACACTCATCATACTGCACTGTAGCAAAAATAGAATAACTCAGACCTAATCATGACGACAGTGATACTCGTGAAGGTCTGTAAAGGAAAGGATTTCATTGGATAAGCACACCTTCTGTAACATCGTCATTCAAAATACGGTATTCGCTCTTTTATAAGATAACCCTGATTATAAGATGACCCTCCAAAAATGTGAATAGTAATTTAGAAAAAAGAGAAAAAGCCTGAATATAAGACTACCCTATAGGAAAAAAGCTTTATTTCAAATATTAATTCACATGTAAACTATATATATATTTTTTTTTGTTCAAATATTTATTTATCAATTTTCCATGCAAAGAGGAATAATAAGGGGTACAGAAAGAAGAAACGGGACAGGGGTATTGCACTTTTTTCATATTTTCATATTTAATAAAACCTATGATTGTGAAAAATGCATTTTTTGGTTTTATTTCCTTTTATATGCCAATCTGCCTCCCTGATATGTTACTCTGCCCCTCAGAAATGCCTTATACCCCCTATATGCCACTCTGCCCTCTCTTGATATGCCTTCTTCCCTCTATATGCCGCTCTGCCCCCTGATATGCCTTATACCCCCTAAATGCCACTCTGCCTCCAGGATATGCCACTGTGCCCTCCCTATATGCCACTCTGCCTCTGTGCCTTATTCCTCCTTATATGCCCTCCTACGTACCAATGGATCCCTAGACTTGCTTCCTGTGCTCAAGTGGGGGCAGCCTGTGGATGTGGTGCAGACAACCTCTGCTGCTTCCAGGACTTCCGCTGAGTAGGTCATGTGATGCCGGTGCTCCGTCAGAGAAGCCCTGGCAAAGTGTCGGGTAGCAGCGGACGTTGTCTGTGCGCATCGCACAGATGTTCACCGGCTTCCAGAGAGGAGGATCCAGGTCCCCTGCATCGCTGTGGGGAAATCTCCTCTCTGGGAGCTGGTAACCTTTGCTGCTGCTGGCCAGTACTTCCGCCCGGACTTCTATGGTGGAGTACCGGAAGGTCATGTGACACCGGTGCTCAGTCATAGAAGCCCCGGCGGAAGTGCTGGCAGTAGCGGAAGATGTCTGCGTGCATCCTGCAGATGTGCACCGGCTGCCAGAGGGGAGGATCCAGATCCCCTGCAGCGCTGTGGGGGATCTGGATCTTAGACTTATAGTCAGACCTCTATTTGAGGTCTGATTGTGCAGATAAAGGACGTGTATTGTAACAAAATGAAATAAAACCAAACTTTATTTAATGTCTAACCACATTACATTATATAGCACTATATATCTTATGCTAAACAAATGTGCTTATCCTTTGTAATAAAATAACTAGAGGGCTTCCTAACTACCATACTAGACATTGTATACACTGCCTTTTACATAACTGTTTTTACTTTCCTCATGGATGTCTGTAGAAATATTTCCAGACAGGAGAAAATAGCAAATTAAACTGGGAAGTCCAGAGCTGGATCTAAGTTTGTGTTACCCTATAGTCTTATCCTGCTAAAAATATATATATAACAGCACCATCAATTGGTATAGGAACATGCGTGACACGTCATGGCATTACATAAGCTTAGAAAGCGATCTAAGATTTTTTTGTTTTCTTTGCTTAAACAGTGTTTACCATTTGTGGTAACCTGAAATACCATTTGTGGGGAAAAAAAACACAAAATAAATTACCGTATTTGCTCGATTATAAGACGACCCTGATTATAAGACGACCCCCCAAAATGTAAATATAAATTTAGGAAAAAAACAAAAAGCCTGAATATAAGACTACCCTATAGGAAAAAAAGTTTTACTAGTAAATATTAATTCATGTAAACAATATTTTCATATTTAATAAAAGCTATGATTGAGAAAAATATATATATTTTTTATTTCCTTTTATTTGCCAACCTGCCCCCCCATTTATGCGCATCTGCCCCCAGGGTTGCCACTCTGCCCCCAGAAATGCCTTATACCCCCTATTTGCCACTCTGCCCCATGATGTGCATTTTAACCCTCTATATGCCACTCTGCCTCCAGAAATGTCTTATACCCTCCTATATGCCACTCTGCCCCATGATATGCCTTTTAATCCCCTATATGCCATTCACAAACATTTAAATACTCATTCATTCCATTAATCACACATACTTTCTCAAAAGTATTTCTTTTTCAAATAGAAGTGAGAAAAAGTGCTTTTTTTCAATGTTTCCCCATATGTATATATATACATATGTATATATATATATTTTTTTATAGGATATAGATAACGGTTTTTGAAGAAAGCCCTTCTTGTGCTGAAAAAACAATATATAACTTGTGTGAGTACACTAAACGAGAAGGAGGAAAATTACAGCTAAACACAATCACCCCAAAAATTTTAAAACAGCCTCGGTCACGAAGGGTACAAAAAATAAAAAAAAACAACATGGTCCTTAAGGGGTTAATGTGACCGAGGCAGAGCACCGGGATATAACATCATGCCCTAGTGATCAGCACAGAGGATGCTTAGTACTAGAAAAAGGAGTATTAAGTCTAGTGCAGGCATAACTGGAACAATTTTAGAGTAAAGTAATTGCTTGTATCTAGAAAAAAAGTTACATAGGAATCATCGAAATGTCTTCTATTGACTTCATATTTACTAACATAAGAGCTCCATTTTTTACCTTGATACTGCACCCTATTGTATGATTTGCAGTTAAATGTGATTATCGGACTGTAAATACCTTACTATGATTTACATAGTTTATGTTTCACATGGAGTGACTGGTAGGCTCTATAGCCTCACCTTTTCCCTGCAGGCAAAAGTGAAGATTATAGAATTCCATATCATACTGTGGTATTCTGTATTTTTTATTATTTTATTTTGATCAATGTGGTACAGTCCAGCAGTGTTATGTTAAAGTGATAATAATTGTATCTGCCTTTCTCTGATTCTGCAACTAGGAAATATCGAACCATCATCTTTCTTAGCTTTGGCGTAACTGCAGTTTGGAAAATATATATCACACCTGTATATCTCTTTTTCTGGGTTTTCACAATATACTGTGGCATAAAATGTCCAAAAGGCTTATGATATCAGTGTGAGATGTAGTAATTATGCATCCCCTTCTAAGACAACCAGCCAAGTTCTGGTTCCACTGTGTACTGATTTCATGAATTTTGAAATGTGACATAGTCACATGAAATAGTGGTATGAAATTCACAGTGTTAGTGTAATAACTAATACCATCTACAAATACTTAATGGATTTTAGTATATAAAATCTGGTAATATATAAAGAAATTTCAATGGTTCTACGGGAAGTATCTGAGAGTGATATTGCATCAGGCCCCAGGACTGGCCATTGAGCAAACTCGGTAAATGCTTGACGTTCCGGTCCCCACGGTGACGTTCTTGTCCTTTAGTTCGTTTCACCCTGCTGGATACATGCTATATGTGTCAAAAGCGTAAGAGTGTATTATTTCGCCACTTGTAGCCAGCAGTATCCAAATGTGCATGTCATTTATCGGCCACTGTCTGTTTGTAGAACATCAGTCTTTGAAGAAGAAGGTTTTGATTACAATGTAAATATGGTAATGTCACTTGTAGGTTATCTGCATTTAACCCATAACTCTTTAGTGCAGGGGTGTCCAACCTGTGGCCCTCCAGCCATTGCAGGACTACATCTCCCATACTCCTCTGCCAGCCCCTATCTGAATGGGAGGTGTAGTCTTTGGAGATGTGGTCCTGCAGCAGCTGGAGATTATGGGAGGTGTAGTCCTGCAGCAGTTGGAGGGCCACAAGTTGGGCACCTCTGCTGTAGGCCACCTCTATGGTATCTGGATATAACCCATAAAGATTATAGTTATTTAATGGTACTGTTTCCTAAGAGGTTCCTACAATCTTTAAAAAAGTGAAATAATAATTTAGATGTAAAGAGGATAATCTAGATTTGGTTTGTGTATTCAGGTTTATATATACTGAGCTTTCAATCTAATAAATAATATATTTGTTGAAATTATTATATATTAAAAAGTTTTTCTTCTCTTGGAGAAAAATGCAACACAGTACTTCAGTGTGGTCCACACATCATGTACAAATACATAACATAATACTCAATATAAATTAAATTTGTCCGGAGAACTGCCTGAAACAGCTGAATAAAGAAAGATGCGTTTGATGGAAACATTTTGGAAATAGTTCACATTCTATTCTTAACCTTTTAATTAGCCCTTACAGCACTCCTGTCAGTTAGCACTAGTTTCTCACTGACAACCTGGATTTACTAACAAGACATTTAAAAGTCAATCCTCTGGCAACGTTTTTTTTTTGCAAATGGCAAACTACTTATATCAAATTCGACACCTCATGACATATGTTGAGAAGACAACTGACACAGGACAGACATTTTAAAGATTAATAAGACGTGTTCTTTTTAAAAAGGGCTTATGACGTGAACATTCCAGGTCTCTTTCTAATAGGACACAAACATCAACTTTCACAATCCATTTTATTACTTCACTCTACAGCTTTAAATGACTATATGCAAAATTCAAATATATAGGTATAGTTCACAGACTGCAAGGATCTGTAAAAATGCAGGCAGAGGCCTCTCCACTAAAGGTTCTTCTTTTGCAGTCTGCATGTTATGTGTTGCTGGGCCCCATACACAACACGATATAGGGGTGTTTTTCCTGCAGTGGGCCACTTCATCAGAAATGTATATGCTCGGGGGCCGCACACATTTTTCACTGAGAGAAAAAACGGCCTTTCATGCAGATTGAAATAAAGTAAATGACACAAAATCCTTTACAAAGCGTCTCACTGATTTCTGGGCCTAGAAAATTTTGTCCTCTGACGTGACTACAAATTCAGGTGGGCATTTTATCTCTGGCTACGTAAAAATTAAACAGTTCTATTTATTCTAGGGATGCACCAAAATGAAAATTCTGGAGTGAAACCGAAAATGACCCCCCCATCTTTAAAAATGAAATAAAATTAAAAAAAATATTTTTAATAAAAGTAACACACCAAAATTGTACAAACAAACTAAATAACAATATTAATATATATATATGTGTGTGTATATATATATATATATATATATATATATATATATACATATACATATCTATATAAATATAATTGTTAACAGCACACACAAATTCCAGCATGCACTGGTTGCCTGGGCATGATAGGAGTGTGATTGCTGTTAACAATCATATATAAATTGATATTGTTATTGTATTTTTTGTCCAATTTTGGTGTATTACTTACTTTTAATAAAAGTGTGGTGTTAGCACACCAAAATTGGACAATAAAATACAATAACAATATTAACAGCAATCACACTCCTATCATGTCCAGGCATACCACGGTTCCAGCATGTTCTGGCTGATTTGGCATGATAGGAGTGTGATTGTTAACACTCCTATCATGCCCACTAACAAGTAAATGCAGGAACCTGGGCACGATAGGACTTTGATTGCTGTTAGCAATATATACCATATTTGCTCGATTATAAGATGACCCTGATTATAAGATGACCCCCCAAAATCTGAATAGTAGGAAAAAAAGAAAAAACCTGAATATAAGACGTCCCTATATGAAAAAAAGTTAATGTTAATCCATGTAAACTATTTTTTTTTAATAAAAGCTATGATTGAGAAAAATATTTTGTTTTTATTTCCTTTTATTTTCCAACCTGCCCCCCCAGTTATGCACATCTGCCCCAGAAATGCCTTATACCCCCTATATGCCACTGTGCCCCATGATATGCCCTTTAATCCTCTAAATGCCACTGTGCCCCATGATATGCCTTTTAACCCTCTATATGCCACTGTGCCCCATGATATGCCTTTTGACCCCCTATGGGCCACTCTGCCTCCAGAAATGGCTTATATCCCTATATGCTTCTCTGGCATTTAGGGGGTTAAATGGCATTTCAGGAGGCAGAGTGGCTTATAGAGGGTTAAAAGGCATTTCATAGAGCACTCTGCCTACAGAAATGCCTTATGCCCCCCATTTAACACTCGCCCGCCCCCCCCCCCCCAAACTTACCGGTGCTTTTGATTCCGCGGTGTGTTGTACAGGCAGCATTTAGACATCTATGCGATTCGCGTAGACAACTTCCACTGCAGCCGGAAGGAGGTGCGGTTAGCAGCGGGGGTTGTATGCGTCCATTGCGCAGACCTTCCCCGACTGTACAAGAGACATGACCGGGGAGTCAGAAGCACCGGTAAGTTTTGGGGGGTGCTTAATGGGGGGCATAAGACAGGAGGATCCAGGTCCCCTGCAGCGCTGTGGGGGATCTGGATCTTAGTCTCATAGTCAGACCTATTTGAGGTCTGATTATAAGATGACCCCGATTATAAGACGAGGGGTATTTTTCAGAGCAAATACGGTAATATATAATTCAAAGAGGGTGTACATTCTAGACTTGTGCATTCATATTCTGGAGAGCATGAAAATGAACACGAATGTTGGGTTTTCGTCGTTCAAACCGAATACCCAATAAACTTATATGGTGGTGGGTAAACGTACACAAAGACGAAGACGCACAGCACGAGGGATCTTCGTTTCTTCAAGTTCGTAAATATCTCCTAGCTGATCTCCCTGGTCCCTTCCCCCCAAACAAGTCACTGCCTCTAGCCTACTTTAGTCTTCGTGGTAAAGAGCGGTTGTCTGAGCAACTTGCATGGGAGGAACATAGATTTTAGTCCCCCTGGCAAATGGCAGGGCAAGGTACACCTCGGAGCAACATGGCCTGGGGAGACCAATGGCTTCCAGCACCAGGAGTTAAAGGCCCGTAAGAGCGGCTCTATTGGTCGCTGGGCGGAGTGACATTATTTATTTTATCTTGAAGAGAACTTTCTGATGAATTACTCCTAGAAGAGTGACTATATCCCTTATGAACGATTACAAGTCATATATAATTTTGATGCAATTTACTATATTTCTGCTGAATTGTACTACTATGATTCATGATTATTCACATGTGATGAATTCTGTTTTTAGTGAGTAACCATACAAAAATTTATTTTCTGTGGGATTGGGGTCCAGCTATTTGCTTATTCATTGTGAATCCTTCAGATGAAGATCTTCTAATTTAAGTTAATTTTTGTATGCCTTCATAGGAATGCAGAAACACATTTAGTTTTTTAGATATCTAATACAATGGGAAATGACTGAATTGCTTCTTGCAATTATACCCTTTTGTAATAGGAAAAGATTTCTTATTATTTATGCATTGAGTGACATCTGCCTGTGAGGCTATAGCCCATGCTGTTGCCCAAGAATTACATAAGCATCTTGTCTGAATTCTCCAAAATAAACAGTCCAGAAATCCCTTCTTTTGCTAAAGCAACTGGAGTGAAAATCAACACTGATAATCTTAGTGTTCTGGGGTTGTTTCCCACTTCATTACTAATGACATTCTGCAGAACATAGTTACTACAACCAATTCACACGTGGAACAGTATTCTTATCAAAAGCAACTACTTTAGAAGGCCAGAGCTATGTCTTGAGTCCCCATGGATGTGTGTAAGGAAGGATCTGTACCCACCTGGATACCCATTAACAGGCAACATAAATTGTGTGGAATCTGATTACTTCTAGGTGTGGGTACCACTTGTGAATGGACAACTTTTATAGAGGGATTCCTCTTTTTTAGTCCCCTGTGTTAGTTTGACACTTTGGTCAATGGCACAATCAGGAAAAACAGAAACAAGGCAGTCTTTGATAAAAACAACATTATGAGATTCTTTGGTCCTGCAGTATGACAAATTGTTTACTTAAAGTACACTTGAATAAAACATGAAACAAATCTAAATCTCGTGTTCCTCATGGAGTTGTGGGCCACCTAGGAAGGTACAAGGGGTGTCTTCAAAATACTCAGGAACTGCAGGGGTTATTTTGATTTTTAGGGGTTGTGACCTCCCAAACCATTCTGAAAATTTCTGAAGCTGAAATCACTTTCATGATTGGTGATTTGAGGATTTTTTGTGCAATAAAGACATACCACATGTACCACACTATCTGTTCAACAGAGAAGGGAGATTTTCCTCTCTCTTTTTCCAGGTAACCATGAGTGCAGAATTCATTCTTTAAAGTCCCTGAAACACAAAATCCTGTGTTCCTGTTGAATTTGTACTTGTGGTTAGCTAGAAAGGTATGTGGGTGCCTTTGAAATCATCATGGTCTGCATTAAAGCAATATTTATTTTGATATTTAGGGTTAGTTATACCCCAAAACCACAAGGTGCACATTTTCGGTTCATTTGTGAAAATGTCTCAAGTTAAAACCACTTTTGATTCTTGTGATTTGGGTCCATGTTGTGATCCTTTAATTATCTAAATAATATACCGTATTTGCTCGATTATAAGACAAGGTTTTTTCCAGAGCAAATGCTCTGAAAAATACCCCTCGTCTTATAATCGAGGTCGTCTTCTAATCAGACCTCATTCTGCTTCGGCCGTGCTGCTTACCGGGCTTTGATCGTGAGCAGCGTCTCTGCTACTAGCAGCAGGAGAACAGGAAGCTGGCACAGTCCTCACATAACTCTACCTCCCCCCTCCTTCCTCTGGGGGCGTGGCCAGAGAAGTTGCTCGCACAGCCGGGCCCCTGCAGAAGTCTGCGAGTGGGAGATCTGCAGTTCAGGTAAGGGGGTGGGGGGTTTGAGTGTGTGTGTGTATGAGTGATTAATGGAATGAATGAGTATTTAAATGTTTGTGAATGAGTGTGTGTGTGCGATAGCATGGATGTGTAAGGGGGGTGGGGGTGGTAGCATGGCATAGGGAGGCTGTAATCACACTTCTAAAATCCCCAGGTTCCAGCATGTACTGGCTGCCTTGGCTTGATAGGAGTGTGATTGCTGTTAGCAGTATATATATATATATATATATATATATATATATATCTCCAGAAATGCATTTTAACCCCCTATATGCCACTCAGCCCCATGATATGCCTTTTAACCCCCTATATGCCAGAGTGGCATATAGGGGTATAAGGCATATCATGGGGCAGAGGGGCATATAGGGGGTTAAAAGGCATATCATGGGGCACAGTGGCATATAGGAGGGTATAAGACATTTCTGGAGGCAGAGTGGCATATAGAGGGTTAAAAGGCACATCATGGGGCAGAGTGGCAAATAGGGGGCTATAAGGCATTTCTGGGGGCAGAGTGGCAAGCCTGGGGGCAGATGTGCATAACGGGGGGGGCAGGTTGGCAAATAAAAGGAAATAAAAAATATATTTTTCTCAATCATAGCTTTTATTAAATATGGAAATTAGTTTACATGTATTTACTAGTAAAACCTTTTTCCTATAGGGTAGTCTTATAATCAGGCTTTTTGTTTTTTTCCTAAATTAATATTTTGATTTTGGGGGGGTCGTCTTATAATCCGGGTCGTTTTATAATCGAGCAAATACGGTATACGATATGTGGAATTATGTTACCCATATTTAATGGACTGTTTCTATCATTCAGCTTTGAGATAAGAGAGTGTTCATAATTATACATAATCACTGAAGGGATTTTATGAAACCAAAGACCAGGCAGATCTAAAGGTACTATACTTTCAGAAGACCAGTATATCAAGCTAAAATCATTATGGAATAGAACAGCATCTATATCCACAATCCAGTTAAGCTAGGAACATCCTGCCTCAGTAAGCAAAAGCACAGTGAAAAGACAACTGACAAAGTGCAGCCTTTGTGGAAGAGTGGTGTCGCTGTTGAAAAAATAAGTCTGAATGTTGAACATGGGCCAAACAATTTCAAAAATTTTAAATTTAGAAACTGCAATTACATATAGTGCAGGACTGTAAGGGCCTCTGTAAGTCAGGCCCCATTCAGGTTGCGGAGCTGCTCATCTCTGGTTTTCTATGACTTGCCTCAGTTTCCATGTTTTGCTGTCATCCGTTCCTGCATTTCCGTATGCTCTGCCCTGAACTTGACTCCTGGATTCCAGTCCTGCTCTTGGCTTCAGCTTATGCTTCCTTTATAAGTTGTGCCCCACCCGTTATGTTTGTCTCAAGCTGCAGTCTCAGGTATGGTTTGATCTCTGTTCTGTGTTTAGATTTCATGTTTAGTAACTCTGTAGGCAGGGTTTAGAGCTAGGACCCACCAAACATTGGAGTACTTTGGCGTAGTGGTGGGCTAAGCATACTATGGCCATGTGATGTGACGGAATCTCCAATTGTTATCTTATAGTCCTAGGCTAGTCCTGTATCCATGTGTGTCTGTATTTTGTGTACCTTTGCCCTCCTACCCTGTATCATCTGAGGATCTCGGTCCCTCTCTCTTCTGCCAATGTCCCCGTTAAGATTTCCTGTCCTTGCTTAAAGGAGAAGCGTCTGAGGATCTCGGCTCCTTACTCCATCTCCTGTGTTCCTTGCCTTGTTCCCTGTCCTTTGTTCCTTGCCTTGTTCCCTGTCCTTTGTTGTGTCCTGTACCATGTATGTATTGTCTGGTTATGTTTCTTGCTTGGTCTCTCTGTCCCTTGCTCACTCTGTCCCCCTTGCTTGTTATGTTTCTGCTATATACTCTGCTTAGCTTTCATACTCCCAGCCTGAAGCATCCTGCACATGATTCTAGTGATATGTCTCATGCCTGCTCCAGGGTGCCTGCAGGAAATCCCCAAGTTCTGCTTTGTTCTGGACAACATCAGCTGCTATCTCAGGGCCTTGGTATGTGGCTGCACAACCCTAAATGCCCACCCGGGAGAGTGCAGTCGCCCTTCACCAGGCCCTGTCCAACTCCACTACTGCGCAATAACTCCTGAACACCATCTTTGGGCGCTCTGGGTCATTACAGTCGTCTGTATAGACCCAGTTGCTGACAAGGACAAGTGTGGGGATGCTTTGCCTATTCTTGAGCTGGTGACTTGCACAAGGAAAACTACAAAAATCACCAAAGAGAAGTACCACACTACTCTACTCTACATAGACATGCCATCCCTTCTGGCGCAAGGTTGTTCTGAACACACATTGAAACAGTGCCATTTATCCAAGGTCTGCCACAGAATTAGGTAGGGTAATAAAGTCTATCCTTGATGTTTCTTCTCTGCAGGAGGATTTAGACAATATGGCGGCTGGGCAGGCAAGTGTCAAATCAAGTACAATACAGACAAATGTAAAGTTATGCATTATGTGGATATAATAAAGATGCTTAAACAGACTTAGCAACATTGTGTAAAGCCAGTCAGCAACTGCAAAGTTCAATGAGATATTGGCAAGTATAAAACGTGGTATTGATTCATGGGAAGAGGATATCATCTTGCGTCTTTACAAGTCTATGGTAAGACCTTACCTTGAATATGCGGTACAATTCTGCACACTGGTCCCTAAAAATTACATAATGGAATTAGAAAAAGTGGAAAGGAGGGCTACAAAGTTAATAAGGGAATTGGGAGATCTTAGTTATGTAGGGACACTAAAAAAGTTGAATCTACTGTCTATACCAGGGGTGTCCAAGTTTTTTCTGCAGTGGGCCACTTCATTAGAATTGTATACGTGCGAGGGCCGCACTCATTTTTCACTGTGGGAAAATATGGCCTTTAATAAAATATGCAGATTAAAATAAAGTAAATGACACAAAACCTTTACTTTTCCTCTCACCGATTTCTGGGCCTAGAAAGTTTTGTGACTTCAAATTCAGAATAATTAAAAATGAAATAGTTCTATTTATTCTAGGGATGCACCAAAATGAAGTAAATGCTGGTACCTAGGCATGATGGGACTGTGCTTGCTGTGATTGCTGTGATTGCTGTTAGCAATCATACTCCTATCATGCCAAGTCAGCCAGTACATGCTGGTAAAGGGTGGCTGTAAGTGATGTGCAGACCCCATATTGCTGGCAGCATCAATACACAAGGAGGGCAGCTAGCTAGGTTTCAGCATGTACTGGCTGACTTGGCATGATAGGAGTGTGATTGCTAACAACAATCACAGTCCCATCATGCCTAGGTTCCAGCACTTACACATCCATGCTATCACACACACACTCATTAATTCATATACTCATTCATTCACAGATTCATTCCCTCAATCACGCATACTCATTCAAACACCCTCCCCACCCCCTTACCTGCACTGCAGCTCCTCGATGCCGCTCACAGACTTCAGCAGGGGGCGCAGCCTCCCTCTGCGTTCTCTGGTACTGCACCAGGAAGGAAGCAGGACTGGAGCAGAGTCATGTGATGTCACGTGAACTCTGATGGGTTCCTCTTCCTCTATGCAATACAAAACACCTTCCCACAGGTAAGTAGCAGGGCTCTTGTTGTAGCAGGGTTCGAGGTGCGGCCCGCATGTTGGACACCCCTGGTCTATACAATAGAAAAATGGAGTCTTAGAGAGGATAGTATAATTATGTATAAATATGTACACGGACAATATAAACATCTCTACGCTGGCCTGTTCGTTTACAGAAATGTTGAAAGAACAAGATGTCATGTTCTGAGACGTGAAGAGCAAAGATTTCATAGACAACAATAAAAGGTGTTCTTTTCAATAGGAACAATAAGGGTATGGAATTCACTGCCAAGAGAGGTGGTGCTATCAAATACAATGGATTTTTTTTTTTTTTACAAAGCAGGACATACAGGGATATAAATGATAGAATACGCATTAATATTTTAGAGCTTCTTAATTCAAGGAGAAAGTAAGGATAGGTAGAAGGGTTAGAAGAGGACGCTATTCAGCTTCTATACCTTCCATCCCAGACTGCCTTAACAGGCCCTGTTAGGCATAACATTCTAGAATGGTAAATTATTCAAAAAACCGAAACCAAAAGTGGAATCTATAAATAGTAGCCCGAATTTGAACAATACATAAACTAAATACAAATTTACTATTTTTGTTAAGTTAAATTATGTTTGGTAACATGAAAACATGATTGTTTAGTGTTTTTAAATTAACTAGCTAAAAAAACCACTGGAATGATAGAAACACAAATTAATATTGTAGCTGATTTCTGTAAACAAATTTTATCATTATTATAGAAATTGTCTGGTTGTTTTGGTTACTATACAAAATTAAAAAGACTGCAAACAACTGATTAACAATGCATTGTTTCCTGAGCTTCCAGCCCACCCTGATGGGAGACAGGCAAGAGGATGGGAGAGTGACTTGTGTTCGGAAAGTGATGTCTTCTTAAGGTCCAGGTTAAAAGTGTGTTAGGCTTCCTATAAAGACCATTAGATTCTTATTACAGAAAGTGAAGATATAGATTTGTGAAGCGATAGATATGTGAAGTGTATTATTTACTAGACTTGGGCACCAGGGGGCTCTTCGTGTTCGTCTTCGTGCTCGTCTTCGGCAAAAAAAAAAACTTCGTATTCCGCGAATATTCGCCTGGTCCTGTCTTCTCTTCGGGCGAATATTCGCGGACATTCTTCGTGCTCGGGTTTTCTTCGTTTTCCCCGGTTAAGGGGTTAAAACGGGGTTAAAGCCACTCTGGCGCCAGGAGTTTAAATGTCCGTATGAGCAACTCTATTGGTCGTCAGCAGGGGGCTCGTCTGCCATTGGTTGATGGCAGACGAGCCCCCTGCTGGCGACCAATAGGGTCGCTCGTACAGACTGTTATACTCCTGGTGCCGTAATTGTTCGGCAGATCCCGCTGGTCTCCCTGTTCTATCATTTATTAACTGATCGAACAGGGAGACCAGCGGGATCTGCTGGGTAAGTTGCAGCATTGGGATTTTAAAAGTCTGCACGAGCGACTCTGTTGGTCGCTCGTGCAGACTTTTAAAACCCCAATGCTAGAACTTACCCGGCACATCCCACTGGTCTCCCTCCCTGTTCAATTAATTAAATGTCCGTACGAGCGAACAATAAAGTCGCCCGTACGGACATTTAACTATCTGAACAGGGAGGGAGATCAGTGGCATCGGCAGGGTAAATTGCAGCATTGGGGTTTTAAAACCCCAATGCTGCAACTTGCCCTGCCGATGCCACTGGTCTTTAACTAATTGAACAGGGAGGGAGACCGATGCCACTGGTCTCCCTCCCTGTTCAATTAGTTAGTCCGTGTCGGGTTAAATGTCCGTACGAGCGACCAATAAAGTCGCTCGTACGGACATTTAACTCTGTACAGGGAGGGAGACCAGTGGCATCGGCAGGGTAAGTTGCAGCATTGGGGTTTTAACACCCCAATGCTGCAACTTGCCCTGCCGATGCCACTGGTCTTTAACTAATTGAACAGGGAGGGAGACCGATGCCACTGGTCTCCCTCCCTGTTCAATTAGTTAGTCTGTGCCGGGTTAAATGTCCGTACGAGCGACCAATAAAGTCGCTCGTACGGACATTTAACTAATTGAACAGGGAGCATCGATAACGCAGCATCGAAGGGGTTAACGGGAGCGGAAATCCATAGGTTCGCTGTCAGGGGCTACAAAGACCGTGCGAGTGAGCCTATTGGTCACCTGCAGGGTCTTTCTCTGGCATCAACCAATTGGTTGATGCCAGAGGAGGTCCCTGTAGGCGACCAATAGGCTCATTCGCACTGCCCTGTAACCCGTGACGGCGAACCTGCGGATTTCCACTTCCGGGAACTGCCGCGATGCCGCGAAGCCGCGAAGACAAGACAAGGTAAGATGAAGGGGGGGAATGGTAGACGAAGACGAAGACAATCACGAAGATCTTCGTGGTGTGTGTCTTCGTCTTCGCCTACATTTTACTGCCGCCGTCTTCTCTTCGGCGTGTCTTCGGAACGAACACGAAAACGCACTCTTCGTGTTCGTTTCCATGTTCGCCTGAAGACGAATGCACAAGTCTATTATTTACTGTAAAATGTATCTGGGAAATGTGACAAATCTGTTGAGTTTATTAAATACTGAATAATCAAAATGACAGCTTGCACCTTGGCAGCAACATGTTATGTGATAATGATTAATGGTGCCTTTTATTCCATGAGCATGAAAAAGTATTTTGTCTCTTGGACAAGCAGGCATTGTATGGTAGAGGTTAAGGCCATACCACAGCTTATAAGACATTACTTGACTATATTCTTCCGCACATTGAACATTAATACTCAGCGAGACTGATACAGCAGTGAGGAGCTATTAAATAAAACACATAAGCAAAAATTTGTGTTTATTTTATAGTGAAGGGTGGAATTGTAGCTTAAGTATAAAAGATGATCATTAGCACACTCAGTAGCATACATTTCATGAGAAAGATGAACAACCTAGTGCTGGTTTTTTGGACAGCATAAACATTAATAAAATATATTATGTTGATAAAGATTTGCAATGGGAACCATGCTAGCAAAGCACTTCTACAAAGATTGCCTCTCAGTGGATGTACATTATCTAGACAAGTCACACAACACTGATAATTTCTGCCTCTTGTGGGGTGATTATTTTCCTTAATACTTAAACAACTGTCTCAAGTGATACTGCTCAGGTGTACACATGGGAAGGATTAGACTGTGTTTATAAGCCAATATGTTCATTAACTGCCTGACCAAGTGAAACCTCCTTCAGATATTGAGAGTCAGCTTTTTGAGTCTCCCACAGATAACTGGAGGCAGCTCTGGATAGCAGGACTGAGTTGTTGACACAGGGGATTGTGTGTCCTTACTGATATCTGTTGGCCTTGGTGGTGCATTGTAGTGCATTGTGTCAGGCTTTAGGGAAACAGATAAATTTCCAAAGATATTTTTAACCCCACTGTAACTATGCTTTAAAATAATCGAGGTTATTTTTTTTGAAAGTATAATATGTTCCTGGTCAGAAATATTATAGAACTGAAATAAGGAAACATTATTAACATAATGTACTAAGTTATGTGTTATATATTTTGTATGGCTTATTTATATGTATTTATGTAATTTTGTATGTATTTATAATAAAATTAAAATAAATAAATAAATAAAATAATCGAGCAGTAAACATGGTTTTATAACCCTGATTTAGGAATATAGGGGGGGGGGGACATAAAAAAATACATTGTGCTGTTTCTTGTGTTATTTGCTAAATTCTTAAAAGAAGTACAGTATTTAACAAATACAACACATTAAGGACTTTGTAAAATAAGTTTCTTTAGTGTCAAAACATATTTGTTTATTTTGGAAGCTCAAATGCTGTTATTCTTACAAGATGTTTTTACATAATGTTATTTTTTACATAATCGCTCCATTCAGTTGGGAATTCTGGCCTAGGCCAACTAGGCCAAGGCCTTGGAGATATCAGAAATCTCCTTTTACAACTGGCACATATACACTATGGAGCATTGTGCCTAACCTATTAAAGTCATATTTGCTTAAACTTGAAAATTGAAGCTATGCAGGGATTTATTTTGTCATACTGGGGATGATTTCCTCCTCGGCCTGTATTTTACTGGGAGGCTAGTAAAAAAGTAACTTGTGTCTAACTCTATGAAAGTGATAACATGGCAGATTTTTTTTTCCAGAAAGGGTAGCAAAACTTACTGTAGACATAAGAATGTTATGCTCATGCACACAGAGAGCATATAATAAACATTAGCTGCCGTTTTGCACATACAAGAAAATTCCAGATACAATATACACTTCAGTAAGTTTACACCTAATTTTGTGGGGCATTGGTATAATAAACTTACATAATACCATCTTCCGCCCTATTACCGTATTTGCTCGATTATAAGACGAGGTTTTTTTCAGAGCAAATGCTCTGAAAAATAACCCTCGTCTTGTAATCGGGGTCGTCTTCTAATCAGACCTCAAATGAGGTCTGACTATTAGACTAAGATCCAGATCCCCCGCACCGCTGCAGGGGACCTGGATCCTCCTGTATGGTAACCTCAGCTGCTGCCAGCGTCTATCACCGAGCGCCGGCGAAAGTGCTGGCAGCAGCCGAGGTTGCATACACATGTACCTTCCTGCTCCCGGGATAGCCTGCCCACTGCGGGGAAGCAGAGCCGGTTGGGGAGATTCCTCCAGAAGACCGGAACCCGGCGGTACTGCGCTGTCCCTGCACGGACCTCTTCAATTTTCTGGAGGAGGCGGGGCCTAGCGGGGTCACACAGCGTCATGCTGTAATCCCGCGGGAGCTGCAGCAAGCGCCTGCTGAGGCATCACGGTGAGTGAAGTGCCTGAGTGGGTAGTTAAGTGTCTGGGTGGGTAGGTAAGTGTAAGTGTCTGGGTGGGTAGGTAAGTGTCTGGGTGGGTAGGGAAGTGTAAGTGTCTCAGTGGGTAGGTAAGTGTCTGGGTGGGTAGGGAAGTGTAAGTGTCTCAGTGGGTAGGTAAGTGTCTGGGTGGGTAGGTAAGTGTCTGGGTGGGTAGTGTCTGAGTATGTAAGTGTCCCCCTATATGCCACTCTGTCCCATGATATGCCTTTTAACCCCCTATATGCCAGAGTGGCATATAGGGGGTTAAAAGGCCTATCATGGGACAGAGTGGCATATAGGAGGGTATAAGGCATGCCTGGGGGCAGATGTGCATAACTGGAGGGCAGGTTGGTAAATAAGGAAATTAAAAACAAACAAATAGTTTACATGAATTATTATTTATTTACTAGTAAAACTTTTTTCCTATGGGGTCGTCTTATAATCAGGCTTTTTCTTTTTTTCCTAAATTAATATTCAGATTTTGGGGGGTCGTCTTATAATCGGGGTCGTCTTATAATCGAGCAAATACGGTATATTGTATTACATTACTGTTTGTGTTTTCTGCCCCCTTTCTTATATTTTTGTCTTCTATTTCCTCATTGCGGCTCTTCGTAGCTCTCTGTGCCCCCCTCCCCTTGATGATACTCCATGTATCTCCTTGGTGGTCTTCTAAATTCTCCCAAGAAGTCCCCATGCATTTATGCAACAGAGGGACCTGGTGGATGGAAATGTATAACAGTAGTACAGAGCCAATGGGTCTAATGACTTTGATGTATGAAATTCATTAATGCACATCTGAGAGTACCCAATGTACAATGACAAAGAGAACAATTGTACATACTACACATTGTGTGAAATATATTACAATAAGTCTGTGTTTTGTAACACATACTATTTCACACTATTCTAGAACAGAAAAGTTATTTTATCATGCAAAAGTATCTTTTGAAGAAAAGCTTTTTATATGGTTAGATTATTTGAGAAAATCTCCAAGGGCTAAGCTTCCCTTTCCAGAAGATACTTTACTGGTGGAGATTTGGCACTCTGACAACAGTAACTAAATCTTGTAAACATTGTTCACCCATACAGCTCTGTGTAGTGTTATCCTGTTCTAACCAAAATATAATGCCACAGAGAAATATTGTTCTATTAGCTGTTATAGCTCAGTCTGTGAGCAGCAGGACTTAATCTTAATCTTTCATATTGCCAGTATAAACAAATCCAGAAATACATACATGGAAATGTCTTGTTTAAAGATGCAGTATTAAGCATCTTTTATTTCTGGCAGATTATTAAAATAAAGAAAATCACACTTGACATTTATATATGAAAGTGCAAAATAACTACTGACATGGAATTGTCTTGGACTAAAATTTTTGATTTGTTAAAAATATCCAAATTAGAACTAAATTTTAAAAGTAAGGATGAGAAATGGTTGTCTGATGTAATATTTATGTGTTACCAACATTTGTTAGGGATAATTGTTGGAGAGGCAAGACAAAACCAGAATGGATGCCTGTCTAGATCTGGTAATAACTAACAATGAGGAACTTATCTCAAACATTAAAGTAAGAGAACACTTTGGGAATAGTGACCATAACATGGTTTCATTTGAGATTAATTACAAAAAGCAAATGGGTAACTGCTCTACCAAAACACTTAATTTCGGAAGGGCAAACTTTGACAGGCTAAGGTCCACCATGGAATATATAGACCGGGATGAATTGTTCTCTGGGTAAAACACAGAGGACAAATGGAATACCTTTAAGCACACATTGCAAAGTTACACATCCCAATATATACTTATGGGAAACAAATACAAAAGAAACAAATCAAAACCAATGTGGCTTACCTGGAAAGTAAAACAAGAAAAAAAGGAATAAACAAATGGCATTTAAGCATTATAAAAGCGAGGGGTCGGAAGTATCATTTATGGCATACAAAGATGCCAACAAAGCCTGCAAAAAGGAGATTAAAATGGCTAAACTAGAAAATGAGAAATTTATTGCCAAGGAAAGTAAAACCAATCCCAAGAAATGTTTTAAGTATGTGAATGGAAAAAAGTTAAAGGTAGAGAATGTTGGTATGTTATTATCTGAAACTGGAAATTTTTTTAGTGAGGACAGAGAGAAAGCCGACATTTTAAATGCTTTTTTTTCTTCTGTTTATACCAAGGAAGAGCCAATGACGGAGCCCCTGCTGGCTAATTTTAAGGAACCATTGCAGCAAACATGGGATTGGCTGACACAAGAAAAAGTACTCAAGCAATTAAATACTGTTAAGGTAGACAAGGCCCCTGGACCGGATGGTATACTCCCAAGGGTACTGAAGGAACTAAGACTTATTCTGGCCCAGCCACTATTGCTAATCTTTCAGCTCGGGCATAGTTCCATTAGATTGGCGCAAGGCAGATATTGTGCCCATATTTAAAAAGGGATCAAAATCTCAACCGGGCAATTACAGGCCAGTAAGCTTAACATCGGTAGTGGGGAAATTATTTGAAGGGTTGCTAAAGGTATACATTCAAGATCATATCTTGATCCATAATCCAATTAGTAAAAGTCAACATGGATTTGTGAAAGACCGGTCGTGTCAAACCAACCTATTAGCATTCTATGAAGAAGTTAGTAAAAATATAGACCTGGGGGTGGCTGTAGATGTGATTTATCTGGACTTTACTAAGGCATTTGATACGGTTCCGCATAAAAGGCTACTCTATAAATTAACAGAAATAGGATTAGGGGCAAATGTCTGTATGTGGATCAGAAATTGGCTAAAAGATAGATTGCAGAGGGTTGTTGTGAATGGATGTTTCTCAGCCTGTAAGCAGGTATTAAGTGGAGTGGTCTGTCCTCGGCCCTCTTCTTTTTAATTTATTTATAAATGATCTCCCAAGCTGCATTGAGAGCCATGTCACAGTTTTTGCTGATGACACAAAATTAGGCCGGGTAATTCAGACTAATCTTGATGTTTCTTCTTTGCAGGAAGATTTAGACAGATTTGGGGACTGGGCGTGCAAGTGGCAGATGAGGTTCAATATAGAGAAATGCAAAGTTATGCATTATGGTAAAAATAATAAAAATGCGACCTATTCTTTAAATGGAATATCCTTGGAAGGATTTAGAAATAACGTTTGACAACAGACTTGACAACAGTGCGCAATGCCAGCAAGCAGCTGCGAGGGCCAATAAGGTTTTAGCATGCATAAAAAGAGGTATCGATTCAAGGGAGGAGGATATTTTGCCTCTTTACAGGTCATTGGTAAGACCTCACCTTGAATATGCGGTACAATTCTGGGCACCGGTCCTTAAAAAGGACATTATAAAAATAGAAAAAGTGCAAAGGAGGGATACGAAATTAATAAGGGGATTGGGAGATACTAGTTATGAAGAGAGACTAAAAAAGTTAAAATTATATACGCTAGAAAAACGGCATCTCAGAGGGGATATGATAACATTATATAAATATATGCAGGGCCAATATAAAGAGCTCTTCAGTGACCTGTTCATTAACAGAAATATACAAAGAACAAGAGGTCACCCTCTGAGACTGGAAGAGCGCAGGTTTCATAAACGACAAAGGAAGGGATTCTTTACAGTGAGGACAATAAAGGTATGGAATTCACTTCCCAGGGAGGTGGTGTTATCCAATACATTAGATTCCTTCAAAAGGGGCCTCGATTTTTTCTTAGAAAGACATGACATACAGGGATATAAATAGAATAACGTTAATATTTTAGAGCGTCTTGATCCAAGGAGAAATCCGATTGCCTCTTGGAGTCAAGAAGGAATTTTCCCCCCTGATGGCAGAATTCGAAGTAGCTTAATTAGGGTATTTTTTTGCCTTCTTTTGGATCAAGAATAGGAAGGTTAGGTAGAAGGGTTGAAAAGACTTCGGTGTTTTTTCAACCTTACGAACTATGTAACTATGTAACTAAAACAATATAGAAGTTCTTATCAAGTCTAAATCTTAAACCTTCACATATCTCCAAAGTGTCACTCTTTATAAAACATAGATTCGGATTTTGTGATATATTCAGGATAGTCTCATCCCATGCATCTTTAACCCCTTCAGTCCCAGGGGTTTTTGGTACCTCAAAGCCCGGAGCAATTTTGCCATTTTTGCGTTATGTTGGTTCAGCGATTATTCTGTTTTCATGTGAATAGTGTACCCATGTAAACTATATATTGTTTTTTCAAGGAGAGAGAGGGCTTTCTTTTTATACCATAGTTAGATAAATAGATACATTTAGAATGAGAAATAAAAAATAAAAAATATGTTTTCCCCTCTGAATCCTCACAAAAATAGATAAAGTGATGGAAAAATCCCCTCCAAGTTTATCAATTCATATGACCTGATTACAGAAATACCTAGAATTTCCATACTTTCCCAGCACTTATAGGGAACATACTATAAGGTGTACATTATTCATAGAATTTTTACATTAGGTATGATGGGATTGCAACTCTAACTTTAAACAAATAAACCAAAAATACCGACAAAAGTATATATTTCTGTAAATTTGAATCCAATTCAGATGCTGTGTCATGACTCAAAAACCCTTCAATGTTGCTGAATTAAAATAATTGTCAAGAAGAGTAGGAAAAAATTCCTCCATAAAGATGTAAAAGATTAATTGCCAGTTATTGCCAAGGTTTGATTGCAGTTGCTGCTGCCAAGGGTGGCACTACCAGTTATTAGATTTAGGGGCGAATTACTTCCTCACATGGGTGGCATAGGTTTTGATTAACTCTTTACCTTCAATTAATAAAATAATGATTTAAAAGCTGCATTTTGTGTTTACTCACATTGTCTTTGTCTTATATTAAAATTAGTTAGATGATCTGAAATAGACTTGTTCATGGCAAGCAAAATCAATTGAAAGAAATTTCAGTTAAGTTTTTGCCACATTCGTCTTTATAAAACAAATTTAGTTTTCTGACAGTTCAGATTGGAAAGAACAATAACTGATACAACAGAGTAAAGCAGGAGATTGAGCCACAGTGTCAGGCATCACCCAGAGTCCCACAGACCGCAAGGTGTGGCTGCCCCTTAAAGAGGCCTGGCTGGACCTTAACCCACTGATGTGTCGTCACCTAGTTCTGTTATGGTCTAAACCCTGCCTCTCTCACCTGGCCTCATCAACAGGCTTTAAAAGATCAGCCTCATATCCAGTATCTGGTTGTTTGTTTTTGCTTCTGGATGTGCTGTTATTATATGCCTGATTCCCTGGACTTTGACCTCTGCTTTGATACACCGTTTGTGAGCCCTGTCTGCCGGCCCTGACCTCTGCTTACGTTTGACTCTGCTTCTGGATATCCACTGTCTGTACAGAGTACCTGTTTTGCCCCCGTGCACACTCTCACTGCTCAAGTGATTTCCCCATACTGTCACTCTGAGCAGTGTTATTTTGCAAGTGTGTGCTAGTGATGGGAAGTTCGGATCATTAATGAATCATTAATGAATCGGATCATTTCGACTTGTTCACTGAAATGATCCGATTCAGAATCCGAATCTTCGGATCACTCAGTGTGACTCACAGGAGTTACTGGTTTCCCAGTCTCTCCCTGCAGGCACACTAATGATTGGCCCCGCCCCTTTCATTATAGTCAATGAACCCTTCTGCTGCCTACTGTAGTGATGTCACTGAAGGCAGAGAATCGTTCAAAGATTCTAATCTTACAGGGATCCGAATCTTACAGTGATCCGGATGTTACAGTGATCCGAATCTTACAGGGATTCGAATCATTCAGAGAATATCACCATACTTTTATAAAAAAATACATTAATCATCACTGCCCCCCAGGATTTAGATTCCCCCTTTACCTCTAACTGCACCTTAAGTTAACTTTATTAAATTAATTAAATTAACCCTCAGTCCTCAGCATTAAATTAACCCTTAACACCCCATCAACCATAACTGCCCCTAAAATAACCCTAAACACCCCATCAACCATAACTGCCCCTAAATTAACCCTAAACACCCCATCAACCATAACTGCCCCTAAATTAACCCTAAACACCCCATTAATCATGACTGCCCCTACAATTAACCCTAAACACCCCATCAACCATAACTGCCCCTAAATTAACCCTAAGCACCCCATTAACCATAACTGCCCCTAAATCAACCCTAAACACCCCATCAACCATAACTGCCTCTAAATTAACCCTAAACACCCCATTAATCATGACTGCCCCTACAATTAACCCTAAACACCCCATCAACCATAACTGCCCCTAAATGAACCCTAAACACCCCATTTATGGACTTTATTAAATTAATGAAATTAACCCTCAGTCCTCAGCATTAAATTAACCCTTAACACCCCATCAACCATCACTTCCTTATGACAAAATTTGCACCTTGCAGTGTGTCCACCTCCCACACTCTACTAGGGTGCTGTACACCAGGTGAGGTAGTAGTGGTACTAGTGTTTTTTTTCCTTGAGAATATTATTGATGGTGGTGGTACTGGTGCCAGTGCATGTAGGTGAACCAGTGGTATAGCTACCCTGCTGAAAAAAACACCCCAAAATAAATAAATCAATTACATAAAAATGGGGGGAAAACTTCAACACTGTTGCTGTCACTGGCTTAACCTCATAACTCCCATCAGTCTGTGACTGCTAGGGACAAGTGGCACCAGCACACTTATATGTCTAATGCGTGCCCCTTACCCTTGTAAATGTTGATTGGCCAGAGTGGGAAAAAGTAAGGAAACAACTCCACAGGTTGTTGGACTCATCAATCACACCCATAACCATCAATGAAATGATTACACGCAGTCCCTTCCCACTTTACATCATCACAGAGCCAAAACGGTTAGTAATGGTGCCAACACGGGTTGTAATGATGGCAAACGAATTAATGAATCTTAAAACATTTCAGAGATTTTGCCATTCATTTTCGGAAATTCATACTAACGCATGTAAATGGCCTTTGAAATTAACTAGAATGGAGATTGCGAGGCAGGCCTTCTAGTTCAACATCAGCGCCTGGCCTCACAAATGCTCTACCCGATTAATGGGCAACAATGACCACAGAAGCATTCCAAAATCTTGTGGAAAGCCTTCCCAGAAGAGTAGAAGCTGTTATAGCTGCAAAGGCTGGAGCAGCTACATATTAATGTCTATGTATTTAGAATGCAATGTCATAAAAGTTCCTGTTGGTGTAATGGTCAGGTGTCTCAATGCTTTTGTCCATATACTGTATTTTTGAAAACTAGACCCCTCAGGGTATTTCAAATATAGCGATATTTTATCACTTTCCATGCACTGATCCTGCCACCAACCTTTGCCAAAATTTGTTATAGTAATTGATTTGTTGTGTGTGTTTTTATACATATTTATCTTCAGGTATACATTTACAGTTCCTTCTATATGTCACTGCCAAACAACAACACAATATGTGTTCAGCAACATCTTCCGAGTACAGTGATACCACCATGAATGTATTTGTCGGGTTGTTTGGGAGGTATTAGGAAGTGGGCATTTTTCAAATTGGAACATAGAACATCTGGTCATCCTGCCTTCATATCCTATTTGGGACATCTTTGAAGCTGGGCAATTCAATTTACCCCAGTCAATCCATATACCGTATTGGCTCGAATATAGGCCGCACTTTTTTCCCCCACTTTAAGTTTTTAAAGTGGGGGTGCGGCCTATATTCGGGGTCTAGCGCCCGACGGGCAGGCAGCGGGGTTAAGATACAGATCCCCCGCAGCGGTGCAGGGGACCTGCATCCTTCTCCCCGATACGCTCAGACAGCCTCCCCTGCCAGCACTTCCCACGGGGGGGGGGTGCCGGCACGGGAGGTTATCTAAGCGTTTTACCTCTGCCCACCCCCGACTTACCGGAGCAGACTCCCGGGTGTCTTGCGGGGCCGGCGGGAGACATCTACGCAATACGCGCATGCAACTTCCGGTACCGGAAGTTGCATACGCGTATTGCGTAGATGTCCCTCGCCGGCCCCGCAAGACACCCGGGAGTCTGCTCCGGTAAGTCAAGGAGGGGGGGGCAGAGGAGGACAGCGGCAGCGTATCGCGGGGAGGGAGGACAGCGGCAGCGTATCGCGGGGAGGGAGGACAGCGGCAGCGTATCGCGAGGAGGGAGGACAGCGGCAGCGTATCGCGGGGAGGGAGGACAGCGGCAGCGTATCGCGGGGAGGGAGGACAGCGGCAGCGTATCTCGGGGAGGGAGGACAGCAGCAGCATATCTCGGGGGGGGGGCAGAGTGGCAGCATGTTTTTTTTGGTGCTTTTTTAAAGAAAAAAAACTTTTTCTTTAAAAAAGCACCAAACTTTTAGGGTGCGGCCTATATACGGGGGTGGCCTATATCCGAGCCAATACGGTATTTTTGAAAACTAGACATCTCAGTGTATTTCAAATGGTGTTATTTTAACTCTAACTACACACAACTCTATCCATCATATGGATGCATCCTGTTGACAAATACTAGGGAAAGATGCAGTAGATTGAGTTTATTTCTTTATGTTGCAACTCTTTTAGGCTAACACGACTAAAGATATAGATAAATTATGGTACATATGATAGCATACTTTTTCCAGATGAATATAGTAATAGGTTTGAGATATTTCTGTAAGGTTTGGGTTTCTCCCGTCCATTGTCCGAGGGCTCCCTTAGACCAATTGTGGGTGCTAAGGAGTTAAATTTAACAAACCTGCAGCTGCTTAAAAGTTCCCTTGTTTAGGTAAAATGTCGTTAGCACACACTTACAATCAATTCCATATACAGGATGGAGTTTCAGTTTTCTAGGGATATTTGTGAGATTACCTTGCTTCAAACAGATATAATAAACCAGCGCTCCCCACCAGGAAATGCAAGTTTCACAACATTTTTCGCTATGGCGCTTAATCATAGGAAGTTGTAGTGCTAAACATGTGAGACTGTAGGACTCCTGGGGCACCGGCCCTGAATATGGATCACAAATAAAGAAGTGGAATTAACTTACTAGTCTACTTATCTAGTATGACCCACCTTTGTTTCCATAGGCTTGTACCAATTTACCTAGTGCCAGATATGTAGTTAACACATTTTATATGATATTGTATGTCTAATATTAATGTGTACTAAAATGGTTAAACATGCTTTTATGGTTTGCCAACTGCTGAAAAAGTGAAGAGCTTTGTTTCATCAGCTGGCTGATTTGGCCAAGCAATAGACAAGATGTACCGATAAGCAAACTAATCCTGATGAAATTCACTTAGAGTAAATGCATTGCAGTCGTACATTTGACACTTTGGAACACACAAAACAAGTTTTGTCTCATGTTGAAATGGATTTTAGTAACCTAGAGAACAAACTAATGTGCCAAAATAATAAAATGTGCTATTATTTCTAAAATATTTGCTATTAGAACTGTTTTTCATTATGAACATTTGCAGTGTTTAAAGATTTAGAGCCAACAAATGGGAACTGGGTAGAATATGCCTATGCTCAAGCAAGAGGTTTTGTGCCTAGACATCGCCTCTGAAGTGACATAAATGGTAATTTTCATACAAACTAAGGATCACAATAATTGCGATCACAAGTTTATGAATCTATTATAGTGACATAACCTTGTGAGGAACTTTTGTCGTAATCCATCCACATTCCCTGATGTAATATGTAACAGTGTCTGTTCTTGGCCCAAACAATTTATGTCATACAATATAAAGCATGTTCATTGACATAAGCCATTTGGGGTATTTTTAAAGGTACACTCCATCCATCACATGGACTTTAATGCTTATGATAGCTGAAAGCTCTCTTTAAATTTATGTGGTGTCACCCTTGCAGTCAGTTACAGTGCTGGTTCAGCGAACACTGCAAGCAAGCAAGTGTGGAAAGCATGTCTATTGATTGAATGGGAGAATTGTCATGCCACTGACTGGCTACATCAAGCAGCCAATCAGTGGTGCATAACACTGGGACACAGAGAGGGTGAAGAGCTTAATTAAATACCTTTTTTTTCCAATTCAGACAATGCATACAAAAGTACTTACAAAGTACTTTTATATAAATAAAATAGGTTTGTTTGGAGAGATGGAGGGCCAATGCATACAAACGGAGCATTAGTTTGTGATGAGTGAAGTCTTCAGGTGAACAAGGCATCCTTCACAGACACCCAGCAGTAGTGTATGTGAAATGCCATGGCTGAGGCGGACGGCATGGGGGTGGTGTAAAGGTACAGGAGTAACCATATCTGGGACTGAGGCTAGTGTATGGTTATACTGAGGTGTAGCAGCATCAAGACAGGAGGAGGTAGGGATACTTGAAAGAAGTGGCTGGAAGGTATCTGTGAGCTGTAGAGTGTTGAAGTCACGGAGGGTTCGGTAGGTTTGTGGTAGTTTTTTTAGGTAGAGGAGCAGTGGTATACACAAATAATGTATGGAAACATAGCATAGCAGATATGGATCGACAGAATAACACACAAACCCAGCTTTGCAGGTACAGATCAATTGGAATTCACATAAAAACATGACATTAAAGGTATATTTAAAACCCCCTAAATTACAGGCATAGATCACAGGTTGCACACCCCAAAGTCAGCCCTGGCGTTCACACTGCCCACATAGAACCTGGCCAGCACCCAGATAACACACATAAGATTTGCCATCTTTGTCCCCAAATAGCCCAGCACAAGTCAACTTTGTCCCCAAACAGCCTGGCCTGTGCCATCTTTGTCCCCAAGGCTCAAACATCCTGCTAGTGCCATCTTTGCCCTTCCACAATTATACATCTATGATACACACAAACACATTAACTCATGCTCTCCCTTATTCAGACAATTCATCCACATATTAACTCATGCTCTCCCTCATTCAGACAATTCATCCACATATTAACTCATGCTCTCCCTCATTCAGACAATTCATCCAAATATTAACTTATGCTCTCCCTCATTCAGACAATTCATCCACACATTAACTCATGCTCTCCCTCATTCAGACAACTCATCCAAATATTAACTTATGCTCTCCCTCATTCAGACAATTCATCCACACATTAACTCATGCTCTCCCTCATTCAGACAACTCATCCACACATTAACTCATGCTCTCCCTCATTCAGACAACTCATCCACATATTAACTCATGCTCTCCCTCATTCAGACAGTTCATCCACATATTAACTCATGCTCTCCCTCATTCAGACAATTCATCAAAATATTAACTCATGCTCTCCCTCATCCAGACAATTCATCCACACATTAACTCATGCTCTCCCTCATTCAGACAATTCATCCACACATTAACTCATGCTCTCCCTCATTCAGACAATTCATCCACATATTAACTCATGCTCTCCCTCATTCAGACAATGCATCTCACTCATTCACACTTTACTTCAATTCAATATTCTTACTACCCTCTTTCTCACTATGTACCGCCTCTCCCTCCCTTATCACTTTCTACCCCAGTCCCTCCCTTATCACTTTCTACCCCCACTCCCTCCCTAATCACTTTCTACCCCTTCTGCCTCCCTTATCTCTTTCTACCCCTTCTCCCTCCCTTATCTGTTTCTACCCCTTCTCCCTCCCCAATCACTTTCTACCACTTCTCCCTCCCTCATCACTTTCTACCCCTTCTGCCTCCCTTATCACTTTCTAACCCCTCTCACTCCTTTTTCCCTACTCACTATCTACTCTCTCCCCCTTTGTAGTCCACTCACCTTTAAGTCCTGGGGCCGGAGAACTAGGCTTCCGTCTTCCTGCTCTGCCGCGGCGCGCGCTGCTTCACTGTTGGGCGCCGGATATGACGTCATATACCGGCGCTCAGCATGAAACACCGGCACCACGATGGAAGTAGAGGCCTCGTAGAGGAGACTGAGGGGGGCCAAGCGGTTGCTAGGCGCCCCTCTCTCTCCTCCGCGTCAAAAACAAAAAACGTTTGAGGCTGCCCGGGACTTAAAGTCCCATTGCGGGGGGCAACGGGGGGCAAGGAATAACCTAGGGGCCCCCCTGTAGCGACGCCACTGTAGAGGAGGTATGGGAGGCATGTCAAGGTTAAATGTTAGGCTGCGATCAGAGGTAGTGTCGGTGCATGTTAACCATGTTTCAGTAAAAGCAAGGAGACTAAGGTGGTTAAAGATGAGAAGATTGTGAACAGCAGTGAGTTTGTTGCGCAGAAAGCGTGCCTTTCTAAGGGTGCCGAAAATGAGGTGCTACAGTGGTTACAGTTACAGTGGTTTGGTTTGGGATTAGAGGGGTTATTATTATTATTCTTTATTTCTAAAGCGTTGACAGATTCCGCAGCACTGTACAAGGTGAAAAGGTTACAGATAATGACAGGTACAATACAACAATTGACATACAGATACAAGAGGAATGAGGGGCCCTGTTCCCGCAGGAACTTACAATCTAGGTGTTGCCATAGTTTATGTTAGTACGGGAGGTGCAGGGGCTGGATGGAGGGTCCAGGTTTACATTCAATGTTGCCTGAGCACAGAAGGATTAGGATACAGACAGCTAACAAATGCTATTGTGATTTGTGGGGATGGGATGCCTTAACCTGTTGTTAGTGGTGGGGAGGGTAACAAGAAAGGAGAGAATGGCATGTGAGCTAAGGTAGGGTGATAGCAGAAGAGAGTGAAAAATGTGGACTATGAAAGGGTTGTCAAGGAGACAGGGAGTCTACCCTACCACCGCCTCTATTTTTTAGCCAGGTGCCTTCAGCATCCAACTCACCTAAATGTCAAACTTTCAACAAAACATACAAAAACATCCTCCCTCTGTAAGGGTTCCACTGGTGGAGCTACAGAGCAGAGGCAGGTAATTCACAATAGGGGCCAGAGGCAGATAATGGAGTCCGGTACGCAAGCCAGGGTCCGCAACAGGTAGGTCACAAATTGAACAAACAGTACAAACACTAAGAGTAGTGAATGGTGTCTGCTATGAAGCAGATACCACAGCTGGAACAAAAAAGCATTTATTGGGCTTTAGATTGGATCCCCTCCATTTTGCACCTGTAGGTAATTTCAAGCCCGTCTGGCACCCACGGTGATACGTGGCCTGACACCCCAATAATCATTCTAATCACATTAAATTCTTCTTTCTTAAAAACAAACATCCCATACCATCTCTTTCATACACTATAAACCAGCCACAATATCCTCTCTTTGTCTCTCCAGACAAACATCATTGTTTCATATAAGGCAGAAATCAATCCAGTCATATCTTTCAATAATTTTGCCATTCTTTTGCAGACTTTCCTTACATACATACATTTCCAAAATACATGTGTAACATTCTCCAATCCTCCAATTGTCAGACAATATTCTCCTTCTCTGCAAAATTCTTATTGACAAACAATTATGCAAAATCATCCATACAACATCTTTCTGTCAATTTACCACAGTCTTATCTGTTACTTTCTTCCACACAATTTTACTTTGCCTCTCATTCAAACCATCCAACGCTTCCATAGTTTCTCTGTTTTCAATTATCCTAATAACGTTCTTCTTCTCACACCAGTTTTCAAGACATACCCTCTTCAAAGAATATTTTTTAATACATTTCCTATAAAACCACAGAACAGCAAAGCACATTGGTATTCTCTAATATATATCACGGAAACCATATCTCCTTAACATGCTCCCAGGTATGTACCTTACCATACGGCCAACTAAACTTTCTTTCATGCTACTTTTAATACATCCCTCCACATACTTGCACCTCCATATACAAAATTGTTCAACATCATGCCACCTTTCTTTGTGCTCTTTTCAATTTCTCTAATTTAGAATTCCAGAAAAAACACAAACATCCTTACAAGCCTCTTCACATAATCGTTTGGCGGGAAAAAACCCACTATTAACATGCAACAGAATTAGAATTAAGCGCAGACAGTTTTTGTTTCTTGTATACATTGTACAGCCAATACACTGTTTCTTGCAGCATGCTTACACCTGTTTGGTAGGCCTCGTATTACACATTTGTATTATTTGAGCCTGTGACTAGCTTAGCGCACCGACATTTTTTCTTTTCCCTGTTTGCACATATTTGAGGTTGTTGGCTCCTCATTAGTCTGGTTGCAGCTTGCTGTCCAGGGGTTAATAGGGAGGAGGTTTAATTGCACCTCCCCCAACACATTAATAAGGTTTTGGTAGCAGTATAAACTGCTTTGTGTGCCCACTATGTAGGAGGTGAGAGTAGGTTCTCACCCTATTGAGAGTGTGCCTTGACGTGGCGGGTGAGCTTAATTATGCTTTGGCCAATTCATATAACCAAAACCTCTCATTTATATTATGTTTATATATTTGTTGCCAACTTTATTAGGGTAAGAAGCGCAGACAGTTTTTGTTTCTTGTATACATTGTACAGCCAATACACTGTTTCTTGCAGCATGCTTACACCTGTTTGGTAGGCCTCGTATTACACATTTGTATTATTTGAGCCTGTGACTAGCTTAGCGCACCGACATTTTTTCTTTTCCCTGTTTGCACATATTTGAGGTTGTTGGCTCCTCATTAGTCTGGTTGCAGCTTGCTGTCCAGGGGTTAATAGGGAGGAGGTTTAATTGCACCTCCCCCAACACATTAATAAGGTTTTGGTAGCAGTATAAACTGCTTTGTGTGCCCACTATGTAGGAGGTGAGAGTAGGTTCTCACCCTATTGAGAGTGTGCCTTGACGTGGCGGGTGAGCTTAATTATGCTTTGGCCAATTCATATAACCAAAACCTCTCATTTATATTATGTTTATATATTTGTTGCCAACTTTATTAGGGTAAGAAGCGCAGACAGTTTTTGTTTCTTGTATACATTGTACAGCCAATACACTGTTTCTTGCAGCATGCTTACACCTGTTTGGTAGGCCTCGTATTACACATTTGTATTATTTGAGCCTGTGACTAGCTTAGCGCACCGACATTTTTTCTTTTCCCTGTTTGCACATATTTGAGGTTGTTGGCTCCTCATTAGTCTGGTTGCAGCTTGCTGTCCAGGGGTTAATAGGGAGGAGGTTTAATTGCACCTCCCCCAACACATTAATAAGGTTTTGGTAGCAGTATAAACTGCTTTGTGTGCCCACTATGTAGGAGGTGAGAGTAGGTTCTCACCCTATTGAGAGTGTGCCTTGACGTGGCGGGTGAGCTTAATTATGCTTTGGCCAATTCATATAACCAAAACCTCTCATTTATATTATGTTTATATATTTGTTGCCAACTTTATTAGGGTAAGAAGCGCAGACAGTTTTTGTTTCTTGTATACATTGTACAGCCAATACACTGTTTCTTGCAGCATGCTTACACCTGTTTGGTAGGCCTCGTATTACACATTTGTATTATTTGAGCCTGTGACTAGCTTAGCGCACCGACATTTTTTCTTTTCCCTGTTTGCACATATTTGAGGTTGTTGGCTCCTCATTAGTCTGGTTGCAGCTTGCTGTCCAGGGGTTAATAGGGAGGAGGTTTAATTGCACCTCCCCCAACACATTAATAAGGTTTTGGTAGCAGTATAAACTGCTTTGTGTGCCCACTATGTAGGAGGTGAGAGTAGGTTCTCACCCTATTGAGAGTGTGCCTTGACGTGGCGGGTGAGCTTAATTATGCTTTGGCCAATTCATATAACCAAAACCTCTCATTTATATTATGTTTATATATTTGTTGCCAACTTTATTAGGGTAAGAAGCGCAGACAGTTTTTGTTTCTTGTATACATTGTACAGCCAATACACTGTTTCTTGCAGCATGCTTACACCTGTTTGGTAGGCCTCGTATTACACATTTGTATTATTTGAGCCTGTGACTAGCTTAGCGCACCGACATTTTTTCTTTTCCCTGTTTGCACATATTTGAGGTTGTTGGCTCCTCATTAGTCTGGTTGCAGCTTGCTGTCCAGGGGTTAATAGGGAGGAGGTTTAATTGCACCTCCCCCAACACATTAATAAGGTTTTGGTAGCAGTATAAACTGCTTTGTGTGCCCACTATGTAGGAGGTGAGAGTAGGTTCTCACCCTATTGAGAGTGTGCCTTGACGTGGCGGGTGAGCTTAATTATGCTTTGGCCAATTCATATAACCAAAACCTCTCATTTATATTATGTTTATATATTTGTTGCCAACTTTATTAGGGTAAGAAGCGCAGACAGTTTTTGTTTCTTGTAGAATTAGAATTAAGACAGCTTTTATTAATAAAACCTTTCCCTCAAAAGATAAAGTCCGTAACGACCACCAAATCCATGCTGACTCAAGATGGCCCTGAATGTCCCCTTACTATTAGAAGTCCTGTACTCTTTCGCAAGATGTTTAGGTCTGGACACGTCAGCACAATACCTGCTCTGGAAAATAATTTGCTCCTCATCCTTTATGAAGGGATTGTGAGACATCAACTGTATTTCATCCAGTAGAGTATCCCCCATACTTTGCTTCCAGCTTTCTATTGCTTTCATCATCTGTGAAGCTGTAACAAAAGAAGGATTAAAATATCCTAAAAGGCTGAACAAACATATCCGAGGCAGCTGCAATAGGTCTTCCAAGATATTCCTCTATATGGTCTCCAACGTCACCTCTTCATGTTTATCTTCTCGTATTAAAAGCTGAACTGTAAGGCAGCTGACAATTCCGCAAACATGATCACATCCCATTCCAATGGCACCTCTGGATGGCCTCCCTACTAGCAGTATCCCGCCTAAGATACCCCAAAAAGCACTGATGTGGGAAGGCCGAGGATCATCTTCTGTTGACAGCTGTAAGGTCCTTATTATGACTCATCAGTCCTTAATGAGGTTGGATACTGCTTGAGGCTTGGGCTGGTATGTGGGTTACACTCAAAATATGTTTTGTTGGGGGCAAGAAAGGTAGGATAAATAAAAAAATATTCATCTTACAAAGAAACCAACAATTAACACAAGTATACCACGTATCATTTCAAATCAATAAAGAAGGATACTTTTGTTTAAGGGCATGAATTTAGAAGCATGGTTAATGAGGAATTCCTGGAGTAATCTGGAAGTGAATACCTCGCACATGAGCATTGTTTAGCCAGGAATACTTTTGGCCAAATGCATTGAAGCCGGGGGTGGGGAAACATGCCAAATGTTTAGAAACTATTCTGATATATCCCACTATGCATTTGAGTCAAAAACAAATAAAAATATGAGGTAACAGTCAGTCACTGTTTGGAGTCTACCTTTAATAAATTCATAAATTAATTCAATAAATTAGGCAGGGTAATTCAGACTAATCTTCAGGTTTCTTCTTTGCAGGGGGATTTAGACAGTGTCGGGGACCGGGCGGACAAGTGGCAGATGAGGTTCAACATAGATAAACTCAAAGCTATGCATTATGGTAAAAATAATAACAATGCAACCTATTCTATGAATAGAATATTCCTAGGGAAAACTACCAATGAGATGTACTTGGGAATAATGGTAGACAACAGACTTGGCCAATATGGTTTTGGCATGCATAAAATGGGGTATTGATTCACGGGAGGAGATCATGCTGCCTCTTTACAGGTCAATGGTAAGACCTCACCTTGAATATGCAGTACAATTCTGGGCACTGGTCCTTAAAAAGGACATAACAGAACTATAAAAAGTGCAAAGAAGGGCTACAAAATTAATTAGTTATGAAGAGAGAATAAAAAAAGATAAAATTATATGCACTAGAAAAACAGTGTCTTCGAGGGGATATGATAACATTTTATAAATATATGCAGGGCCAACATAAAGAGCTCTTCCGTGACCCTTTCATTAACAGAAATGTACAAAGAACAAGCGGTTCCCCTCTGAGACTGGAAGAGCAGAGATTTCATAGACAACAAAGGAAGGGATTCTTTACAGTAAGGACAATAATGGAACTCACTGCCAAATACAAATAATGGGGCACAAGTACATGAGGGGAAAAATAAAACAATAATAGTGCAATATTGCAAAAAAACAACACAAATGTGTATGATATGGATGTACACTCACAAAAGAATGTAGTTAAACAGGCCCATAAAATTTTCTTTTAATGACTTCTTTTTAAAATATGTGGAATAAACAGACTCCAATGGTGCAGTATCTTAATAGAAAGTAGTGATAAAGACAAGAATGCACTTACAGCAAACTGTGGCATAACATTGTCAGTTATGCAAAAGCGTTTGATGGTAAATGAGTCCAGGTAGTTGCAACGTCTGAACTTTTCGGTCTTGCTCTCAACGCGTTTCCCAAGGGAACTTGGCTTCCTCAGGAGAATTTGTATGTTGTCCGCATAATAAAATGAGAAAAAAGTGTTTATCTTTGCTTGTGGTGTCCTGACGGTTTTTATTCGCTGGATGCTTCCTGGTGTTGCGTCATGACATTGGCATCAGTGGAGGATGTGATCGGGCCCTGGAGTTCTGCGAGTCAGGGAGGGGGGCAAGCGCATGGAATGCAGCAGCATGCACAAGAGCTGAGGCACAGCCATTGGGTGGCACGGTGCGTGCATGCCGGCCCCTTTAATTTCATGAACGCCAGCCTCCACACGCTGCCCCCACCAGACACCAGGGAGTCAGAAGCAGTGGTAAGTCGGGGGGGGGTGTTATATGGGGGGCATAAGGCTTTTCTGCCTCTAGAAATGCCTTTTAACCCCTATATGCCACTTTGCCTCTAGAAATGCCTTTTAACCCCCTATATGCCACTCTGCCTCCAGAAATGCCTTATACCCCCCTATATGCCACTCTGTCCCATGATATGTATTTTAATCCCCTATATGCCAGAGTGGCATATAGGGGTATAAGGCATTTCTGGAGGCAGAGTGTCATATAGGGGGTATAAGGTATTTCTGGAGGCAGAAATCATCACACAGAAAGATGGCATACAGCTTCTGCCTTATATAGGATCACAAAAATAAAATTCTAATTCATAGAAATACAAGTTTATACATATATGTGTGTATGTGCATGTATAAAATGCATAAATAAATTCAATGTAATAAATAAAACACATAATTAACAAATTAAACAGATAATTTAAAAAATGTATGTTTAAAAATGTGTAAAAACAAAAGTCTTAATGTATATAGATCATTTTAAAAGAGACATGATTTTCAATAAATAAAATATATGTACATAGATAAAAATAAAGTTAATTGGAGATAAAGTGCTTAATGGTAAATACATGTCTATATATACATAAACAAACATGTGGGAAATAATGGTGTATATTATTCGTTACGAGAGGAAATTATGTTATCTTAAGTATCCGTAATGAAAGGAAACAATGTAAGTATATATCTCACATATATGCGGCATCAGCACACAGCGGCTGTTTAGATTAAATTTCCAGCAATCTGATGGCCGCATAGTGATGGGAGCAGCGTGAGGGGTGAAAGGTCCGGGCGAGGGGCCGGCGCTACTTTATTACTTTTTTTAAAAATTTAACATGGCGGGCCGGCCGGCGGCATCAGCACACAGCGGCCGTTTCCCGGTGGGCCAGTCCGGCCCTGGTGTTCTCGTTCAACCCATGAATACTAAAATGTCCAATTCAGTGTTTAACCCCTTCGTGACAAAGGTTGATTTTACTTTTTGTACCCTTCGTGACAATGGCCGTTTTAACATTTCTGCGCTGCTCGTGTTTAGCTGTAATTTTCTTCTTTCCCGTTTACTGAACCCACACACATTATATATTGTTTTTTTCAGGACAAGAAGGTGACATTGTTTTGATTGTATCATATTATTTACTATTAAAAAAAGTATAAAATATGGTGAAACATTTAGAAAAAAATGACTGTTTCTAACTTTTAGTTGAAAAATCTTTTACTCATCTATAAAAGGTAATGAAAAAAACTGCTAAATAGATTCTACTATTTGTCCTGAGTTTAGAAATACCCAATATTTTTACGTTTTTTTGCTTTTTTCTACACATTATGGGGCAATAAGTACAGGTAGTGTTTTGCTATTTCAAAGCCATTTTTTCCAAATCTGGTAATTCTTCCCCCCATGTGCCATTTCGGGTATCTTTGAAGCCAGCCAATGCAATTTACCCCATCAAGTCATATATTTTTGAAAACTAGACAGCCCAGGGTATTCCAAATGCTAGTATTTTAACCCTTTCCAAGCACTAATTCTACCATCAGCCTTTGTCAAACTTTATGGTAGTAATTTTTTTTGCATTTGTTTTTTCACACACATTTTACTTCAGGTATGAATAAACAGGTTCTGGTATATGTCACTATCATAAAACACCCCAATATGTGTTTACCAACATCTCCTGAGTACAGCGATACCTCACATGAATGATTTTGCCTGGCTGTTTGGGGGCAAAAGGGCCACATTCGGGGCATGCGCATTTTCAATGTTTAACTTTGGCGTTTGGCGATCAACTGCCCATGCCCTATTTGGTACATCTTTGAGCCGGGCCATTTCAGTATGCCCAATAAAGCCATATATTTTTTGAAAACTAGACACCCCAGGGTATTTCAAATGATAGTATTTTAACTCTTTCCATGCACCATATCTACCACCAGTCTTTGTCAAACTTTGTGGTAGTCATTTTTTTGCATTTGTTTTGTCACACACATTTTACTTCAGGTATGAATTAAAAGGTTCCCGTATATGTCACTATCACAAAACACCCCAATATGTGTTCAGCAACATCTCCTGAGTACAGCGATACCTCACATGAATGATTTTGCCTGGCTGTTTGGGGGCAAAGGGCCACATTTGGGACATGCGCATTTTTCAATGTTGAACTTTGGCATTTGGGGATCCACTGCCCATGCCCTATTTGGTACATCTTTGAGCCGGGCCATTTCAGTGTGCCCAACAAAACCATATATTTTTGAAAACTAGACACACCAGGGTATTTTAATTGCTGGTATTTTAACTCTTTGCATGCACACATTTTACCACCAGAATTTTTTCAAAGTTTGCAGTAGTATTTTTGTGTGTATTTTTCCTCCACACACCTATGTTATGTATGAATTTACAGCTCCTGGTATATGCCGCTGTCACACAACACCCCAATATGTGTTCAGCAACATCTCCTGAGTACAGTGATGCCCCATATGCATGGGTTTGTCATTTTTGGGGGGAACTAAAAGGCCACATTTGGTACGTGTGCATTTTTCTAATTGGAAATTAGATGTGTGGCCATCCTTCCCCCCGTGTTAATTGGGACATTGTTGAACCCGGCCAATTCAATTTACCCCATCAAATCATACATTTTTTAAAAGTAGACACCCCATGGGCATTTAATATGCCAGTATTTTAACTCTTTCCATGCGAGAATTGTTTTAAGCTAATGTGCTAATTTTAGGACTTGCTCACAAAAATATATTTTTTATATATATATTTAATTTTTTTTGCCTTTTTAAAAAAAAAATGTAAATTTTTTTACATAGTGACATCAGTGGGAAATTATTTTTACATTTTACTGTTTTTTTTTTTTACTATTTTTTTCCAATTATTATTAATTTTATTTTATTTTTTAATTTATTTTTACTAATCACACTGTGATTAGAAAGCTGGGCTCCATTGACTTGCATGGTTGAATGCAGTACCTGTATTCAACCTGCAAGTGGAGCCAGAGTTCTCTAGAGGGTCTGGAGACCGTCTAGCTAACTTTTTCACCTTTATTGTTTTTTTTCCCGGGCCGCTGCCATCTTGCGGATGGCGAAGATCACCAGCAGCTGCGGCTGTGACCGCTCTCCGGAGCGGTCACAGTCCATCCAAAGGTAAGTGTTCCAGTACAGCAACGCCGTTTGGGTGAAGAAAGCGAACGTAGATCGCTTTCTGCACCCGTTTAAAGACGTGCACGTCATTTGTCATAATCGACTTGTTTTTCCGTGCCGTGCCAGAACCGGCAATTCTCATTAAGGGGTTAAACAAGGGTGCTCCTCAACAGACATTCAATGGTTAACTTAGCATAAAACTAAAACCAGGAACATTTAGATCTTTAGATAGTGAGTTGGTTTATTTTCCATGGTTCAATGGGACCTTATTTCTTTGCTGTTTATTTATTATGAGTGTAATCTTCTATTAGAGGGATCTACTGTAATGAGAGGGTTGACAATCCTGCGAGAGAGAAACCTCTGCCTGTGACCAAACCTTTAAATAAGGAGTAGTGAGTACAGAAGCCCTATGAACTACATATGTTTTTATAATCCAAAGCAAATTGAGAACCAAGCCTTATCAAGAAAAATCCTAAAAACCCACAGACTGTAACATTTCCAGCCAAACTCTCATTTACACACAGAAATGTTTGGCTCACATTTTGGCACCAATGATAAACGTTGACAACCACAACAACTTATGTGTGGCCAGATTTATATTGAAGTTGGTTGGCAATTCTCTGTTGTTGTTATGTGCGCTGTAACATGCACAGTTAGCTAATTGATTTCAAAATAAATTACATTCCAGTTTTAGTGTAAATTTGCTATGCAAGTTTACTGTACAGAAACACAATTGTTATACATATATTTTTGTGCCAATAAATATATGTATTTTAACATTTAAGACCTGAAGCTAATTTTGGGTAAAAAGCCTCCAAATTTTGATGTTCCGGTAGACACAATGGAACCTATACAACGTTGTAGAAGCAGATGTTATATAGGAATGTTTATTACCGGTACGTCTAGTCCTTCGTGCAGCGTCAGGGACACATCCCTGCCGCTGCACGGGAGCATTCCTGGCTTTCTGCTGCCCGATCTCCTGTAACATGTTCCGGCGCGAAGCCGGAAAACTGTTACAGATAGAAATGTCCAATCGCGCAATCGGGCTTTCCCTTCCAGGTGACGTCACTACTGACGTCACCTGGAAGTTCACGGGAGGATCGGGTAGCCGATCACTCCAATGAGGGAGCTGTAACAGTTTCCGGCACGAATGCTGGTAAACTGTTACAGTTGGAAATTCTCGATCGCGCGATCAGGCTTTCCCTTCCGGGTCACGTCACTACTGACGTGACCTGGAAGTTCACAGGAGGACAGGGTATCCCTGCAGGGTCTGTCTACATAAAAATGTAGACAGTTATGGGAACATGTTCTCCTGTGGGACTGCTAAGTTGCTTCATAGATAGCATAGGCTTAGCGCACACCGTGATGCAGTATGCCGGCACGTTACAACTTATGTAATGTCCAGAAAACCACAAAAAAACTAGGAGGGGCAGCTGAACACTTTAGGCCAGGGGTGCTCAAACTGCGGCCCTCCAGCTGCTGCAGGACTACATCTCCCATAATGCTCCTTCAGCTAAGGGGCTGGCTGAGGAGCATGGGAGATGTAGTCCTGCAGCAGCTGGAGGGCCGCAGTTTGGGCACCCCTGCTTTAGGCTGTGCCAAAAATCCTCAGCAACACAGAAGTGTTGGTGAAAAAAGTGCAGGAAATTAGAGCAACGGCTGACTTTGGCAGTGATTGGCGGCCAAATGGTTGCATGAAAATTGTCCAAATGCTCTTGATGAGATACTCTGGGTTGTCTGCTTTACAGAAATATATATTTTTATGGGGGTATTTATAATTAAGGGGGTGCTAAACTGGCCCAAATGAAACATAGGTCTAATAAAGCAAAATGTGAAAATTTCACGTTTGGAATGTATAACGCGCATGGTCCCGTTTGTGCCCTGTAATGTCCAGAAAACCAGAAAAAAACCCGGCATGTGGGGTATTTCCGTCATCAGGAGAGGTGGCTGAACACTTTAGGCTGGATTTCTCTGCCGTAACACATACCCTGTGCCAATCTTGTAGACGGGAAAAAGAAGAGGTGATAAGAGAGGAGGAGAGCCTTAGAACGTAGGGATCGAGTAGGAGAGTATTTACTTATTAGGGCAGAAATGTATGGAGGACAGTATTATGGATGGCCTTATATGTCAGTACCTGGATTTTAAATTTAATTCTAAAGGTAATTGGGAGCCAGTGGACAGTGGGGAAGCAGAAGTGGAGCGATGTGCAAGGAAGATAAGCCTAGCAGCAGCATTTAGGACAGACTGTAGAGGAGGAGACAGTAGAATTCCAATCAGAAGAGTGTTGTAGTAGTCAATACAGGAAATGATAAGTGAATGAACCAGAGTTTTTGTGGATTCTTGTCTTCTTCCTTCTTAGTCATAACTAACAATGAGGAACTTTTCTCAAACATTAAAGTAAGAGAACACTTGGGAAATAGTGACCATAACATGGTTTCATTTGAGATTAATTCCAAAAAGCAAATGGGTAACTGCTCTACCAAAACACTTAATTTCAGAAGGGCAAACTTTGACAGGCTAAGGTCAACCATGGAATGTATAGACTGGGATGGATTGTTCTCAAAAAACATTTTTGCGCTGTGTCAGTTCAGAGATTATTCTCTTTTCCTGTGAATAGTGTACCCATGTAAATTATATATTGAGAGATAGAGCTTTCTTTTGATACCATAGTTGGATGATTAGCTGAAAATTTAGAATGAGAAATTTAGTAAAAACTAGAGAAAATTGGAAAAAAAAAACTGATGTTTTAAACATTTTCCCTCTGAATCCTCACAAAATTGTGATGGAAAATCCCCTCCAAGTTTATCAATTCAGGTGTCCTGATTTCAGAAATACCTAATTTATATAGATTTCCCAGCACCAGGGAGCATACTATAAGGTGTACATTTTTTGTATAATTGTTATGCCTATGGCTTAACGGGTTTGGGGGTTGTGAACGGGGGCAGGAGGGTTATACTGGCTAGATGTTATGCTAGGGCAATGGGATGCTAGGGCAATGGGATTCTATGCTAGGGCAATGTGATGTTTTATAATTATTATTTTTTTATTATATTTTTTTTTATATATTTTTTATATATATATTTTTTTTTTACACAATAATGGTTAGAGGTCCTCTTAGGCACCTCCTGAACATGCCAGTGATGTCACAATGACATCACAGCTCACATTATTATTTTTTTATTATTATTTATATTTTTTTAATGATTTTTTTATTATTATTTTTTAAATGAATTAACAGCTTTTTTTCCTTCACTGTTTCAGGATGAGAGGGGGAGTGAGAGACATGGTTTCTCACTCCCCTCCCCGTGATCCCCCTGCACCGATCACACTGTGATCTCTATGCAGGTCCTCACAGACCTGCACAGAGGTCGCAGCATCTGTGCCTCATCGGATGCCGGCTTCTGCTGTCAGTGGGGAGTCCAAGCTGTCAAACGACAGCCTGATCTCCTGTGCAGCAGCAGGGATGTGTCCCTGACGCTGCAAGAAGGGCTGGACGTACCGGGACGTCCATAGGGGTTTCTTAATAGGCATTTTTTGGACGTCCCGGTACGTCTAAAGGGGATTGAAGGGGTTAAGCACACATTGCAAAGTTACACATCCCAGCATATACCTATGGGAAACAAATACAAAAGAAACAAATCAAAACCAATGTGGCTTACCTGGAAAGTAAAACAGGAAATAAGGAATAAACAAATGGCATTTAAGCATTATAAAAGTGAGGGGTCGGAAGTATCATTTATGGAATATAAAGATGCCAACAAAGCCTGCAAAAAGGAGATTAAAACAGCTAAACTAGAAAATGAGAAAGTAAAACCAATCCCAAGAAATTTTTTAAGTATGTAAATGGGAAAAAGTTAAAGGTAGAGAATGTTGGTACATTATTATCTGAAACTGGAAATTTGATTAGTGAGGACAGAGAGAAAGCCGACATCTTAAATGCAATGACGAAGCCTCTGCTGACTAATTTTAAGGAACACTTGCAGCAAACATGGGATTGGCTGACACAAGAAAAAGTGCTCAAGCAATTAAATACTGTTAAGGTAGACAAGGCCCCTGGACCGGATGGTATACACCCAAGGGTACTGAAGGAGCTAAACCTAATTCTGGCCCAACCATTATTACTAATCTTCAGGGATTCTTTCACCTCGGGCATAGTTCCATTAGATTGGTGGCGCAAGGCAGATGTTGTGCCCATATTTAAAAAGGGATCAAAATCTCAACCGGGCAATTACAGGCCAGTAAGCTTAACATCGGTAGTGGGGAAATTATTTGAAGGGTTGCTAAAGGTATACATTCAAGATCATATCTTGATCCATAATCCAATTAGTAGAAGTCAACATGGATTTGTGAAAGACCGGTCGTGTCAAACCAACCTATTAGCATTCTTTGAAGAAGTTAGTAAAAATATACACCTGGGGTTGGCTGTAGATGTGATTTATCTAGACTTTGCCAAGGCATTTGATACGGTTCCGCATAAAAGGCTACTCTATAAATTAACAGAAATAGGCTTAGGGGCAAATGTCTGTATGTGGATCAGAAATTGGCCAAAAGATAGAATGCAGAGGGTTGTTGTGAATGGATGTTTCTCAGCCTGTAAGCAGGTATTAAGTGGAGTGCCTCAGGGGTCTGTCCTCGGCCCTCTTCTTTTTAATTTATTTATAAATGATCTCCCAAGCTGCATTGAGAGCCATGTTACAGTTTTTGCTGATGACACAAAATTAGGCCGGGTAATTCAGACTAATCTTGATGTTTCTTCTTTGCAGGAAGAGAAATGCAAAGTTATGCATTATGGCAAAAATAATAAAAATGCAACCTATTCTTTAAACGGAATATCCTTGGGGGAAACTACCAATGAGAAGGACTTAGGAATAACGGTTGACAACAGACTTGACAACAGTGCGCAATGCCAGCAAGCAGCTGCAAGGGCCAATAAGATTTTAGCATGCATAAAAAGAGGTATTGATTCAAGTGAGGAGGATATTTTGCCTCTTTACAGGTCATTGGTAAGACCTCACCTTGAATATGCGGTACAATTCTTGGCACCGGTCCTTAAAAAGGACATTATGGAATTAGAAAAAAGTGCAAAGGAGGGATACGAAATTAATAAGGGGATTGGGAGATACTAGTTATGAAGAGTGACTAAAAAAGTTAAAATTATATACGCTAGAAAAACAGCGTCTCAGAGGGGATATGATAACATTATATAAATATATATAAAGAGCTCTTCAGTGACCTGTTCATTAACAGAAATATACAAAGAACGAGAGGTCACCCTCTGAGACTGGAAGAGCGCAGGTTTCATAGACTACAAAGGGATTCTTTACAGTGAGGACAATAAAGGTATGGAATTCACATACAAGGGAGGTGGTGTTATCCAATACATTAGATTCCTTCAAAAGGGGCCTCTTAGAAAGTCATGACATACAGGGATATAAACATCTGATTGCCTCTTAGAGTCAAGAAGGCATTTTTTCCCCCTGATGGCAGAATTCGAAGTAGCTTAATTAGGGTTTTTTGCCTTCTTTTGGATCAGGAATATGAAGGTTAGGTAGAAGGGTTGAACTTGATGGACTTAGGTCTTTTTTCAACCTTATGAACTATGTAGTCTGTTTTTTCCTGCTATCCAGGCCTCATGGAGCACTTCAGCAATAGGACAGAGCCTCTGTGCACTCTCTCTCCCTGATGGAAAAAATGGTGAGAGGATGCCCTCATGGGGTGCGCCATATCAATGCCCTTTCAGCACAAGTGCTCAAAAAGGCCAGAATAATGCAAGGGGATCTGCAGAGAAGCGCATAAACGATTGTCCATGAAACTGTCTACATTATTCTAGCTTCTCTGAGTACTTCAGCAAAAGGGGCAGAGCCACTGAGCGCCCCCACGGGACAGCCTCTCCTCCATTTCTCCAATCAGAGGAAAAGGGTGTGTGTAGAGGATCTGCCCTTTTGCAAAAGAGTGAGCGAGAGGGTGAAGCAGTGAATGAGGGTGAGTAACAAAAATCCCTCTGAATTTACTTCTGAACTGAAAGGGCAAGAAATGAAAATTATTTTCCAAAAGTGAATGGATCAAAAACAAAACGCACAATTTGAATTGTTTCGGGTCCATGTGAACAAGTCTAACGTGCAGCATCCATCCTATGTGGCCCATGAAAGTTCTTTGTCACATGACACACTATGCAACTTAAGGAAAAGAATATGTACTATATCACCTTAGTTTTGACCAATATTTTCTAGCTCTGGACAGATCAAGAGACAGACAGCCAGTCTGCATCTGGTTGTACAAAGCATATGATGTGTATGGTTTTTGCTTCTTGGAACAGCCAATCAGTAGTAGGGAAAATAATGAAAGCACTTTCTGCATAGGCTTGTGTGAGCCAGTGTTGGAGCTGGATGGCAGCGAGTAACCACATGTGCATTATAGCAAGTAGATCAGGCATGTCCAAAGTCCGGCCCGCGGGCCAATTGCGGCCCGCGTTCCGGACTGATACGGCCCCCAAGTGAGCCACGGGACTTGGCGTCATCAGCCGGCGCAGGGAGAAGGAAAGCGCGAGATTTGGGCTTTCCTTCTCCCTGCGCCGGCACACACCCCTCAGTAGCGTACCGAGCGGGGGGCGGTCCGCACCGGGTGCCGCACATCAGAGGGGTGGCAACTTGCCGGCACCCCTCCAGAGACGGACAGTAATGTCCGCCGCTGGAGGAGCAGGCTCGCAAGGGAGCGGTATCGGAGGTCTTTAACAGACCACCGGCTCCCTTGAGTGATTTTAAGCCGGTTCAAGGATCTCCCTTGAACCCGGCTTAAAATCACTCAAGGGAGCCGGAGGTCTGTTAAAGACCTCCGATACCGCTCCCTTGCGATCCGCGCGGCAACAGCTGTTGTGCGCCGGGGTTTGTTGTTAGATCCCGGCGCACAACACTGAAGCCGCGCCCACCGCTGTCCGTGCCCTCTGACCCCCGTGCCATCAGAAGAAGACAGAAGAACTGAAGAAGAAGAGGAGCGAATGCCAGGAAAAGGAGCTGTAACGAGAAAAGAGGAAAGGTAAGAAAGCATACAGTGAGAGTGGATTGGTGTATGTGTGTGGATTGGTGTATGTGTGTGGATTGGTGTATGTGTGTGGATTGGTGTATGTGTGTGGATTAGTATATGTGTGTGGATTAGTATATGTGTGTGGATTAGTATATGTGTGTGGATTAGTATATGTGTGTGGATTAGTATATGTGTGGATTGGTGTATGTGTGTGGATTGGTATATGTGTGGATTGGTATGTGTGTGGATTAGTATATGTGTGGATTGGTGTGTGTGTGGATTGGTATGTGTGTGTGGATTGGTATGTGTGTGTGGATTGGTATGTGTGTGTGGATTGGTGTATGTGTGGATTGGTGTGTGTGTGGATTGGTATGTGTGTGTGGATTGGTGTGTGTGGATTGGTAAGTGTGTGAGAGTGATGGGTGTTATGCTGTACCATTTCCAATGTATTTTTCATTATATAATTATGCTCTAAAGTACATCATAACTCCCATCACTCTATACTGTTCCATACAGTGGCAGAGCTGGGAGACAGAGGCCTTGCACCCCCACCGCAGGACTCCTGAAAGGTAAGTGAACTTCAAAGAGGGAGAGGGTAGATAGTTAGGAGGGGTAGATAGGGCAGAAGGGAGCGAGAAGGGGTAGATAGGGCAGAAGGGAGCGAGAAGGGGTAGATAGGCCAATCATACTCCTATCATGCCAAGTCTGCGAGTGCCTCCTGGAATCTGGGTATGCCTGGGCATGATAGGAATGTGATTGCTGTTAACAATTATATATATATATATATATATATATTGTTATTTAATTGTTTTGTCCTATTTTGGTGTGTTACTTACTTTAAATAAGTGTTAGATTTTTTTTATGGTGTGTGTGGGGGGGGTCATATTCAGTTTCGGCCAGGTAGTTTTGAAGTGTGTGTGTGGGGGGGTGCCACATACAGGATCCGCCCCGGGTGCCAAATACTCTAGGTACGCCCCTGCCCTCCCCTACACAATTTCTTCATCAGATGCCCTTGTGGCTGTGTGTGCCGGCGCAGGGAGAAGGAAAGCCCAAATCTTGCGATCTCGGACGTCGCTAGATTTGGGCTTTCCTTCTCCCTGCGCCGGCACGCACAGCCACAAGGGCATCTAATGAAGAAATTTGTAGGCAGTGGCGGAACTACCGGGGTCGCGACTGCGACCGGGCCCTGGAGTTCTGCCAGTCAGTGGGGCCCAAGGGGTGCCGAGCGGTTGCTGAAAACGACCGCTCGGCACCTCTTGGGCCCCCCTGACTGACAGAAATCCAGGACTCCTCTGCTCACCGCTGCCGCCGCCGCCTGCCTCTGCGCTGCCCAGAGTGCAGTGTTGGAAGTGTGAGGTGTTTGTCTCGGGTGCCGGCGCTTCACGCTGAGCGCTGGCATATGACGGCACTCAGCAGTGAAGCGCCGGCACCCGAGACAAACGCCTCACGCTCCCAACACAGGAGTTGACGGTAAGTGACCTACAAAGGGGAGTAGGGAGGGAGTGGGTAGATCGTGAGAAGGGGGGGTAGGGAGGGAGGGAGAGGGTAGATCGTGAGAAGGGGGGTAGGGAGGGAGAGGGTAGATCGTTAGAAGGGGGGTAGGGAGGGAGAGGGTAGATCGTGAGAAGGGTAGGGAGGGAGAGGGGAAATTGTGAGAAGGGGGGTAGGGAGGAAGAGGGGAGATTGTGAGAAGGAGGGGTAGGGAGGAAGAAGGGAGATTGTGAGAAGGGGGTAGGGAGGGAGAGGGGAGATTGTGAGAAGGGGGGTAGGGAGGGAGAGGGGAGATTGAGAGAAGGGGGGTAGGGAGGGAGAGGGGAGATTGAGAGAAGGGGGGTAGGGAGGGAGAGGGGAGATTGTGAGAAGGGGGGTAGGGAGGGAGAGGGGAGATTGTGAGAAGGGGGGGTAGGGAGGGAGAGGGGAGATTGTGAGAAGGGGGGGTAGGGAGGGAGAGGGGAGATTGTGAGAAGGGGGGTATGGAGGGGAGATAGTGAGAAAGGGTTCAGAAAATGTCAGGCAAAATGGTCGGCCCTCGCACATGTTCACTTCATCAAATCTGGCACTCTTCGAAAAAAGTTTGGACATGCCTGAAGTAGATGTTTTCAACTGGACATATCTCCTGAAAGTCAAGAAGATGGTGGAGTGGAAAGAGGCAAATGCATTAGACCACCTAATCCCTCCATGCTTGTGCAAGTGGGCAAAAATGACAATTTAAAGGGGATATTCATTAAAGTCCATGTGATGGAGGTGCATTTGATAAAACTTTTTAAAGAATCCTTTGCATTTACTCCACTGTTAGTCAAACATCATATGACAGAAAGGTTACTACTGCTATATTTTTTTCAACAATGCTTTGAGGCAGCCAATCAGTGGAATCAACAGGAGCGACTTCCACACATGCACAATCAGCACTAGATGCCGGGGAAGGGGCATTCTGCACGGGGAATTTTTCAGAATCCCCCATGCATTTGCAGAGGGGGGGGGCACACCAAAAAAAATGTAAAGGAACCACACAGCTATAATCTACAATCTACATTGACCTGCAAATGTTGTCTGAAATTATCCGTTATAAGGAACATCCCAAGGAGTAATAATAACAAGACACCAAAGCCTGACACTGGACAGTCTCCCCTCCCCTAACATGTTATTAGAACATTTCTGAGTTTAACAACCACAAACACGGCTCCACTCTTCATGGACGTATGACATTTCCGCCCTCAACGCTTCTGGCTTCATCTAGCGGCGTACGTGCTGTGGCGTCACTACCCAGAATCCTCGCTTTCTATTGTACGGAATTTGAAAGTACGGTCAGCTGGCGGAAGTTCCTGCGAGAGGCGAGCTTTAGATACTTCAGAGTGGTTTCTGTTATTGATATCCCCCAATATGAAATGTACGGCACCCCGTTCGTCTATAAAAGCCGTCATTAAGAAACAAAACCCCGACCTACGAATGGAAACCAATGTGGATTTACTGGTGAGACTGGACCAGGGTGGGGGTGTTACGGCTTACATGATTGGCTCACAACTTCTTATACGATGAGTTTATTAACCACTTGAACTGCAAAGTGTTGAGCAATGCATCGCTTATTCTTCTGACAGTCATTGGGTTAAGCTACCTATAGCCTAATGTGATGAACGTGGTTATTGTACATTGAACGTGTTGAGACATGTAATCTTCTGATATCTGGGAAGCTGGTTGTGTATAGTGGGTATAATAAGCTGCATGAAGTTGCCCTAATATAAAGTTTGTATGTAAATGATATCTATATCTCAAACAGTAATGCGTATACATTCCTATGTATAGAGTAAAACATTCTTTGTAGTTTCTGGACTTAAATCTCTCTTGGCTACTATGTATGGTATTTACTTCAAGAACTGTCTATAAGGGCATCTGTCATCCTGTTCTGTTCACCCATACATAGTAGCCTTGGGTATCGGTAAGATTTTGTGAATTGGAGCAGAGTAGGGGTAGTCATGGCTGCAATCTCAAGTTCATGGAAAGGGTGAAATACCTTGAGATGTCTCGTTTTCACAAATATATGGTATGCACAGCTCATTATGCAGGGCCAGATCATCTCTACAAGCTGGAGAAAAGTGTTCGTAGTAGCAAAGTGAGAGTGTTGACACCGCAGTTCTGCTGCTTTAATGAATAAACTGCAAGAAGTTGACATGTTGGCTCTCCAGACGGTTCTACTGTTTAAGTGAATAAAGAAGAATAAAGACACTGAAATGATCTCATAGCCCTTAAGAATTTGTGTGATTTTTTTTTTTTTTTTTTTTGTTCTTAGATTCATTTAAACTGCCTGCTGTTTCTTCAGAGGTTGGCCACTGAGTCGCGGTTAAAGGCATTCGAGGAAAGGTCCACATCAATAAAGCCGGAACATATCAAAGCAATCGCGAAGGTAATATGGTTGTTGCAGAGTCATTAACCCCTTAACGTCCATTGACATTCACGAAAGAACGGACACTTAACGACCTATGATATGCCTGACCCGTTATTTCATTAAACAAGCTTAGAAAGTGATCTACGATCACTTTCTTTGCTTAAGCGGTGTTGCTGTAATGCCTCGATGTCGAGGCATTCAGCTACACCGAGATCGGCATCATGGGCCAAACTTTGGCCCCTCCCCATGGGGAGGCGATCAACAATCGCTTCCTAAACTTCAATGGTGTTGCTGAATTGCCTCGATTAACGAGGCATTCCGCGACACCGAACACTCACCCCAGGACGTGCTGTGACCGCTGCCGGAGAGCGATCACAACTGCCACTGCGAGTGATTTTGCCACTCGCAAGATAGCGCGTCATGTGAAAAAAAAAAAAAAAAAAAAAAAAAAAAAAAGACCCTAAAGAATAAAATTAAATATATAAAAAAAAAGTTTATTATTATGAGCAATTGCTAAAATTAGTGCTGTATCTTCCCAAAAATCTTCACATGGAAAGAGTTAAAGTAAAAGCATTTCAAAAAGGTGTCTAATTAAAAAAAATAAAATAAAAAAAAATAAATGAATGGTTTGATGGGGTAAATTGGAGTGACCAGGCTCAAAGATAGGGCATAGGCACGGACTGACCAGAATGGGGGGGGGTGCACTTCCCAAATGTGGCCTTTTAACCACAAACACCAGACAAACCCATGCATGGGTGGTATTGCTGTACTCGGGAGATGTTGCTGAACACATATTGGGGTCTTGTTTGAAAGTGACGTATACCAGGAGCTGTAAATCCATACCTGAAGCACAATTTTAGTGATAAAAAAAACACAAAATAAATTACTACCACAAAGTTTGACGCGGGGTGGTAGTAGAATTCGTGCATGGAAAGGGTGAAATACCTTGAGATGTCTCGTTTTCACAAATATATAGTTTGCTTGGGTAAATTGCATTGGCCGGCTTCAAAGATACCCCATATAGTACATGGGGCAGAATGACTAGCTTTGGGGGAAAACATGGTTTTAAAATAGCAAAACGCTACTTGTACTTATTGCCCAAAAAGCAAAAAAAAAAAACATTGGATATTTCTAAACTCACTACAAATAGTAGAATCTATTAGGGCCTTCAGGGTTAATTTAGGGGCAGTTATGGTTGATGGGGTCATTGAGGTTAATTTAGGGGCAGTTAGGGTTGATGGGTTCTTTAGGATATATTTAACTAATCGATAAAATCAATAACAATCAATCTTTTTTGTTATGTTTTTGTTATCCTTTTATATGCTGAATTAAAATAAAATAAAATAAAAATAAACTCTTCAATGTATTAGAGCAGCCTGGGTTAGACTTGCACATATTGGAGTTTGTGTAGATTATGTAGAATAAAAATGTGTTAAAATATATAATATATTTCATCGTTTAACATATCTAGTTGTCCTGTTATCTGCTCAACTATTGACTTGATTGAAACTACTCCACATTTAGTTCTATGTAAATAAGCATTTGTAAAATGTAGAAAGCATGTTTAATTGATTTAATCGTTGGCCACTTGTTAAGTAACATTTGTGTATTTATATTTTGCAGATGGTTTTAAAAAAATCCAAAGGCTGAAAACAAGCTTGCTGTCCAAAGGAGAAATAAAGAAGCCATTTACTGTCATAATGAATTTTATTATTGTTTTACATGTAATCTAAAAATACATTCTTTTTTTTAGCACTTTAGTTTTGTAAAACTAATATGTAGATTTTTTTTTTTTCTTGTATGTTGTGCAACAAACTGGGTGATACCACCAATCGTATTTTGTAATACAACGGATGCTAGATTACTCCTCAAAATGGGCCTGTTGGTTCTAGATACATCCCAATAGAGCTTCTCAAATACTGACCATTCTACTGGCAATCAAATGGATAATTCTGGAAATAACAAACATATTTACTTTATTACAATCTGTCCAATGTTTCTCTCTCTACAACTTACCGTATTTCCCCAAGTATAAGACGCTCCCCTATTTTTGGGGGCCAAAATAAAAAAAAAAATACGTAAGGTTGTTGTACTGGCTGCCTGGGCATGATATGAGTCTGATTGATGTTAGCTGCTAGCAATTGCTAGCCATCGCACTCCTATCATGCTCAGGCAGCCAGTACATGCACATCACTTTCAACCTCCCTGTGCCCCCTACACACGGATCCATGCTAACACACACACACTTACTCCCCCACCTTACCTGAACTGCAGATCTTCTGCTGCCGCTCACAGACTTCCATGGGGGCCACGGCAGATCAAGAGACGCTGCTGATCAAAACAGGTAAGCAGCAAGTCCCCTTTTTAGTTAAAAAAAAAAAAATCTACCTTTCTTCTTGAAAGCAATAATATTACAAGTTACGGATATTAGATTAATAGGGACAGAATGTTGATCCAGGGATTTATTCTGATTGCCATATTTGGAGTCGGGAAGGAATTTTCCCCCTGGTATGGGGCAATTGGCATCTGCTTCATAAGGGTTTTTTTGCCTTCCTCTGGATCAACACAGTAGGGACATAATAGGTATATAGGTTGAACTTGATGGACTCTGGTCTTTTTTTTCAACCTTGTGAACTATGTTACTATGTTACCACCACTGTATACGACGCACCCAATTTTTAGACCCAAAATTTTTCTAAAAAAGGTACTTCTTATACATGGGGAAATACGGTAAACATATGGCTCCTCTACAATAAGTGCTCATCTTGGCCACCAGTATGTTTTGTATCTTCTCCAGGATATCATTTGTTATGTATACACTGGCTTCTATTAAAACAATGTATCGCCTTCAAAATCATTACCTTCTTAATTTCAAGGCTGTTCAACGCTCATCCAGTGTTCCCTCTAAGCTGTGCGCTTGTGCGCGCGCACATAACTTTTAGAAAGAGCGCACACGTCCCAAAATTGTGCGCACAGTACCTAACGGGGAGCTGGGGGGGTGGGCAGTCCGTCCAGGGTGCCGCTCATCAGGCACTCCTCCAGAGACGGACAGTAATGTCCGCCGCTGGAGGAGCAAGCTTGGTTGGGGAGACCAAGGATCTCCCTCCAACCGGCTTAAAATCAATCAAGGGAGCGGGAGGTCTGTTAATGCAGACCTCTGATCCTGCTCCCTTGCGATGCGCACAGAAACTGATGCTGTGCGTCGGGATTTGAGGTCAGATCCCGGCGCACAGCACTGAAGCCACGCCCACCGCCTTCACTGCACCGGAAGGACACAGAAGAAGAAGAAGAGTCAAGAGGAAGAACGTAGAGGAGGAGGAAAGGTAGGAAAACATTCAGTGAGAGTGGATTAGTAAGTGTGTGAGAGTGATGGGTGTTATGCTGTAGTTTATGCTTAATGTTTGTGAATGAGTGTGTGCGTGTGATCGCATGGATGTGTAAGTGGGGGGGGATAGCATGGCATAGGGAGGCTGTAATCACATTCATATGATGCCCAGGTTGCAGCATATACTGGGTGCCTCGACATGATAGGAGTGTGATTGCTGTTAATATAAAAAAAAAAATTTGTCCAATTTTGGTGTGTTATTTTTAATAGTGTTTTTTTTTTTTTTAAGGGGGGGTCATTTTTGGTTTCGGTCAAGTGAATGCTGAATTTTCGGTGTCGGTCCAGAATTTTCATTTCGGTGCATACCTATATACTAAGCCAGACACTGAAGCGCTAGGCCTACACCACATCAATGTTTGGCTTAGTATATAGTGATAGGGGTTATGCTACATTATTGGCAATGTCTGGCTCAATGTATAGTGACAGGTGTTGTGCTGTGCCTCAGTATATAGTGATAGGTGTTATGCTGCCCCACCGTCAGTGCGTGCCTCCGTATATAGTGATCGGTGTTTTGTTGCCACACTGTCAATGTTTGCCTCAGTATATAATGATAGCAGTTATGCTGCACCACTGTCAATGAGTGCCTCAGTATATAATGATAGCAGTTATGCTGCACCACTGTCAATATTTGCCTCAGTATATAATGATAGCAGTTATGCTGCAACACCGTCAATGTCTGCCCTAGTATATGTCTGCCTAACGACAGAAGCTATGCAGTTTTTCCCAATAAAAAAAAATTAAGGATTTGAACGGCTTTGACAAGGGCCAAATTGAGATTGCTAGACTACTGGGTCAGAGCATCTCCTATTGCTGAATGTGCCTACAATGCGCAGATGAGCATAAGAACTGGTCCACGGAGCAATGGAAGAAGGTGGCCTGATCTGCTGCTAATGTCTTGGTGCCAGATATCACAGCACACCATCGGAGGTCTCGTGGACTCCTTGCCTTGATGGGTCATGGCTGTTTTTGAGGGGGACCTACACAATATTAGGTGGTCATAATGTTATGGCTGATCGGTGTACGTTTTCATGCCATAAATGTGCTCTGCAATAACCTCTGTACCCAACCTATAGCAAGACCCCCGGAGCTCTCTTAATAACTTGGGGTGTATCCCATCAGGTATACAGTGTATCTAATATCGCTTTCTTTGTGTCAAAGTACAATGGGTGAGTGTGGAGCTCTTTTTATATATTTTATATGTATGTATGTGGTATTCTATATAGGCAGTCTTGTGTGAAAATCTATAAAATGCAATTCTCTTAAATATTCATGAGTATCTAGTGATATTGTATAGCAGATTTTAAAATCCCTTTTAAATTTTACTCTTTAATAAATTAAACTCTAAATGACCTTCCTCTTCATTGCACTGTTGTAGAACATTGTTGAAAATCTACTGTAAGGGTCCCATACTATTTTGCTATTTAGACAGTTTTCTGCCACCTTTAATATATGCTTAGTTTGTATAAAGGGTATTAGTTAAGCAGTTCCTAAAATAAAAGAATAACATGTGTGACACCTTAACATTTCAGGGAAATGTCTAGATTTGGTGCACGGATGAGGTGCAAATTTCTGGGTTTCTGGGTGGATCATTTTGACAGCAGGGCAGGTAAATGCTCTGAGGTAAAGACAAATAAGTCGATGAGGCGTGATGGGATACACCCCAAGTTATTAAAAGAGCTTGGGGGTGTACTAGCCAAACCGTTAACTTATTTATTTTTTATTTTACACAATAAGATACATGCATAGAAATGAAAAAGAATTCTACTAGCAATCACTTAAAAAGTGGTACATTACTTAAACATCCATTTTCCATATATAAACCTACACAAAAGAAAAACGATAGAGAACAGAAAAAAAATGCTCAGTGGTGTATAATAGATAATGAAGGTACCTATCGGCTACTTCCGAGGGAATAAATATCCACCTTTACCGTATCTCAATTAGGTTCAATCAAAGTCTTTTGCTACCTTACTTCGGTTTCTTTCCATTTCAATTTGATATACCGCTTGATTTTTAAACTGAGACCAAGAGGGAACTCTTTGTGATTTCCAGCTTTAGCTTGGCAGTGCTAGCTGAAATAATAGTGTTTCTGGCTTTCTATCCACATCATCCATCCCTAGAGCGCTAAATGTCTCATATATAATATTCCAAATAGGTTGAAGACAAGTGCATTCCCACCAAATATGTATATATGTACCCTGGCTATTGTTACACCTCCAACAATTGGATGGTGTCAAGGGATACATTTTGGAAACTTCTGTTGGAACTATATGCCACCTGTGGTTAATTTTAAACTGTAGTTCCAATAAATTTAAGCAATGTACATAAGGTTTAATTTTTGGAGTTATTCAAATCCAATCTTTATACTGGATTTGGCGGTCTGTATCTCTCTCCCATTTTTCAAGGTAGGTACGTATCTCAACCTTCTGATTTTTGTTTATCAAACCCAAATCCAAGATTTTACTAACATTCCTATTTTTGTGGTATAGTAAATGCATGCCTATTCTTACTGTATCCGATTCTGTCATAGAATGGTCTAACAAAAAACTTTTTATTTGTAAGTATTTAAATATGTCCTTTGTCTTAGGTTAAATTCAGATTTAAGGGATAAAAAGCTTTTTATTACATCACCTTCTAATAAATCACTTATTTTATTAATACCCTTGTTCTGCCAGACTTTTACATCTATATTATCTATTTCAACCTCAATTACAGCGAGGGGGCAATCTTTAGGGATTTTATTTTTGCTCTTATCTTTTTGTCTTAATTTTTTCCAGGCTTTTAATAAGTTATTAATTATCAGGTTCCCTTCTTGTTTAAGCCAATTCTGGTATTTTGGGGGTTGTAACCACAGGAAAAGTTCTAGAAGTTATCATGTTCTCTTTTTCCATTAGATGCGAGGATTCGGTTTTTATTTTCAGGTTCTAGCCAATTACTTAAATGTATTAATATGTTTGAATCATGGTAGCTTTTAATACCAAGCGCTCCAATGCCTCCTTTTAATTTCCTACAAATTAGTTTTCTAGCAATTCTTGATCTTTTATTTCTCCATATAAATTGTTCAAATACTATTTCTATTTCTTTAAGATATCTATCCGGGAGGGCCATTGGGACTGACCTAAACAAGTATAACCAAATTGGAAGGATGTAAGATTTGATCGTATTTACACGACCCCACCATGAGATATTGGTCTGACCCCACTCTGTCAAAGATTTCTTAGTTTTCTGGATTAAAATATGAGAATTAATTTCCATTATTTGTTCTATTTTGGTTGGTATGCAAATCCCCCAAATACTCCAGTTTATGTCTATTCCAAACAAAGGAAAATGTTTTCTGGATACTCTCCTTCAATAAATTATTGCCATTCAAGGTAAGAATATTAGATTTTGAGATATTTAATTTATAGTTAGAAAGAAAACCATATCTTTCTATTTCTTTAATAGTATGGTCTATTGATGTCATTGGGTCTGATAACATGAGCATAATGTCATTTGCGTAAAGATTAAATTTAATTTGCCCCCTCTAAATATATTGCGCCTTTAATCAGAGTATTTAATCTTATATACTGAGCAAGAGGTTCTAAGGACAGAACATACAGTAATGGAGATAATGGGCAGCCTTGTCTGGTCCTGTTTTTTATATTGAACCATTCTGATGTTATTCCTGATCCGATGATCCTTGCCGAGGGATGCAAATAGAGGGTTAATATAGCCTCTAATATCTTTCCAATAAAGCCATATCCCTTCAGAACATGTTTTAGAAATCTACTCTGTCAAAAGCCTTCTTGGCATCTAAAGTAATTAAAATTAAAGGAGAGGCTTTTTCTTCTTCTCTTCTGATAACATTAATCGGGCGTCTAATATGTGAAGTTAGATTTCTATTTTTAACAAATCCTACTTGGTCTGCATTGACTAAGTTTGGTATAATATTTTTAAGTCTCTCTGCCAATATGGCTGAGTATAGTTTCATATCACAGTTTATCAATGAAATGGGGCGGTAGTTACTTATTATAGAGGGATTTTTATTAGGTTTTAATATTGGAACTATATTTGCCTGCAATAACTTCGATGGTATATTTATTCCTGTGGTGATCTCATTAAACAACTCCTTCAGATGTATTTTGATCTTGTTTAAAACTATTTTACAAAATAAGTTTGAAAAGCCATCAGGGCCTGGAGCTTTATTAGGTTTTGATTGTTGAATAATTCTTCTAATCTCCCGAATAGAGAGAGGTAAATTAAGCATATGTTTTTTGTTTTTTTTGCTTTTTTCTGCACGTTATGGGGCAATAAGTACCAGTAGCATTTTGCTATTTCGAAACCATTTTCCCCAAATCTGGTCATTCTGCCCCGTGCTATTTCAGGTATCTTTGAAGCTGGGCAATGCAATTTACCCTATCAAACCATATATTTTTGAAAACTAGACACCCCAAGGTATTTCAAATGCTGGTATCTTAACCCTTTCCATGCACTAATTCTACCACTAGCCTGTGTCAAACTTTATGGTAGTCAAAAATGTTTATTTTTTTTCACACACGTTGTACTCCAGGTATACTTTTACCGCTACTGGTATATGTCACGGCCAAACAACACCCCAATATGTGTTCTGCATCTCCTGAGCGCAGTGATACGCCACATGCATGGGTTTGTTGGGTTATTTGGGAGGTAAAAGGCCACCTTTGGAGCATTTTAGCCGTTTTTTTTGCCGTTTAGACATCTGGTCGGTCTGTGCCCACGTCCCATGTTTTGGACATCTTTGAAGCCGGCCAATTCAATTTACCCCAACTAGGCACCCTATGGGCATTTATAATGCCAATATTTTAACTCTTTCCATGCGGGAATTTTTTGGGAATATATAGCGTTAATTGTAGGACTTGCTCATATATATATATATATATAGTAACATATATATATTTGCACTTTTTTTGGTGACGGGGAATTATTTTAACATGTTAGTAACTATATATATATCTATATCTATATATATATATATCTATATTAGTATTTATTTATTTTTTGCTATACACTGAGGTTGTGTAGCCCCCTCTGGGGCATTGCAGGCTTGCCTTAATGAATAGGCAGCCTGGAATGCCACTCACCCGATTTCCATCAGGCTCAGGGGTGGGAACGTGATTGACAGACCAGTGATTTCAGACCAGTGATTTCAACGGCAAATAACGCTACCACGTACATGTACGGGCATTGTCACTAACACATTGCATCGTCACCCTGTATGAGGATTGTCATTAAGGGGTTAAAGTCTCCAGCCACGATCAATATACCCTGCTGGACCTTTTCTATCTTATTCCATATACGCCTTATAAAACCAGCTGAATTTTTGTTAGGTGCATAAATATTTACTAAAGTATATTCTAAATGGTCTAATTTACATACTACAATAGTAATTCTTGCTTCAGGATTTTAATAAACATATTTTAAATTGAAATCTAAATCATCAGAGATCAGTATTGCCACTCCTCTTTTTTGAATTCCCTCTAATGAAGAGGTAAAATTTTTGGAGTATAACTGATGTAACGATTCAATGGTAACGGGAGTAGTCCCAGGGGACTGGAAACTACAGGCCAGTAAGTCTTACATCTGTAGTGGCGAAATTAATGGAAACTTTGTTCAAGGATAGGACTGCTGAACATCTGAAGTCACATGGGTTTCAAGATCAAAAACAACATGGATTTACCTCAGGAATATCATGTCAGACAAATCTTATTGATTTTTTTTTTATTGGGTGACTGAAGTAATTGATTGAGGTGGTACAGTAGACATTGCGTATCTGGATTTCAGTAAGGCCTTTGACATTGTGCCACATAGAATACTTAAAAATAAACTGCAATCTCTGAGTTCAGATCCCAATGTTGCTGAATGGGTTAGGGAGTGGCTGAGTGACAGAAAACAGAGGTTTGTTGTCAATTCAGAGCAAGGTCTTGTTACCAGTGGGGTACCTCAGGGATCTGTACTTGGACCCATTCCAATTAATATTTTGATGAGTGATATTGCAGAAGGTCTTGATGGAAAGGTATGTCTTTTTGCTAACCACTCAAAAATTTGCAATGCAACAGGGTTGATGTTCCTGGAGGGAGAAGCCTAATGGCAAATGATTTAGGTAAACTGGAAAAATGGTCAGAGTTGTGGCAACCGGCGTATAATGAGACCTCACTTGGAGTATTGTGCATCTCCAGAAGGATATAGATATGTTGGAGAAAGTTCAGAGAAGGGCTACTAAAATGGTTCATGGATTACAGGATAAACCTTACCAGGACAGGTTACATAGTTCATAAGGTTGAAAAAAGACCCAAGTCCATCAAGTTCAACCCTTCTAGCTAACCTTCCTATTCTTGATCCAAAAGAAAGCAAAAAAACCCTAAGTAAGCTACTTCGAATTCTGAAATTGGATTTCTCTTTGGATCAAGAAGCTCTAAAATATTAATGATATTCTATTTATATGCCTGTATGTCATGCCTTTCTAAGAAAATATCGAGACCCCTTTTGAAAGTATCTAATGTATTGGATAACACCACCTCCCTTGGAAGTGAATTCCATACCTTTATTGTCCTCACTGTAAAGAATCCCTTCCTTTGTCGTCTATGAAACCTGCGTTTTCCGGTCTCAGAGGGTGACCTCTTGTTCTTTGTATATTTCTGTTAATGAACAGGTCACTGAAGAGCTTTTTATATTGGCCCTGCATATATTTATATAATGTTATCATACCCCCTTTGAGACGCTGTTTTTCTAGCATATATAATTTTTACTGTTTTAATCTCTTTTCATAACTAGTATCTCCCAATCCCCTTATTAATTTCGTAGCCCTCCTTTGCACTTTTTCTAATTCCATAATGTCCTTTTTAAGGACCAGTGCCCAGAATTGTACCACATATTCAATGTGAGGTCTTACGAATGACCTGTAAAGAAGCGAGATAATGTCCTCCTCCCTTGAATCGATACCTCTTTTTATGCATGCTAAAACCATATTGGCCCTCATGGCTGCTTGCTGGCATTGCGCACTGTTGTCAAGTCTGTTGTCAACCGTTACTCAACGGCCCTCAGTTTGCCAGGAGTTACTGCAACTTCAAAAGGGATCGGGTTATATGGTCAGATGAAAAAAAATAGAGCTTTTTGGCAATAAACATCAGAGGAGGGTTTGGTTCATACAGTGTGGTAGCCACATGGAAAAGTACCTCATGCTCACGGTTAAATATGGTGACACTTAAATGTTTTGGGGCTGTTTTTCTGCCAGAGGACCTGGACAAGTTGTTAGGATACATAGCATCATAGACACTATCAAATATCAACAAATAGTAAACACCTGACTGCCCCTGAAAGAAAGCTTAAAATGGGCCGTGGTTGAATCTTCCAAGAGGACAATGATCCAAAACATACATCAAAATCAACACAAAAATGGTTTACTTACCATAAAATCAATGTTCTACCATGGCAATCCCAGTTCCCTGACTCGAACCCCATCGAAAACCTGTGAGGTGAACTGAAGAGTAGAGTCCACCAGAGTCAACCTCAGAATTTGAAGCATCTGAAGAGCTTCTGTACGAAACAATGGTCTCAGATCCCTTGCCATGTATTTTCCAACCACATCAAGTATTATATTAGAAGACTCAAAGCAGTTATCTTGGCAAAGGGAGGTAGTACAAAGTATTGACTAAAAGGGTACCAATAATTGTGCCACAAATATATTTCACTTTTTTTTTTTTATATAAACATGTGTTGTGTTTGCAATTGTTTGATATCCATGAGAGCAGAGTATTTTTGAAGAAAAGATGGGAGAAAAGTATAAAATTATATCATTTATTGGCTAGCCAGAGTTAATTTCAAGGTTTCAAGACCAAATTGTTAGGTCCCTTCCTCAGGCATTAATCTTAGTCTTAATTCTTAATTGAAGAAAAGATCAAAAGGTTAAACAACAAAGGCAATTATTCTCTGTTACAGAGACAATCTAATCAGGTGTGCAGCCCCTGTTATTATAAATAATTCAATCACCATTGCCAGAAAAATGATGATTTAAGTTAAATAGCCTAAGGTGTTGTTCTATAACAAACATTGGTGAAGATGGTGTCACCTGGTGCCGGTGCTCCATTCCCGTCCATAAAGGGCACCTTTGTATATGTACCCTTTTTCTTCTCTGGTAAAATCAAACAAGATTCAGATCTTCTCCCCAAAGAGGTGGCACACTGAAGTATTCGAGGGGATGTGGATGCCAAAAGGTCAACTCACATCCACCAACAGGCAGTGTACAAAAACCACTACCTACCAGCCATAAGCCATACCAGTGTGGAAATAAAACAGTGTAGAAGAAGGGTTAATGAATCCATGGTGTTATTACCAGGCCAAAAAGTGCATACTAGGCTATACAAACCACTTAAAACACCAATGGTGATGAATCTAACCCGGGGGCTCCATAGGAACACTTCGGGCTCCAATATATCCTAGGCTTTAAGGAAAGTTTTCCCTGTCTCACAGATACTTTATCACTGTATAACTACAACAAAAATATGTTACATATTTAAATTTGAAAGATTAACCTAAATGCTGTATGTAATAAATTCTGTAAAACCTATGGATTATTGTTACAAATGTTACAAATTATTATAATTTAACCATCTGCACATGCCTTGTATTGAAGGTACTTTTCCTGTTAAATTGCATGCATTTTAAATTAAATTATGTGAATATGGGTATCTTGTTACAGAGACAATGTACTTCATCCTAAAGGCCATTAAAGATACCATTGTGTGGCCAGCAAAAAATGTACATAATGCAACAAGCTCGCATGGGTTATTTATACAAAGATGTAGGTGGAAAACCATCCCTAGTCATCTCCTTAGAATTCCCTGGTTTTTGGTTGAATGTATGTAGCCTAACTAAAGTCACACCAAATAGGATCTTAGAATAGCAGGGAACTCTCTTCACACATTTTGGAAACTCATGATTTTTCTTAAAATCTTAAGAGTTTAGATGTTTTCTTGTATCCTAGGGTCACCAGAATTTAAATTCTACTGTCTCATGATATGATTTTAGAGAGCTCAAAAGCACTGTGCCAGCTATATTTCTGAAGCTAATTGTTCAATAAATCAAAACTTTTAAATTGAACCATGTTTTGCAATTAAGCCATATTGTAACATAAATTATTATGATTCTAATAGAAATCTCTTGGACACTGTCGGCAGCTACCAAGAAAAAAAAGGTTTTGCTGGAAATTCAATGCTGGAGCCCTTAAGTAGGGTTCTTCATGTATGGTTAAGCATGAGGGGTTAGCATGAACCACCCCACCCCCCCTCTCAAGGGAAAGATTTCCAAAGGAGCAGTGCCTGAAAATTGCTAAAGGATGTTAGTTTAGGTTGGATAATCATGTTTGGATAATCTCAGGGTTTCACCTTTGGGGTTTGTACCAAGAAGTAGCCAAGGAAGTTCCGGTCTGTCAATGATGATATTGACAAATAATTATGCAAGGTCTCTTACACCTCTTTTGGTGCATTGTGTTGGGTGAAGAAATTACATGATTTTGTTTATTTACAGTGGCTTTGTGATCTCGCATCTGGATCTGGAGGGTGGAAATGCTACGCTTTTTTGCAAGGACAGCACACATTTGAACCACATTGGGATGCATATTTGGTTACTAGATATGAGCATTGCTCTGGAGAAAGCCATGTCCTTGTGAAGGAGCCAGCACATTTAAGGGATCAAATGTGCTGGCTGTGGCAGAGAGTTTCCTCACAAGAAGCAGATGTTTGACGAATAAAAGTTGGGGTGGCCATCATCAACTGGAAAGCAACATGTTGGTGGTTTATTTATAATCTTTGGTTTCCCCACAGGCTCGGTCCCGAGGGAGACGTGTTTTTAAGTCCATCTGCAGGTGTAAGCATTTTGGCTTGTGGGTTATGTGGGCAATGTTTGGGTTTAGTGGCATTGGTCACATAGACCCAAGTTTAGTTTGTAAATGTTTAATGAATATGTCTATGTATTATTGAAAACTGTTTAATTGTTGTTTGATCTAAAGGACTGTATTGGAAACATGCTCAATAGAAGTACCCTGTGGGCTTCACAATCCAAAATAATGCCTCCTATCTCTATGTTTTGGGAAAATGCGGGATCCAGTCAGCAGTGCACAGGCAGGACAATGCTGACACTAATTTGTTTAGCTAATGTGGAGATCTCACTAATTGAACAATAAATTAGATATGAATGGCTCAGATCTTCTGGCAGTAAAAATGTACCAGGGTTTTTTCATTTAGAGTTAAGCTGCTAAATCTAAATATTTTCACACATCTCACATGTAAATTTAATAGTGAATAAACTCCATTGTCTATTATAACAATTCCAACCTCATTGCCAAAGTAAGCAAAACAAGAATAAATAAGCTCCACACACTAGTAAAACTACATTCAATATGCTCACTCAAAATCAGGTATCACATAATAAAGCAGGTTAACCATTTTATCATTTTATTGCCGCAAGGTGAATAACGTGTCATATTACAGTTGTAGCTGTATGAGATGAGGCTTAACAAGTTTCAGATGGTAGTCTAGCTCTTGCCAACTATCGTGCACTTAACTTGGCTGCGATCTTCATCAAATTGGTCAAAAGCTCCATAAAAAAAGAAGAAAGAAAGAAAATAAAAGCCACATTCCAACTGTTCTGAAGTGAAAGGTAGAGCAGCTGCACTTCATTCTGGTATACTGGACTCTTAATTATAGCAGAATACAGTTTAACAAAATGCATTTTTTTTGTACCGTATTTGCTCGATTATAAGACGAGGTTTTTTCCAGAAAAATACTGGAATTTTTTCTGAAAAATACCCCTCGTCTTATAATCGAGGTCGTCTTCTAATCAGACCTCATTCTGCTGGGGCCGTGCTGCTTACCGGGCTTTGATTGCGAGCAGGGTCTCTGCTATTAGCAGCAGGAAACAGGAAGCTAGCACAGTCCTCACATAACTCTACCTCCCCCCTCCTTCCTCTGGGGGCGGGCCCAGAGAAGTTGCTCGCACAGCCGGGCCCCTGCAGAAGTCTGCGAGTGGGAGATCTGCAGTTCAGGTAAGGGGGTGGGGCTGTGGTAAGGTTTGAGCGTGTGTGTGTGTATGTGTGATTAATGGAATGAATGAGTATTTAAATGTTTGTGAATGAGTGTGTGTGTGATAGCATGGATGTGTAAGGGCGGGGGTGGTAGCATGGCCTAGGGAGGCTGCAATCACACTTCTAACATCCCCAGGTTCCAGCATGTACTGGCTGCCTTGGCTTGATAGGAGTGTGATTGCTGTTAGCAGTATATATATATATATATATATATATATATATATATATACACTGCTATCTCCATTTTAACCCCCTATATGCCACTCAGCCCCATGATATGCCTTTTAACCCCTATATGCCAGAGTGGCATATAGGGGTATAAGGCATATCATGGGGCAGAGGGGCATATAGGGGGTTAAAAGGCATATCATGGGGCACAGTGGCATATAGGAGGGTGTAAGACATTTCTGATATGCCTTTTAACCCCCTATATGCCCCTCTGCCCCATGATATGCCTTTTAACCCCTATATGCCAGAGTGGCATATAGGGGTATAAGGCATATCATGGGGCAGAGGGGCATATAGGTGGTTAAAAGGCATATCATGGGGCACAGTGGCATATAGGAGGGTATAAGACATTTCTGGAGGCAGAGTGGCATATAGAGGGTTAAAAGGCACATCATGGGGCAGAGTGGCAAATAGGGGGGTATAAGGCATTTCTGGGGGCAGAGTGGCAAGCCTGGGGGCAGATGTGCATAACTGGGGGGGGCAGGTTGGCAAATAAAAGAAAATAAAAATATATTTTTCTCAATCATAGCTTTTATTAAATATGAAAATTAGTTTACATGAATTAACATTTACTGGTAAAACTTTTTTCCTATAGGGTAGTCTTATATTCAGGCTTTTTGTTTTTTTTCCCTAAATTAATATTTTGATTTTGGGAGGTCGTCTTATAATCAGGGTCGTCTTATAATCGAGCAAATACGGTACTTTATTTCATAAAAGATGAAATTGTTGCATCGCATTAAGACATGATCACAGCACTAGATATATTGTGGGTTCTGCTGTTATCGTCACCATCAATATTCATTTCAGAATAAAACACATTTATGATCAAAAGACTGTGATACATAAAGACCTTATTTAAAACTTAAAACATACATTATATTGTAACCCTGTAACCGCCATGATTTAGGGTCCCTGCACCCGGATTACAACACTTCTCCCTATGGAGATTACTAACACACCCCTTACAACAATATTCTAATTTAGCCAACAGTTCCACCTCCCTCCGGGAGCTTTCTCCAACTTGTTGCCGCATATCCATACCACAAGCCGTAAATTGCACTAGCATGTGGGAATAAGCTCAACGGCCCGCTCTATCCCTAGGGACCCTGCCCGTGGAAAAAGGCCCACAAAATTTTACAATAACCTCAGTTTCCATACCTCGTATGAGAAACCACAAACATCAACCAAGTACCACGAATACATCATCCATAGAACACACCCGGAACCTTACTTCTCCGCAATCAACCTCTAGCCTTGTCAAAAATCTAGGATGGGTAGGAGGAAAACTCTTCTCTGGATTTGGTAAGCTCCCTGACCTTCCTTTTAAAACCTTTACAATCCACACCACCTTTTAACCCTGTCTTGCCTATATTCTACCCAATAGGTCAAGCAGGCCCCTACAATAATCAAGGCTGCATCTGATTTTGTGTGTCCGGGGCCCACTTTGTAGTTGTGTCAGGTAGTATTAGTATTTCGTGTGTTGCTGCCTAGGACATGTAAACTGCTGCCCAGTGTGTAGGAAATGTATCAATTTTTTTCCGTATACACCCCACTGTGAGGTACTTTACATGTGCTGGAAAAATCGTTGAACTAATATCATAGAGGTTAAGGTCTCATGAACATGGTTAATGTAAAATTGTACTGTAAAACAAATATACCTTTCATGTAACTCAAATTTGGTGCTTAGTTTTTTCTCACAATCTGAGAAGATAACCCTAATCTTGTAATTTTATGTAATACATAGTATTGTACAAAATTGTAGGCATATGTGAAAAAATGCTGTAAAGTAAGAATGCTTACAAAATGTTCATAGTTTCTTTATCATTTAATATAAAGCAAAGTGTGTGAACGAAAAGAAAAATGTAAATCAAATCAATATTATATGTGACCACCCTTTGCCTTCAAAATAGCATCAATTCTTCTAGGTACACAGTTTTTGAAAGAATTTAGCAGTTGCTTTTCTCTATTCATGTAATCCCAAACAAACAGGGCTTAGTGGGGGCCATATCATCACTTTCAGGACTCCTTTTTCATCTTTACGGCGAAGATAGTTCTTAATGACTTTGGCTGTATGTTTGGGGCCTTTGTCATGCTGCAGAATACATTTGGGGCCAATCAGATGCCACAAACGTGGAGGCATGCAGTTGTCTAAAATGCTGTTGTATGCTGTAGAATTAACATTGCCCTTCACTGGACCTAACCGTGAAAGCCAGCACCAGACCATTATACCTCCTCCACCAAACTTTACAGTAGGCACTATGTATTGTGGTAGGTATTGTTCTCCTGGTTCTTTCACCAGACTTCTAGATAGTGAAGCATAATTCATCACTCCAGAGAAGTTTATTCTATGTCAGGAACCAGGAACACCTTTAAAGGCAAAGGCAAAGTACAGAATTGTAGTCCAAAACTTAATCAAAAGACAAGCCAGGTTCGGTAGCCAGGACAGGTAGTCAGACGGGTTCAGGGATACGAAGATCAGCGAAGTCAGTATGCAATAGCCAGGGATCAGGAGCCAGGAGAGAAGTCAGAAAAAGCCTGGTCATACACAAGAACGCAGGAAACAAAATAACACACTTGAAAGCCAGAACAGACACAAAGGCAAAAGAGGAAATGAAACTCGCTGATTAAATAGCCAGAAAGGAATTGCCTGATAGCAGCCAGGTGGGCAACTATGGTAATTGTGAGGCAGTTAAACATCAGCTGAGTCAGTCTTGACACAGGGAATGCAAAACTGCTTGTTAGCAATCAGCTGAGTTAGCCTTACATAGGGAGGAAAGTCATCTCATTTGAGATCATTCGCAATGTGATTTACACAACTCCAGCAGACGCTTAGCATTGCGCATAGTGTTATTCTGCATGTATGCAGCTGCTTAGCAATTGAATCCCATTTCATAAAGCTTTGGGTGATGTTGCCTCCAGAGGCAGCTTTGAACTGAGATGTGACTTTTGTGTTGCGCTCCTCAGCACTTGGCAGCCCGATACTGTGAATTTGTGTGGTCTACAGTTTTGTGGCTGACCTGTTGTTACTCCTAGATGCTTCCACATACACCTGTTAGCAATAAACTCAATAACTAGGAGGGGTGTCAACACACTTTTGGGTATATATAAGACTTGCTTGTATGAATGCGTTTTTGTGCCGAATTTTACCATTTCATCCATTCGTCTAAATTGTTTGTCGCCATGGCTTCCATTTTAACAATTTTTCCATTTAGCTTCTTCTACGTGTTTATTTCTTATTTCCATGACAATTGGACAGACGAATGGGATTTCCAGAGCTGAAAATGTTGGACGGACATTTCTGATAAATATGTAGTAAATTGCTTATTGGATTGTATATACCAAAGTTTGGTAATTTAGTCTTTCTTTATGTTTCTTGGTAAAGGTTTGGTGCATCTTACCATCTGGTGCATCTTTATATATTGTAAAAATCTATAATTGATAAAAATGACCTGTAAATGAGCAGCAATAATTTGGCTGTTTAATTATCCTGTTTTTACTATCTTTTTTAGAAGAATAATTCCTTGTGCTTGATGATTGTTTGTAATGTCTATATTCATATGTATCTTGCAGTGGGATTTGTTTTTAGTTGATACATATGGATCATATTGGTTACTTCAGAACTAAATCCCACTTACCTTGAAATTGTATAATTCCCCAAAAACAGCAAGAAACTTGATATCTCCTGGAAATTTTGTCCAAAAATGTAAGGGCAAGATTTCAAGTCAATTCACATAAACACGGCAGAGAATAAGGTATCGAACAATCAACCAGAAAAGCTTGGTTAGTAAAAGCATAGTGTTTTGATATGAACAGTTATCACAATGTGTAAACAATAAGCAAGATTTTATTCAAGAGCGATCATAAAGCAGTTGGTCTCCTTCAATGGATTTTATTGAGATAACTCAGGGATTCGATGACGCCATCCTTTCCTTATACAATCATGTTAATTAAATCCCCCCCCAACCTAGACAAAGATGGAAAACATTATAAAATTTGGCCCAGAGCTTATGTTTGGTAAAAACCTGACATGTTTCTAAATTTGGATATGATGCTTAAATGGGAAAAAACATAAACAGAGTATAATAGCTACCATACAGCTGGTAGTTTGAGGCTGCTAGTAGTGCTAATTAAAGTGTGTTTTTAAGGTCTGTAGGCCAAATAAATGATGGCAGGTAGTGTCGGCACAAAATACATGGTATGTTTTATTGTATCCTGTTTCTAATGACCTAATGTGAAGAAATGACATAGTTAATCAGATCTTATATATTCTCTATGTTAAGTAAAGTGCATAACATTTGTGAAGTTTAGAATTATCATCAAAACAAACCAGTGGAATTGTGATCGACATACCACCCGCATTTAAACATTACTTTTAATAAAATATATTTTCCGAGTGTCTGGCAAACAGGATAAAATCACTTTGTTATACTACTGGAAATTTGAGAGGTATAGTGTAAATATTCCAAAATATCAAGATTTAATTTACCTGCAAAATAACATCAAATACAGTTACTCACCAAGTATGCTCACTCAATAAAGTATGTTTACTTTTAATCTTGGCGTGATTTCTCTTTAAAAATCCTAAATCAAAGCCAAATCAAACTAAATCAACGCAATCCTGTTCATATTTCACATGGTAGTATGAATGGTAGATGAGATGAACAGGTGAGTAAATTTAAACTTTAACAGGCTGTAGGATATGTAAGGCTTTAAGATTTAATTGTTGCAAGGATCCTACATTTTTGGAAAAAGTAAGCCAGTACCCCCATCAGGTCTCCTACTTTTTTTTTTATTACTCACTAAGTTCATGCATAAGCAGAGGTGATTCATCTGGAGATGTGGATAGTTATACGCACGCTTCAGGGCTTATAATGGGCCTTATAATAGACGTCAATGGCGTCAGCGGGGCCCCCATGTGCCCCCCCAACTGAAATGCCGTCTTTGTTTTGTATGCAGCCGTGATTGACACGGAGGAGAAAGAGGGGCGCCAAGCGGTCGCTCAGGAATAAGTAGAGGGGGTAGATAGTGAGAAGGAAGGAGAGGGGCACCGAGTGGTTTTCGCTTATCAAGTTTTCAGTACCCGCTCGGCGCCCCTCTCCTCTGCGAGCCCTCTAGCTCGGTCTCGGTGCCGGCTTGTAATGCTGAGCGCCGTGAGACTCGCCACAGGACTGCTAGAAGGTAAATTAAGTACAAAGGGGGGGGGATAGGGTAGATAATAGGGAGGGAGGGGAGTAGATAATGGGGAGGGGGTAGATTGTGAGAAGTTAGGAAGGGAGAGGGGTAGATGAGAAGGGAGGGAGAGGGGGGTACGAAAAATACCCAGTTATCTGGAGTAATACTGCAGTTTGTAGAAAAATGCAGTTTTTTGGACATGAAAAAACTGTAATAATGCACTTTTACTGCAGTATTACTGCACATTTACCGTATTTGCTCGATTATAAGACGACCCCGGTTATAAGACGACCCCCCAAAATCAAAATATTAATTTAGGAAAAAAACAAAAAGCCTGAATATAAGACGACCCTATAGGAAAAAAGTTTTACCAGTAAATATTAATTCATGTAAATTATTTTTTCATGTTTAATAAAAGCTATGATTGAGAAAAATATATTTTTTAAATTTCCTTTTATTTGCCAACCTGCCCCCCCCAGTTATGCCACTCTGCCCCCAGAAATGCTTTATACCCCCCTATTTGCCACTCTGCCCCATGATATGCCTTATACCCCTATATGCCACTCTGGCATATAGGGGGTTAAAAGGCATATCATGGGGCTGAGTGGCATATAGGGGGTTAAAATGCATTTCTGGAGGTATATAGGCATATCATGGGGCTGAGTGGCATATAGGGGGTTAAAATGCATTTCTGGAGGTCCAGAAATGCATTTTAACCCCCTATATGCCACTCAGCCCCATGATATGCCTTTTAACCCAGCATGTACTGGCTGCCTTGGCTTGATAGGAGTGTGATTGCTGTTAGCAGTTTGATATATATATATATATATATATATATATCAAACTGCTAACAGCAATCACACTCCTATCAAGCCAAGGCAGCCAGTACATGCTGGAACCTGGGGATGATAGTAGTGGGATTACAGCCTCCCTATGCCATGCTACAACCCCCACCCCCCTTACACATCCATGCTATCACACACAAACACATTTAAATACTCATTCATTCCATTAATCACACATACTTCACACATTAAACACACATTAATCACACATACTTACCCAAAAACCCTCCCCCACCCCCTTACCTGAACTGCAGATCTCTCACTCGAAGACTTCTGCAGGGGACCGGCTGTAGAGCAACTTCTCTGGCCCCGCCCCCAGAGGAGGGAGGGGGAGATAGAGCTCTGTGAGGACGCTGCAAGCTTCCTGTCCTCCTGCTTCTAACAGAAGAGACGCTGCTCGCGACCGGTAAGCAGCATGGCCCCAGCAGACATTTTTTGGGGGGTCTGAGAAGACGACCCCGATTATAAGACGAGGGGTATTTTTCAGAGCATTTGCTCTGGAAAAAACCTCGTCTTATAATCGAGCAAATACGGTACTTCATTATATTGCAAACCTACATTTGTACTTCAATGTACTGCAGTTTTACTGCATTTGTACTTCCTTACAAAATAACTGCAGTAAAACTGCAGTAAATGTGCAGTATTGCAGTTTTTTCATGTCCAAAAAACTGCATTTTTACTTCAGAAAAAACTGCAGTAATTTTTCATTATGGGGAGGGAGAGAGGGGTAGATTATATTGAAATATATTGAAATGAATAAAGAGTGAGATTGAGTGAGAGAATACATGAATTAGTGTGTGGATGAATTGTCTGAATAAGGGGGTATATTTTAATGTGGATGAATTGTCTGAATGAGGAAGAGTATGAATTAATGTGCTGATGAATTGTCTGAATGAGGGAGATAATTAATTTGTGAGAATGCATTAATTAATATATGTAAATGATTTGTGTGAGTGAGAGAATAAACGATTATGTGAATGAATTATGTGAATGAAAATGTAAATTGGTGAGTGACTGTAAAAGTGTTTGTGTGTATCATAGATGTATAATTGATTTGTGGAAAGGCAAAGGTGGCACAGGCAGGGTGTAAGGCACCTACCTTAGATGAACGCCAGACGTCCTCTTCTTCTTCCCGGCAGAAACGCCGGCACCGCTCATCGCTGCATGAATCAGCCGCTCACACACGTGACCGCTTCATGAATATTTATGAGGCGGACCACCTGCTGGATTCCGCCGCGCCGCTATGGCGAGGGAGGACGCGGTTACGTCCCAGACGCCAGGGAAGGCCCCCCCTGGCTTTAAAGCACCTTCTTCCTTCTACCGGTGCTCAGTTATACTGGTGCTTCCCGTATCTCGTGAGCCTCTCCGTTTTCAGCATATCCTCTCCTGTGTATCCTGGTATCCTGACCCTGTTCTGCTTAATGGTTATTGTGAACTTCTGGCATCCTGACCCTGGCTTTCTAAACGGCTCTGTGTACTTCTGGCATCCTGACCCCGGTCTACTAAACGGCTCTGTGCACTTCTGGCATCCTGACCCCGGCTTCCTCAATGGCTCCTGTGTACCTCTGGCATCCTGACCCCGGCTTTCTCAACAGCTCCTGTGAACCGCTGGCATCCTGACCCTGGTCTACTAAACAGCTCTGTCTTGACCACCCGTGCTTACGGTTACACCGCCAAGCACCCTGTTATCCTCTCCAGGCCCCTTGTGAGTGTTGCGTATTGAGCAAGTGTGTTCCATTCCTGCATGCTGGATTCCTCCTGGTAAGACGTACCTGAAAAAACAAAAACTGTCTGCGCTTCTTACCCTAATAAAGTTGGCAACAAATATATAAACATAATATAAATGAGAGGTTTTGGTTATATGAATTGGCCAAAGCATAATTAAGCTCACCCGCCACGTCAAGGCACACTCTCAATAGGGTGAGAACCTACTCTCACCTCCTACATAGTGGGCACACAAAGCAGTTTATACTGCTACCAAAACCTTATTAATGTGTTGGGGGAGGTGCAAATAAACCTCCTCCCTATTAACCCCTGGACAGCAAGCTGCAACCAGACTAATGAGGAGCCAACAACCTCAAATATGTGCAAACAGGGAAAAGAAAAAATGTCGGTGCGCTAAGCTAGTCACAGGCTCAAATAATACAAATGTATAATACGAGGCCTACCAAACAGGTGTAAGCATGCAACAAGAAACAGTGTATAGGCTGTACAATGTATACAAAAAACAAAAACTGTCTGCACTTCTTACCCTAATAAAGTTGGCAACAAATATATAAACATAATATAAATGAGAGGTTTTGGTTATACTGCTACCAAAACCTTATTAATGTGTTGGGGGAGGTGCAATTAAACCTCCTCCCTATTAACCCCTGGACAGCAATTAATAAGGTTTTGGTAGCAGTATAAACTGCTTTGTGTGCCCACTATGTAGGAGGTGAGGGTAGGTTCTCACCCTATTGAGAGTGTGCCTTGACGTGGCGGTGAGCTTAATTATGCTTTGGCCAATTCATATAACCAAAACCTCTCATTTATATTATGTTTATATATTTGTTGCCAACTTTATTAGGGTAAGAAGCGCAGACAGTTTTTGTTTTTTGTATATCTTGTACAGCCTATACACTGTTTCTTGCTGCATGCTTACACCTGTTTGGTAGGCCTCGTATTATACATTTGTATTATTTGAGCCTGTGACTAGCTTAGTGCACCAACATTTTTTCTTTTCCCTCTAAGACGTACCTCATACAGGGTGTTTATAGGACAAAGATGGCATCTGACTGTAGGGCCCCCCTCCACTCTTCCTCTTCTGGCCGCCTGCGGTGGCGTGGCGGACAAGGAAAATGATTTCAAAAGATGGCCGCATACTCTGCGGCCAGCTTTAATTCTATAGAGATGGAGTGCTCGCCCCCGGCCGGCCCCAGCGGCACCTCTCAGCTCTGGTGTTGGGCTTGTTGTGGGTTACCACAGCAATGCTCTAAACACTGGAGCTGCAACGTGCAAAATAAGAACCCAGACAAGAGCACATTGGACCTCCATTGCATAAGGATCCCCCTCCCTGCTGCCCAAGGTAAGCCATAGCAAGGGGGAATAACTTTATAAAGTTTTTCTTGTTTTTTTTGTTTGAATACATTTTGTTTTAAATTTTATAATCAACTAATTTTCTCTCAGCCCCTTTTCCCCACTATATCCTTTATCCCCCATACAGTGCCTATCCCCTCTACTACACTACCTATCCCCAATTAAAATAAAATCATCAAAAATCAATTTTAAGCTAAATTAAATAGAAATAATATGTGTATTATAATAAGTTCTGACCTTAATCGGTCTAAATGTGTCTTTGTATGCCTCAGTCCACTCTCATACAGCATCCTTTGAGTTAGAGTCACATTGCTTTACCCATTTCTAAGAGATTCTTATCAAACCTAAAGGGGTAGTTGACCATCCCAATAAATCTCTTGACTTCTTTAACATTAGTTGATCTAGGCATTTCTTTAAAGGCCTTCACTGTACTGGGGTTTACTTGGAATCCATCAACAGACAATATATAGCAATATTAAGTACCTCCTGTTTCTTTAGCTAGCATCTTCTGGGTTTAATTTAATATTCCTTTACCTAAATCCCAAAAGATAATAAAGTGAAAGTGAATGAGCAAAATGTTTCTTTAAGTAACAATGTGCACTCATACACCACCCAAGTGTACAAGAGAAAATTATCATATACTTATATTGAATTGAGGAAGCTATGAGGGCAAAACTGGAACATGCGCATTTTAGTTTTCAAATTTGGAATTTTAAGAAATTGGTTTACTGGGCCCATATCCCATTTGGGACATTTTGGAAGCCCCCCACTGTAAATTACCCCTTATAAGTATATGTATATGAACAGCAGACAAGTCAAGGTGTTCAACTAGGGTAATTTTGACAGTTTTCAGGCAGCCATTTCTTCATTGATGCCAAAGTTCACAGAAAATTTATTTTATTGCGTTTTTAACGCATACATTTCAATGTTGCATTGAATTTCTTGCACAGCATAAGTGCAACAGTGGAAGAAAACACCACATTTTGTTCACCAACATCCCATGATTCCAACAAGGCCTCACATGCATGGTTCATGCATTTTTTGAGGAAGCCATGAGGCCGTAACTGGAACATGTGCAAATTTTCAGAAATTGGTTTGCTTGGCCCATATCCCATTTGGGACATTTTGGAAGCCCCCCCCCCAATTTAAATTACCCCATAAAAGTATATGTTAATGAACAGCAGACAAGTCAAGGTGTTCAACTAGCGTAATTTTGACAGTGACAAGTTTAGGCCACTGACATTGATCATGGGGACCGACTTACTAAACTCACATCATTTGACCTGGAAGCACCCTGGACTTTCAGGTCAGTGCTGTTATTTTTTATATATATATATATATATATATATATATATTTTAACTCTTCCAATACTGATGCTCCATTGGAGCACAGCATTGACGGATATTTAGTCCCCACAAGCTTGTGGGGACAAATGTTAACCCCTGCAATGCCGCGATTGTGCCATACCGATTGTGTCATGGAGCGATCTGGCAGGAGGGGAGGGTTGGGGCTGGTCTCCAGAAGACCGAAGAACCCTCTCCCCCTGTCCCTGAAGCTGCCTCTATAGACCAGCAATTGCAGGGACAAGTCTCTTTGATCACTCCTGTAGGTTTCCATGCTTGTGGGGGCTTCCAGACAGACCACCAGCAGCAGAGCCCCATACAAAATGGGTATTAACCCCTAAAATGCAGCGATCACGGCATTGAAGGGGTTAACGCTGCACTATCGCTCTCGTGGAGCGATCAGGCAACAGGGAGATGTTGTGTCAGGTGTGGGGACCCAATCAACACTCAACCCCCTTTCCTGAAGCTGCCTGTGGCAGCTGAAAACGCAATTGCATTTTCAGCCTACAGAATCACTCCATGGGAGTGATCACAGGCCACACCACGATTGTGGTAATATGGGGGTGTTTTTGGGGGATGAAGTACCTGGTTCGTCCCGGTCTGCAGGGAACATGTAGCCAGGAAGTACTAGGTACGTCTCGGTTCTGTCTGCATTCTGATTGGACATGACCCAAGAGACATTCTCTTCCTCATTCCATGAATCAGGATAGAGGGTGTGCGTGGAGGCTCCACCCTTTTGTACAAGCATTTACAGGTCAGCAAGTGGAGGCTCATAAAAAATAGAAGTTTTAAGGCTAAAGATAATGGACTTGGACTGCTGTTGCAAAAATAATATAAGAATGAGAGCTGAAACAAAATCAAATTACAGATCTCCTGACAAGAGTATGACAAGAGTTGTGGGTTGTGAGAAAAGCATTTAAAGGTAGAGATGCAGGCAGGTATAAAAACATCCTTTTATGCCCTGGTCTATTAGCACAACCTGCAGGTCACAAGATTGTGCTGTGATCTCCAAAAAGGAAGAACAAATATGTTCCATTGCTGTTTTCAGAATCCACCTAGGATTATATGCAAACTGGAGAAAAACTCTTCTTATCCAAGGGCAAGACAATTTAATTAAGTCATGTTTGAAGTGTAATGTATCACGGGAAGGAGGAGAGAAGAACGTTTATTGCAAGTTTTTCCTTGGCTCAATTTGCAAATTATTTTTGGGTTGATTATAGTTTACCTACACCTGTATACCTGTTATATTATTTTCCTTTTATTTCTATTGTATTAATCCAGTAACCTTGCTTCAATCAGACCGCTGGGACGTTTCTCTCATTCACTTTTTGTTCTACCACACTTTCTGAGTCCATTCTAGAGTTCAATTCAGGGCCAAGAGAGGCCTAGCCGGGTTCACCACCAGGATGTTGTCTGCAGAAAGCCCCCAAAGCCCCCAAAGAGGGTGCGACCTTATTGGGTGCCATTTGAGATCGACTGAAAACCATAATTGAGGACCCCTGCCATAAGTCCCTTGTAAAGCTTAAATACTGTCTCTATTGACATAATGGCTTCTAATATTAACATCTCCACCTCAATTCCAGCTTCTGATCATAAAACTAACTAGGTGTGGGAGTTAATTAGCACCAATTACAGGTTTTGGCGCCAAAATGGTGTGACATTGCTACGCCACTAGAGGGCACGTGGAGCTAGAAGAAGGTCTTCATCTACCATGCGGCGGGTGCAGAGTGTTGGATGGGGGTCTCCCTCTCCTCCATGGCGACTGTCATGGCTGAGGTTGGTAGGACCTCCCTCGTCTTTTCGGTGGTGGCTGTGAGTAATTAGAATCTGTCTGTATTAATAAAATATTTAATATATATTGATATTAACTTGGATTTCAGATATTGGAAATAAAACATGTAATGGACATTACAGTGCCTCTAGCTGTTTAAGGAAATGTCATTTAACATGAATGTAATACTTTATTTTTAAGGTAGATTCCATAGATTTTGGGTGTTTAAATAGTAATACCTTTGTTTGGGATTTGTGCAGAGGCAGGCAAGAGCTGGCCCAGAGTTGAGACTGCCTGCCTACCTAACCCACAAAAACGCCATGCAGCGCTCAGCCCCAGACCGCTGCAAGGTTGCCACATGGGAGCTGCGATGCATCTTAAAAAGGTACAAAATGAGCAGCAAGTCAGGTAGCAGCAAGGGACAGTTGTGCATAAAAAAAATCTTTAAACTTTTCTGGACTTGGACTGTTGCTTTAAAAGTACTCTGTAAAAAGAATAAAAAACCACAAATGCTGCAAAAAATATCTGCAGCTATTTGCTGCTTTATATGGTTTGTTTTACACGATCACTTTTAAGTTTCCAAGAATTGTGTAGGTGTAAATCAATATTGGAAGTATTTCACTATTTTCTAGAATCAGTCATTGCATGGTCCAAGACAAACAGATTTGTCTTCATCATTAGTATTAAGTTTGTAGTTTCTCACTGTAGGTTTTATGGTTTTTCCTTGTAAAAACCATCTGTATTATGCCAAATTGTAGTAAGATAATCCTGTCTTGTTTAGTCTTTGATGTATAATATTGGATATCTTGGAAGATGCGTAATTTTACAGACTTAGCTTTTTCACTTAGTTTCCTAAGTGCTCATGGAAACTGTTTTACTGCATTACATAAGATAGACAAATAATTGTTTCTTTAACCAATTCCTGTGGAATACAATGGAGTGAGTTCTGATGTGGAGAACAGGACAGTGTTTAAAAATATTTTTTAATATAAAACAATCAGATGTATAATGTTTAGCAAACTTGCATCAGATTAACAACTTTTAGTGTTATAACTTAACATTAGAATTGTAGTTGTATAGACCTGATGTTTTTTTGCCAAATGTGGCTTCTTCAAAGTACATGACACTTCCTCAACAATGTCTACAGCGGACGCAGGGCAACTTGTGCACCGTAGCCAAGACATCACGGAAATTAGCCAGCTTGTCCTGGGGCAAGCGCCACACACCATGTAGACAGTGTCAATTTTAATGCCTAGAAACTGTAAGCATGACACAGGATCAGCCGTTTTGTCAGGTGCCAAAGCATTTCGCTATGCCTTGCTGCATAACCAATAACAGAGACCAAGTATCCAAGGAAGATTTCAGGTGGTCTAGTAAAGTCAGCTCCATTTACATCACACAGCACTCAATCTCAGAAAGCTGAGCACCTGGATATGAAGCCTTAGAAGAAGGAGACTATGGCACTGACCTTGCCATTGAAGGGACAAGTCCAGCTAAGTCTCCAAGTAATCAAGCAGCCCAAGATATATCTGTCAAAGAGGTTCCATGTGTACTATCCAGCACTGTCCCAAACACATCGACAGAAAGGAAATGCACAGAAAACCAACAGAGCACAGAAAGGATCCTTTGTCCCTGTCTAGATCAACTATAATAGAGTTTAAATTCATAAATAGAATTTGGATAGCAGACTTGCTTTCATATAAACTGATTTCGTGCATTTATATGAATCAACGAAAATTACGTTGATCACCAATTAAAGGGAATTCTTTAATTAGGAAAACAGACAAGGTATCCAGTGGGATACCTCATGGATCTGTACTTGGACTCATTCTCTTTAATATTTTTATTAGTGATATTGCAGATGGTCTTGATGGAAAGGTATGTCCATTTGCTGACAACACAAACATTTGCAACAGGGTTGATGTTCCTGGAGGGAGAAGCCAAATGTCAAATGATTTAGGTAAACTGGAAAAATGGTCAGAGCTGTGGCAACTGGCATTTAATGTGGATAAATACAAAGTAATGCACCTGGGGCATTAAAACCCAAGGGCAGAGTATAGAATATTTGATACTGTCCTAACCTCAATGTGTGAGGAAAGGGATTTAGGGGTAATTATTTCTGAGGATTTATAGATATGTTGGAGAAAGTTCAGAGAAGGGCTACTAAAACGGTTCATGGATTACAGGATAAACCTTACCAGGACAGGTTAAAGGATCTTAACATATATATAGCCTGGAAGAAAGACGTGACAGGGGGGATATGATAGAAACATTTAAATAGTTAAAGGGAATCAACAAGATAAAGGAAGATAGTTTTTTTAAAAAGGAGAAATACTACCACAACAAGAGGACATAGTCATAAGCTAGAGGGGCAAAGGTTTAATGGTAACATCAGGAAATATTACTTTCCGGAAAGGGTAGTGGACGCATGTAATAGCCTTCCAGCAGAAGTGGTAGATGTTATTACAGTAAATACATTTAAGCAAACATGGGATAGGCATAAAGCCAAGCTAGATATAGGATAAGGGCAGGTACTGAGGAAAGTACTCAGAGGTTGGGCAGATTGGATGGGCCTAATGGTTCTTATCTGCCGTCACTTTCTATGTTTCTATGGTAGCCAAAAAACAGGGGGTGGTCTCATTGATTGTTGTGGTTGTGATTCATGGGTCTAATCATTTTTCCTTTCTTTTTTCTACTCTGGCCAATCAGCATTTACAAAGGGCAGGGACAAGCATTAGATATATGCGTGATGATGCCATTTTAACTTGTCAGTAGCAGCAGTTACAGACTGATAAGAGTTCTAGTGTAAGACAGTGACAGTTAGCTTAGTATGGAAAAACAGAACAAATTCTGGGGATACAGCTTTAAAAGTACTCTGTAAAAAGAATAAAAAACCACAAATGCTGCAAAAATGTTTAAAAGGTTTAAAACAGCCCCCACTAGTTGTACCACGCTCACAAGATTGTAGTAGGTACTGCGCCTTTAAGATAACCTGTATCTTAGGAATCCTAGAGGTTTGCTGGAACTTTTAAAACCACCTCAAAGTTTTAAAAAACGGTCATCTGCTGGATACAAACAAATGGCAGGCAGGGTATCTTCCAAAAGTTCTTTATTTACAACAGCCCATTAAAAACACTTAATGCTTTACGAAACTAAGTCCAACGCGTTTCGTCATATACTGACTTCATCAGGGACTAGTTATAATGCATCAAGAAACATAAGCTAACAAAAAATAAACTAAAAACCCTTGCTCGCCCTCTCCTTAACCTCTTCAATCCCAGGGTTTTTGGTACCTCAAATCCCAGAGCAATTTTGCCATTTTTGCGGTATGTCGGTTTAGCGATTATACTCCTTTCCTGTGAATAGTGTACCCACTATACCTAATTTATATAGATTTTCCGTACTTTCCCAGCACCAGGGAGAATACTATAAGGTGTACATTTTTTTTTTTGAGAAGTAATTTATTTTATTTTATTGTAAAATAGAACATAAAAACAAGGCAGGATTTCCAAGGCAGCCATGGCCAGAGGCAAAACGTTGACATGACATAAATACATCAAATCAGGTAACAAAGATGGTGAGCGAGCATGTGCCACATGACACAAACGGGCACAGCTTGGCCTGTAACAATCACATATTGATGGAATACAAAATACAGTAACATGGCGTGCATAAAGCTAGACTGAGACGAGAAGGCCAGTAGTATGTCAATACAATTGCGTAGAGCTCTACACGCTTCCCGGACTAAGCACTGGGGCGAGTGAGTGTTAAATGAGGGGTGTAAGGCATTTCTGGAGGCAGAGTGCTCTGTGAAATGCCTTTTAACCCCTTTAATGCCACTCTGCCTCCTGAAAGGCCTTTCACCTCCCTATATGCCACTCTATATGCAATAGACGGGAACAACCACGTCAACAACAGAACACCACGGGGGTTACTAGGTGGAGAGACGGAACGAGCCCTCCCCTGGCAACAAGCATACAGTGCAGTAGGAATTCACCCTACAGATCCCCCCGAACCGCACAAAAACATAGAACCAGGAACGCGAGAGCCATAACAGACGGCCCAGAAGACGAAGGGGCAGGCGCTCTAGTAAGAGCAACGAGGGGGTACACTAGGCTCACAGACCGAAGTGCGGGTCCTCAAAGCGAGTGTGGGACAGAGCGGCGTGAGATAAAAAAAAAAAAAAGGGGGGGAGGGGTGTGTGTGTATGAATGTGTGTGATTTTAAATGCATAGCCGGACGACCAATTTGTACGCACGTGCGGGCGTGTGAGGGGAGCGCCAGATAAAAAGTGACCTGGAATAGAGAGTGTCCAGCCCAGCCCAGCTAGTCAAGAGCCAGGAGAAGGCAACCACTGCCTCATACGGGAGAGGCTGTCGCAGCATAAGTAGCACAAAGGGCGAGGCCCGCATGGGAAGGACCAACATAGAGAACCCCATGCATATAGAACAATATAAAATAAAGAGTGAGGGAAAAAAATAAATAAATTGTAAGTAGGTGTATGTATGTGTATATGGCCGCACGACCGGTATGTGTATGTGTGGAAGTCGAGGGAGAGCCAGTATGCATGTAAATATAGACTAGTGAGTGCACATGGCTGGTTCGCGGGGATGTCAATGCAGAAAAATGTGGAAAGTACTTATGCATGAGGTAGGAACCAGTGCCGGCCAGCAACAAAATACCGCATGTCCCCCATAAGCAGTGTATAACACATCCAAAGTAACAGAAAAAACATGTCCAATGATAACCCAAAATAGAGCCGAAAGAAACCAAGGCACTTTGCTCTCCAGCGAACAGAAAACAGTCAAAAACCTGAACTAGGGTCAGCCAGTCCCGAGCAAGGGGAATAAATCCCGAAGTGAGGAGTCAAACGAAGGCAGCAGCTTCAGGCAGAATCCGGAGACGCTGTAGGGCCAACCGCCGCCCGGGGCGATGATCTAGGGGAGTCCTGGCGGTGCGGAGATCTATCCCAATGTCCCGATAGATGAGGGGTCTCACGAGGCGGTAGGTCCAGGGTGCGGGGTACCTGCAATCCCAAGCGCCGCAGGAAAGGTGCAGCCTCCGTCCTGGACTAGGAGTTTAAAGGGGAAGCCCCAGCGGGTGGACATCTCGTCGGTCACTGGTACAAAGCCACGGAAGTGCGGGTAGAACGGCTGTGAAAGCTAAAGTTGCCAGGGATGGAGCAGGAGCTAACTCAAGTGTGTCCATCTTCTCCAAACACCAGGCCACGCCCCCCAAGGTTTTTTAATTTTTGATGATTATTATCTTTTTTATATTTTATAAATTTTTAAATTTTATTTATTTTGTATTTTTTATATATATGTTTTACACAAAAATGGTTAGAGGTCCTCTTAGGGACCTCCTGAACATGCCAGTGATGTCACAATGACATCACTTAGCTCACATTATTATTTTTTTATTATTATTTATATTATTATTTTAATAATTTTTTTATTATTATTTTTTAAATGAATAAACGTTTATTTTTTTCTCCTTTTCTGTTTCAGGACGGGAGGGGGGGTGGGATACATGGTTTCTCACTCCCCTCCCCGCGATCCCCCTGCACCAATCACACTGTGATCTCTATGCAGGTCCTCACAGACGTGCATAGAGATCGCAGCGTCTGTGCCTCATCGGAGGACAGGATATCCCTAAACGGTGTTGCTGTAATGCCTTGATGTGGAGACATTCAGCAACACAGCGATCAGCATCAGGGGCTACTCGGGGCGTCAACATCCACCATATACTGTATGGTGGCGGACACCTGTTTTAATCGTCTTCTAAACTTCAATGGTGTTGCTGGAATACCTTGATCACGAGGCATTCAGCAACATCGAACTCCCACCCCAGGACGCGCTGTGACCACTCCAGAGAGTGGTCACAAGCGCCACTGCAAGTGATTTTGCCACTTGCAAGATGGCGGTGTCCTTTAAAAAAAAACAATCCTGACAATCTGGCTCCACTTGCAGGTTGAATACAGGTACTGCATTCAACCATGCAAGTCAACGGAGCCCAGCTTTCTAATCACACTTTGATTAGTAAAATAAATAAATAAAAAAAAAGGGGAACCTTCAAGTTCCAAAAAGATAAAAAAAATAAGTCCACATATACGCACGTGCTTGCTTTACCTCCATCCTCACTATGAACCCGTACATGTTACTATGTTCTTTTCCCACAAATCTTACAATTACTTCAGCCATTGACAACCCCTCTACAGTCCACATATCCCCATCCCGTCTATCACCCCACCTTAGCTCATATGCCATTCTGTTTTCTTCATACCCCAACAACACTAGACATACTCAAGTGAAGGTATCCAATGCCCACAAATCACAATCCCATTTGTTATCTGTCTGTATCCTACTCCTGCGCTCAGGTGACATCGAACGTAACCCTGGCCCCACTATCCCCACCTTCCTCCATCCCCGCACCTTCTGAACTAACACAAACTACCGCAATCCCTCCAATCTTAAATCAGTCCAGTGTAACCCAGGCACCCCTTTCTCCTGTGCCCTCTGGAATGCTCGCTCTGTGTGCAACAAACTAACTGCTGCCCATGACCTTTTCATCTCTAAACACCTTAGTCTTCTTGCACTCACAGAAACATGGTTGACATCCTGCTGCTCTCTCTTACAGTGGCCTTCACTTCAGCCACACTCCCAGACCTGGAGACAAACAGGGAGGTGGTGTTGGTATTCTCTCTCCCCGCTGCACCTTTCAATGTCTATCACCAATTCCCTCTCTCTCTTTCTCATCTTTCGAAGTACACTCTGTCCGCCTTTTCTCCCCGATTGCTCTTCGCGTTGCAGTGATCTACCGGCCTCCTGGCCCCACCTAAACTTTCTTTGATCACTTTGCTGCTTGGCTTTCCCACTTTCTTTCCTCCACCATCCCTACACTAATACTAGGGGACTTCAATATACCTATTGATGACCGATCCTCCCCTGCTGCTTCCAAACTACTTTCACTCTTCTCCTTCCTCGGACTCTCACAATGGACTAACTCCCTGACGCACCGTGGCGGTCATCAAATCGATCTAGTGTTTTCCCACCTTTGTTCCACATCTCATTTCTCCAACTCTCCCATCTGTCTGTCTGATCACAGCCTGCTTATATTTAATCTCAACATACCACACACACCTTCTCTACCCAAGAGACCACCTCAAACATACCGTAACATCTGCAACCTCAACACTCCACAGCTTACAGATACACTACAGCCACTCCTCTCAAGTATGTCCTCCGCCTCCTGTCCTGACACAGCTACAGCTCAGTATAACAATACATTAGCCTCAGCCCTAGATATGGTTGCCCCTGTAACTGTACGCAATCCCCTACGCCGTCCACCTCAGCCATGGCATTCCACACAGACACACCTCCTTCAAAGGTGTTCACGTACCGCTGAGTGCCTGTGGAGGAAGACTCGTTCACCTGAAGACTTAATTCACTACAAACTCATGCTCCGTTCCTACACATCGGCCCTCCATTTCTCTAAAGAAATATAAAAAAGAACATTTTTATGTACAAGTCCTAAAATTAGCGCTTTAGCTTAAAACAATTCTCGCATGGAAAGAGTAAAAATACTGGAATGTTAAATGCCCATGTATGATTTGACGGGGTAAATTAAATTGGCCGAGTTCCACAATGTCCAAATTCACACCGGGGGAAGGATGACCACACGTCTAATTTCCAGTTTGAAAAATGCACACGTCCCAAATGTGGCCTTTTAGCCCCCAAAAACCCGACAATGTGGGGTATCACTGTACTCAGGAGATATAAATTCATACCTAAAGTACGTGTGTGGGGAAAAATTCACACAACAAAATACTACTGCAAACTTTGAAAAAAATGCTGGTGGTAAAATGTGTGCATGCAAAGAGTTCAAATACCAGCATCTGAAATACCCTGGGTGTCTAGTTTTAAAAATATATGGTTTTATATGGCACACTGAATTGGCCGGGCTCAAAGATGTATCAAATAGGGCATGGGCAGTGGATCACCAAATGTCAAAGTTCAACATTGAAAAATGCGAATGCCCCAAATGTGGCTCTTTTTCCCCCCAAACAGCCAGGCAAACCCATTCATAACCCATTCATATGTTGCTGAACACATGTTGAGGAGTTTCTATGACCTGTTAATTCATACCTGAAGTAAAATGTGTGTGAAAAAAAAAACACAAAAAATGACTACCACAAAGTTTGGCAAAGACTGGTGGTAGAATTAGTGTGAATAATGAAGAGAGTTAAAATACTAGCATTTCAAATGTCTAGCATGTCTAGCTTTCAAAAATATATGGTTTGATGGGGTAAATTGGGGGCCGGCTTCAAAATACCCGAAATAGCACATGGGGGGAAGAATTACCAGATTTTGAAAAAATGGTTTTGAAATAGCAAAACACTACCCATACTTATTGTCCCATAACACGCAGAACAAAGCAAAAAAACATAAAAACATTAGGTATTTATAAACTCTGGACGAATAGTAGAATCTATTTAGCAGGTTTTAAGCGGCTGGAGTGTATACACCGTGCCGCCCAGTGGCAGCAGTGCCTCAACCCTTCATCCTGCCCCTCTTAAGATGTGAAGTTCAAGGGGGCCGGCTCACATAAGAGTTCCTCCTGACAGGGATAGGATCATCAAGTTGCAGTAGAGCAAGAAAAAAAAAAAACAATGTAAGTATTACCAAAAAAATAGTTAGGGGTTATACTAAAGCAGACCCATATTCAAGGAAGGGGGGGGGGGTGCTTTGGGACAAAAATTAAATAATATAAGGGGGGTGGCTGGGTTGTGGTATTACAAAATCAATAGGGGGGTTTGGGGTAAAAAACCCTTGGCAGTGGGGGCATCAATAGACAAGAGGGTGGTTGGGCATCACATTAGCCAATACAAAAAGGGTGGGGGCATCAATACACAAGGGAGGGGGTTGGCTGGGGCATCACATAAAGGGTAAATGCACAAAGGGGGCAATACGCATTAATCAATACTAAAGGGGGCCTGGCTGGGGCAGAGCCTGTCCTGGTGTGTGTGTGTTTGGATGTCAGTGTGGTAGAGCCTGTCCTGGTGTGTGTGTTGGTCTGGCAGAGCCTGTCCTGATGTTTGTGTGTCTGGTTGTCGTGTGGCAGAGGCTGTCCTGATGTGTGTATATTTGGGTGTTGGTGTGGCAGAGCCGGTCCTGGTGTGTGTGTCCGGATGTCGGTGTGGTAGAGCCTGTGCTGGTGTGTGTTTTGGAGTCAGTGTGGCAGAGCCTGTCCTGGTGTGTGTGTTTGGGTGTTGGTCTGGCAGAGCCTGTCCTGGTGTGTGGCTTTGGGTGTCGATGTGGCACAGCCTGTCCTGGTGTGTGTTTGGGGGTTGGTGTAGCAGAGCCCTCCTGGTGTGTGTGTTTGGGTGTTGGTCTGGCAGAGCCTGTCCTGGTGTGTGTGTTTTGGTGTTGGTGTGGCACAGCGGCTGGCGTGCACACACCGTGCTGCCCAGTGGCAGCAGTGCCTCAACCCTTAGTCCTGCCTCTCTTAAGACGTGAAGTTCAAGGGGGCCGGCTCACATAAGAGTTCCTCCTGACAGGGATAGGATCATCAAGTTGCAGGAGAGCAAAGCATTACCAAAAAATAGTTAGGGGTTATAGGAAAGCAGACCCATATTCAAAGGAGGGGGGTTGCTTTGGGACAAAAATTAAATAATATAAAAGGAGGGTGGCTGGGTTGTGGTATTACAAAATCAATAGGGGAGGTTGGGGGTAAAACACATGGCAGTGGGGGCATCAATAGAGAAGAGGGTGGTTTGGCATCACATTAGCCAATACAAAAAGGGTGGGGGCATCAGTACACAAGGGAGGGGGTTGGCTGGGGCATTACATAAATTAATATACAAGGGTATGGGGGCATAAATGCACATGGGGGGCAATACACAAGGTTGTGGGGGGGCACATTGATCAATACTAAAGGGGGCCTGGCTGGGGCAGAGCCTGTCCTGGTGTGTGTGTGTGTGTGTTTGGGTGTTAGTGTGGCAGAGCATGTCCTGGTGTGTGTGTGTTGGCCTGGCAGAGCCTGTCCTGATGTTTGTGTGTTTGGGTGTCGGTGCGCTAAGCTAGTCACAGGCTCAAATAATACAAATGTGTAATACGAGGCCTACCAAACAAGTGTAAGCATGCAGCAAGAAACAGTGTATTGGCTGTACAATGTATACAAAAAACAAAAACTGTCTGCGCTTCTTACCCTAATAAAGATGGCAACAAATATATAAACATAATATAAATGAGAGGTTTTGGTTATATGAATTGGCCAAAGCATAATTAAGCTCACCCGCCACGTCAGGCACACTCTCAATAGGGTGAGAACCTACTCTCACCTCCTACATAGTGGACACACAAAGCAGTTTATACTGCTACCAAAACCTTATTAATGTGTTGGGGGAGGTGCAATTAAACCTCCTCCCCATTAACCCCTGGACAGCAAGCTGCAACCAGACTGATGAGGAGCCAACAACCTCTGTTGTTGGGGATCCTGTGGCAGAGCCTGTCCTGGTGTGTGTGTATTTGGGTGTTGTGTGGCATTGTCTGTCCTGGTGTGTGTTTGGGTGTCAGTGTGGCAGAGCCTGTACTGGTGTGTGAGTTTGAGTGTCGGTGTGGCACAGCCTGTCCTGGTGTGTGTGTGTTTGGGGGTTGGTGTAGCAGAGCCTGTCCTGGTGTGTGTGTGTTTGGGTGTTGGTCTGGCAGAGCCTGTCCTGGTGTGTGTGTTTTGGTGTTGGTGTGGCACAGCCTGTCCTGGTGTGTGTGTTTGGGGGTCCGTGTGGCACAGCCTGTCCTGGTGTGTGTGTTTGGGTGTCGGTGTGGCAGAGCCTGTACTGGTGTGTGTGTTTGAGTGTCGGTGTGGCACAGCCTGTCCTGGTGTGTGTGTGTTTGGGGGTTGGTGTGGCACAGCCTGTCCTGGTGTGTGTGTTTGGGGGTCCGTGTGGCACAGCCTGTCCTGGTGTGTGTGTTTGGGTGTCGGTGTGGCAGAGCCTGCCTGGTGTGTGTTTGGGTGTCAGTGTGCCAGAGCCTGTCCTGGTGTGTGTGTGTGTCAATGTGGCACAACCTGTCGTGGTGTGTTTGTGGGTTGGTGTGGCAGAGCCTGTCCTGGTGTGTGTTTGGGGGTCGGTGTGGCAGAGCCTGTCCTGGTGTGTGTTTGGGGGTCGGTGTGGCAGAGCCTGTCCTGGTGTGTGTGTTTGGGTGTCGGTGTGGAAGAGCCTGTCCTGGTGTGTGTGTCCAGATGTTGGTGTGGCAGAGGCTGACCTGGTGTGTGTGTGTTTGGGTGTCGGTGTGGTAGAGCCTGTCCTGGTGTGTGTGTTTGGGTGGCCCAGGGCCTGTCCTGGTGTGTGTGTTTGGGTGTTGGTGTGGCAGAGCCTGTCCTGGTGCGTGTTTGGGGATCCTGTGGCAGAGCCTGTCCTGGTGTGTGTGTATTTGGGTGTTGTGTGGCTTTGTCTGTCCTGGTGTGTGTTTGGGTGTCGGTGTGCCAGAGCCTGTACTGGTGTGTGTGTTTGAGTGTCGGTGTGGCACAGCCAGTCCTGGTGTGTGTGTGTTTGGGGGTTGGTGTGGCAGAGTCTGTCCTGGTGTGTGTGTGTTTGGGTGTCAGTGTGGCAGAGCCTGTTCTGGTGTGTGTTTGGGTGCGGGTGTAGCAGATCCTGTTCTGGTGTGTATTTGGTTGTCTGTCTCTTGGCCCTTTACTTTCTGTAGGCATAAATGTAACTATTTAATTTTACTTATCTAGAGATTAAACTCCCTCCTGAATTTGTAGTCTTTTCAGAGGACAAACACTCTAGGCCCACAAATCAGCGAGAGGAGAAGTGAAGGTTTTGTGTTATTTACTCTATTTCATTCTGCATATTTTATTGAAAAGGATTAGTGGCAGTAAATTGTGGCTTCAAGTGTATCATGTTTTTTTTACTGTACTGATTACTCCCAAACTGATCACATAAGATTGTATCTACATCTGCCGAGCTCCGATGACATCTTTATCCAGTACACATGGATGCCGAGGAGTTAAGATTCTGTCCATTCCCAGCTACTTATTTGGGCCTTTTAACACTTTTGGTCCCTGGGTTTTAGGTAATAATGTGGTATTCTGTTGTCGTAAAGGAACAATTTAATATAGTTTTAAAAGGAATGTGTTATAGCTATTTGGATGGTAAATAGTGTGGCTCAGATAGGCATGTGGAAGGCGTGTGGAAGAGCTCGACCACGGAATACAATACATGGGGCTGGTGTCCAAATATTTCCAGGGCTGCTTTTCATTCCCAGTCCGTCCCTGCAAGAACCTGAGTCCGGTAATATATTTATAGTTGATGTTTCCCTAGTCCTGACCAGTGACTCAACATTCTCCCACATTTTTTTTTTTTTTTCCCTGTGAGGCCATCAGAGATCTGTACTCCTCCGGGACATGTCTCTATCACGTGCTCCTGTAGAATAAGAGTTTGGAGCAGTGCACAGTGCACCCTTGTGAACAAGTAACACAGAAATCTTTACTGGAAAAGCACAGCTATTTAATGCCTTGTCCAGGGCACCTTCCAACTAGCCCAAGATATACTACTACAAAACAGTTCCCATTCAATAGGTCAAATAAATATCAACTTCTTCCTGTTGCTCTTCCCAAATAGTAGGTTAATATAAAGGTAATAACTAGTTATTGTAATGTTTAGTAGACTTCAGTCTCCATCCTGAGCTTAAATATAGTATTGCCCACTATACGCTCCATGGTCTTAGTCTAGTAAATGTTTCCGTTATGGTTTAAGCTCACATTTTGAAGCTTGAACTATATTATATTCTACATTTTGTACTTTTCCTTTTTGATAAACCTTTGCTTTGGAGGATTGAGATTATTATTACACTGCTGGTCACAAGTATTGGTCAAAAAGGGGCCTTTTTGAACAATTTTAAAGTTGCATGATAAGATAGGAACAAGTGGGTTGCCCATGCTCCCTGTAGTTATGGCACTGTACAGTGTGTGTAATCTCACAACAAGTGCCTGGTACATGGCTATGAAGTTATATAGTTATATACAGAGCCATAACTGAGGATCTTGGCACCCGGGGCAATGTCAGTGTTTATGTGTTGGTCTGATCTCACATTTGCTTTAGGATGCAGAGCAAAGCACAAGGAGGTAAAAGGGCATTGCCATGGGATGGCTGGAGTGTGCCCTATTAGTACCCATGCCCCAACTGTCCCAATTTAGGCGGGACAATCCCAATTTTGGGTCTCTGTCCCGCCGTCACGCCTGTCCCTTCCTCTGTCCCGCTTTGCAGGGGTAGAGGACGGTTGAGGTCAGGGTCGGGCTGGCCCACCGGTATACCGGCGGCCGGAAGAGGCTTTCAATCCCGTTCGCAGCCGCTAGGCTCTTCCGAAGTGCTGAGGCATTGGGCGGTGCGGTGCGTGCACACCGGCCCCTTTAATTTCAGGAATGGCCTCCACCCGCTGCCCCCACCAGACATCAGTAAGCAGTGGTAAGTCGGGGGGGTAGTGTTATATGGGGGGCATAAGGTTTTTCTGAATGCCTTTTAGCCCCCTATATGCCACTCTGTCCCATGATATGCCTTTTAACCCCCTATATGGCATATAGGGGTATAAGGCATTTCTGGAGGCAGAGGGCCATAAAGGGGGTATAAGGCATTTATGGAGCCACAGTGGCATATAGGGGGTATAAGGCATTTCTGGAGGCACAGTGGCATATAGGGGGTATAAGGCATATAGGGGTTAGAAGACATATCATGGGGCAGAGTGGCATATAGGAGGGTATAAGGCATATCAGGGAGGCAGAGTGTCATATAGGGGAGTATAAGGCATTTCTGGGGGCAGAGTGACAAGCCTGGGGGCAGATGTGCATAACTGGGAGGGGCAGGTTGGCAAATAAAAGGGAATAAAAACAAAAAAACAAATAATTCTCAATGATAGCTTTTATTAAATGTGAAAAAATAGTTTACATGAATTAATAAAGAAATAAAAGTTTCTTACAAGAATATCGTGAAGAATAATGTGATTGCTGTTTTGTTCCACTGAATAAAATGGAACTTTTTCATCTAGCAAATGTAGCAAATGTTTTGATTCAAAAATCAAGTGAGGGAGGCTAACATTAGCTTTTTTTTTTTTTTTTTTAAATTCTCTGCTGCTGTGGACTACTCTTCCAATGATGCTCAGCCAGCATTTTGGTGGACACCTGGCTGGCTTAGAATCATAGGAATTGTAGTTCATAGCCAGCATCTGCAGCTTTACTGTTGCTGCACTTCCATGACGCTGAGCCAGCATCATGGAAGTAGTATGTCTGGCTGAGCCTTATGGGAATTCAATTCAATGTGTTGGTTATTTTTAATATGCATGACTGTGCTGACAAAAATAAAGCGTGTTTTAAGTGGCGATGCAAGAGCAACATTTTAAAGTGCAATTGCTTGTATTGGTGAGTTCCGTGAGATTGTTGTTTTTTTAAGTGTCCCTCTTTCACATTCTGAAATGTTGGGAGGTATGTATTACCTTGCATCCCATGGACAGCTGCAAACTGAGGCTGCTACATATATGAAGGTAGAAACCTTAAAACAGTGTAATCTCACATTCAGATCACCCTTACTTTCCTGATGTCTATAAGGGTCCAATAAATAAAATTAAATGTAATATTTCATTGGAATTCTAACTCTTGTAGCTTATATAGCAAAGAGTAGAAAAGGCAGGAATACTTGTGTAAAGAACACATGACTAATACATGGTGTATTAATTTATTATCTTTATAAATATGTCTGCAGTTTACTTAAGAACGGCTTCGATACTACGGTATATTGAATTACTCATTGCACTTTAAATGTTTTATAATCTGTGTGTTGAAATCTGTAGTTTCTACTTTCAATTTTATCACGATTTGGTCATAGCAGCCAAGCTGGAATTATGTTTCTATTTTAGAATCATTGGACATGTTGCTAGGTACACATTGAAACTAAGTGAGACATATATTCTAAGCAGGTAAATAAATGGTTACCATTGTCAGCCATACCATGCCTTTAAAATTGAAAGCATGTTATATAAACTATTTTTTTTAATAAGTAAACTGTAATAATCAGTTCAGTCAGGGACGTACCTTGAGTATTTGGCGCTATATTTAGCAAAATTGTAAAATGTAAAAACACCCACAAAAAAATTGAATGTTTGCAAAAATATTTATTGCACCAATCTGTAAACTGCTTTATCCCAGCAATTCTCCTGCCAAGGACTTGCTTGTTGTGGGGTGTTTTCAGGAGGGGACACACAGTGACACTCTCCACTCTCCAGTCCATTTAGCTAGTAGTACACTTGAAGGACACGCTCTGCAGTGTCAGCATAGGCTCGCCACACTGACGGAGCTCAGCCGATGCATAAGGACCTGTGAATCTGCGATGCAGCCGTAAGACTGGACGTCACCATCTTGATGTTGCCACAGTGCCATCTTTGCTACCAAGCAGCTTATCAGCACCATCATTTTCTCCAAACGGTCTGTCTGTGCCATATTGCCTCAAAGAGTTTGTTTGCCATCTTTGACCTCAAACAGCTTGGGTGCCACTTACCTGTGGCATATTTGTTCCCAAACAGCTTGTCAGTGACCCAAACAGCTTGGCTGTGCAATCTTTGACTCCAAACAGCTTGTCAGTACCCCTAAACAGCTCACCATTGCCATCTTTATCCCTAAACAGCTAGTTGGTGCCCCCAAACATCTTTTTTGTGCCATCTTTGCCACCAAACAGCTTGTCAGTGCCCCAAAATAGCTTGCTTGTGCCATATTTGTCTGCAAACATATATATCTAATAATTTCTTTCAACAGTTTTAATACAATATACCATATTCTCACACTTTTGATTAACTGATCACTGTACACATTAAGGGGTTTTCATGTTTCCAGGGTGGCGATACCTGCTGTAGCCTATAATGTGGTTGCCTATAACAAGTTAACATATGCTTACAACCTAAAATAATAATATGACATAATAATAACATCATTAATCATTAATCTACATATATCACAGAGGGTCAGCATTCTAACGCAGATTCCACCTGCGCATTTCCCATTGTCACTAATTATTTTATTTATAAATAAACAGAATGCCAAGGTTCATCTGTGCTAACTAATTAACTCATGGGGTTAAAACTTTATATATTTAAAGAGACTTCTGAGGTTCTGAAAGCTTAGGTGACTCTACATCTTTTTCTGTGTTGACCTAATAAAGGATTTCACATTTGACTAAGGACTCCATTTACCAAAGAACCACTGAGCTTAGTGAATTGCTGCAAGTTCAGTCCCCATTGCAGTCATTAAGGGCCCCTCTGATAAGCTTGAGTTGTTACAAGTTTTTTGTAACTTGATCATTTTATGGCCATACTTAATGACATACACTGGGTAGCAAAGGAACAATGGACCCTGGTAAATTTCAAAATGAGAGGGGCATCTTATTGAAACCTGTAAGTGAACTTCAATAAAAATGTTCTCTGAAGCCAGGCTTTTAGTGAATAGATTTATTTTACACGTCTGTTTATAACAAGACACTGAAGTACCTGTATTAGTCCAATACTCCCCTAACTGCCACGTTCATTTTACCACGATGAATCAAGCAGGAACACCCTGGAAACATTCATATATAAAATTTAAATTAAAATTATGGTTACACATTCACAAAAACTATTTCACTAGCTATGATCCCTCAAGTAATATAGATTGTAAGCTCTTCTGAGCAGGGCCCTCCTCACCTGTTGTCTCTGTAAGTCAAATTGTTATGTTACATACTACTTGTTTTGTCCTGTCCAGCGCTATAGTAGCAATACTATAGTAGCAAAACAAGTGTTTTAGGCGCCTTCCCTTAAAAAGTGCAGAAATCAAAAACAAATAAATGTGTCCAATAAACAAACACAAATAGGTGAAGCAAATAAAGAAATAAGAATATATACCTTTTCCTTATGGTAATCACGCTCTCATATGGGTAATACTAGCGGTACAGCCCAAACTCGGCTCTATAGTATGTGCCTGTGGGTTATATTGTTAACCCCACACCCTCTGGTCTGGAAGCAGTCCTCCTCATCAAATGGCGATCTTGGAAAGAGCCTGTTAGTAAAACACTAGTTCAAGTTCTGGTGCTGACTCAGGGCAGCACTACCTTCTTTAGTCCTTAGTTATTTGAGTTACTGTTGCCTTTCTGTCATCTCTAACCAGTCTTCCCATTCTCCTCTGACCTCTGACATCATCAAGGCATTTTCGTCCACACAACTGCCGCTCACTGGATGGTTTCTCTTTTTTGGACAATTCTATGTAAACTCCTAGAGATGGTTGTGCGTGAATAACTTAGTAGATCAGCAGTTTCTGAAATATTCAGACCAGACTGTTTGGCAACAACAACCATGCCACATTCAAAGTCATTTAAATCCCCTTTCTTCCCCATTCTGATGCTCGGTTTGAACTTCAGTAAGTTGTCTTGACCACGTTGCTGCCATGTGATTGGTTGATTAGCTATTTGTGTTAACAATCAATTGAACAGGTGTACCTAATAAAGTGGCCATATATACATAAAGTATATATATGAACTCAGAGGCGAACATATGGATAAAAAAAATTAAATAAATAAAAGTATAGACTTGAATTGTGATCACCATTCCTTCTGAAAATGCACTCACTTATAGATGACCCTATGGATACCGTCTAAAATGTGTAGGGTATTTCTATTTATTCCATCAGAAAGAGGTAAGCTTAATACAGCGCACTTTAGCTAGTAAAAAAAAAAGAAAAATGGAAAACAGACATAGTGTAAAAAAAGTATAACACATAATTTATTGGCCCCTATACATGGAATCATTATTAAAATCAAATTAAACTGTTGGATTTTGGTTTTAATACCTTATACTTTCACTGGAATGGGTGAATGAGACACTATGTCTGAGGGCCTAGTAAAAGACTAAGGAGCATCTTCATGCCTATTAACTGGTATTCATTTGTCATACCCAAGCACTACTAAGTCTCAATCATTGGGGGAACCATCATCTCCTCCACTGGACTACCAGTTTATCAAACTGAGGATCAAAGCCAGGTTACACCCGTTATTGCCTATAGATATGGTACTAAACAAGTATATAATGCATTGAGCCTTTTCCTCCTTGCACCACTTGACCCCTTTCATGATCTGTGATTTCAGAATTTTTATGTGTAGCATATATCATGCAGAAGATAAAAAAAGTAAGGGAACATATCTTTTTTTTTTACCAAAGCAAGGCAAAATAAAAGCGAACGGCAAACAAAAATCTCTCTGGAAGAAAGTTTAATGATATTCATGAAATATAAATACAGGGTTAAACTAATGTTAAAGTCCAGCCAAATTGGGTCCTTATTGTGCTGAACAACTTGAATGCTTGGGGTATAACAATAGAAACTCCAGTTACTCCTGCCAACCACCCTAATTGAATGAGGCTGAAATATAAAGCAGATCTTCATATGTTCTTGGAGCTTGTGGTGCTGGGAAAGAAAGGCAAACACATAAACCCCGGGGCAAAAGCTGGGGGAGAGGATAAAGTTATGTGTCTCTTAGTTCACTCAGGTGTCTAGCCAGCTTGTATTGCTTGTGTGGGAACATTGTGCTCCTGCTGTACAAAGCTAAGAAGAAAAAAAATAATAATGACAGTCTGGGACGAGAGAAAGAAAGACAGTAATTATGGGAAGTGTGTGATTAGTGTGGTAGCCAGAGGAATTAAACCAGTAGTCCTAAGAATCCTCTCTTGGCCGAGTTACCTGCAGAGGTAGAGAAAAAACACTCACCACAGAGTTCTGCAGGAATCCGCTCCCTGCTAGTTTCGTTTGATTGCTTTTTTTGGACCCCTACTGTCTCTGTTCAGCTCCGTGACCTTGTTTTCTATAGTGTTATATTGTCTTACCCATGAAGAAAAGAGGAGGATTAAGAATTTATAGAGATCCTTCCATCACCCAGCTTTGACAAGAGGCCTCAGGGAGTTTTTTTCATACCTAAATGGCCTAAGGCCAAGATTCCTATCCAAATTGTGCAACTAAGTCTAAGCGAACTAAATTTAACTCTGTATTAGGAATTGATATCTCATGGTAGTATGCCATAATTGTACATTTATACTTAGAGTTAATACGCAGAAATATTCAGCATAGGATGTATGGGCATTTTTGCTAAATATTTGTCTATTTTTATGTACTTTTATAATATTTTTAATATGCTTTTATAATTTCCACTCACAGACTATGAATTTTGTTTCAGATAAAAACTTTTATGAGGAATGGACTGAAAATGAGTGCATAAAAAAAATATGCTTTATAAAAATAAATGGTAGACAAACAAAGCAGGAATAATATTTATTTCATAGAGTTTATTTATAATATTTATTTTCCATTGCAGTGGCCTAGTACACAAGGTTCAAGCTGAGTTACTGTACTTTTTTTTTTTTTTAAAAGTCCCTGTATTCTTGGTGTTGACACGTTGCACCATATATTTGGGTTTATTCAGTGATGTATTTATCTTTGGGGTTGCCTTAGTCCAACCTATGGCAGTGCCCCGAGCCACCCCCTCAGCAGTCATTATCTTAAATGTGTTAAAAGGTGCAGCACTTTTTAATGCTACTGCACAGCCTCCATAAAAGAGGCTGGTTGGAGAGATCAAAGATCTCCCTTGTGACGGTGCTGTCTGTAGTAGTGGTTGTGACCATCCAGGGTTAAAATTTGTGGGTATATTTAGTATTGGTGACTTATGTACTTTCCCCATATATGTGGTGTTTATTTGTGTATGCTGTGTTCTCCTTCATGTCCTACCCTATCCATGTGCCACATGTCCTGCCCCCAGACTTTTAACCCTGTATAACCCGGACACCATCGGCCCGACCACAGCACTATTATATGGAGCTACCCCATGGGTGGTGGGGGTGCCGAACAATGGTGGTCCAGCGAGGGACCACCTGTAGATTCTCGGCCGACGGGGCTCGTCCCCGCGGAACTTTGAACTGCTGCCGGTCGGGGTCCCTGCGACCGATCACGTTACTTTTTGGACAGGATGTCCACAAGACCCTGGGCTATCCATCGGTACCCCAGGATCGCCGCCGCACCTTCAGGATCACCCAGAAAACGACAGTTGAAAGCTGAATGGACATTGCGGGGCTCAGTGGCCTAAGTGGTGGTGTATTTGCTCGATTATAAGACAAGGTTTTTTCCAGCAAATGCTCTGAAAAATACCTTGTCTTATAATCAGGGACGTCTTATAATCAGACCTCAACTAGGTCTGACTATGAGACGAAGATCCAGATCCCCCGCAGCGATGCAGGGGACCTGGATCCTCCTGTCTCCCCCCCCAACTTACCGGTACTTCTGAGTCCCCGGTGCTTAGTCCGGGCAGCGTGTAGAGCTCTACGCGATTCGCGTACACAGCCTCCACTGCAGCCGGGAGGAGGTGCGGTTAGCAGCGAGGGTTGTCTGCGTCCATCGCGCAGACCTTCCCCGGCTGTTAGAGATCAGAGTTCCCTGTGACAGGTCTGCGCAATGGACTCAGACAACCCCCGCCGCTAACCGCATCTCCTCCCGGCTGCAGCGGAAGTTGACTACGCGAATCGCGTAGAGCTCTACACGCTGCCCGGACTACGCACCGGGGACTCAGAAGCAACGGTAAGTTTGGAGGAGGGAGGGGGAGGGAGTGTTAAATGGGGGGGGCATAAGGCATTTCTGGAGGCAGAGTGCTCCTTGAAATGCCTTTTAACGCCCTTCATGCCACTCTGCCTCCAGAAATGCCTTTTAACCCTCTATACGCCACTCTGCCTCCTGAAATGCCTTATACCTCCCTATATGCCACTCTGCCCCATAATATGTCTTTTAACCCCCTAAATGCCAGAGTGGCATATAGGGGTATAAGGCAATTCTGGAGGCAGAGTGGCACATAGGGGGTCAAAAGGCATATCATGGGGCACAGTGGCATTTAGAGGGTTAAAAGGCATATCATGGGGCACAGTGGCATATAGGGGGTATAAGGCATTTCTGGGGCACAGTGGCAAGCCAGGGGGCAGATGTGCATAACTGGGGGGGCAGGTTGAAAAAAAAAGGAAATAAAAACAAAATATTTTTCTCAATCATAGTTTTTATTAAAAAAAAATTGTTTAGATGAATTAAGATTTACTGGTAAAACATTTTTCCTATAGGGTCGTCTTATATTCAGGCTTTTTCTATTTTTCATAATTAATATTCAGATTTTGGGGGGTCGTCTTATAATCAGGGTCCTCTTATAATCGAGCAAATACGGTATAAGCCAGTGTGTTTCCCAAATAAAGAGTCCCCTGTTTTACCTCACTACGAGTCCTGTCTTGTTATTGAGGTAAGCCTCGGCACTGCCCTTACCAGGGCGTTAGAGCGCTGTATTGCTATACTTCGGTACACTGCAGTGCAGCCGAGGTTCCTGAAAAGCTGTGTCCTCTGTTATGATCACTTAGTGTCTTTTTCAGGACAATAGCCCCACTGTGTACCTCAGCTTCGGCTAGCCACAGTGGTAAGGCAGCCCCTCCTCCCTACACGCTAGTTCTGTCTGGCGGTGAAGGGGTTAATCGCTGGTGGTGGCGCACCCAGTCGGGGTACAGGTCGGTCCCATCACATCCCTTGTAACTGGGCCATTTTGTAGCGGGACATTGGGGGACTTGATTCTTGTAGCAGGAGATTGCCGCCCCTAGACCGCCGTAGGCCAAGATATGTCACTGTGTTTATTCAGTTTAACAGGAGTTGGCGGTAGAGCCTGTGGAATCAAATACCTGAATTGATTGTATTATAAAAGGCCATCTTTGGCAAATTTCTCTGCAGGAAATAATTCATAGTTAAATCAATAAGCTGACTTGCAGGAACTCTCACAGAATCTCATACCAACTGTCTTTTTTGTGAATAAATCCTAACATCATGACAATAAACAGTGTCAGTTTTGTCTTTCCCCCCAGTTTCCTACTTCCCATCCACATATTTCCTACTACTCGTGCATTTATCTCCCATTCCCCAGCCACTAAAAGCTGTCTGGAATTATCCACACCCCGAAGTGTGACTATCCTGCCCCAGAAAAGGCTGCTTTCCCAGAGGAGTTGGTAGTGTGCCAACTCCTCTGGGAAAGCAGCCTTGTCTGGGGCAGGATAGTCACACCCAGTGCGGGTAGCCTACAATGGGAAGTTCCCAAGTACGATAATAATCATTTTTGAATGTGTTTAAGCAAGAGAATGCATTTACATCTTTTAAAGACTCCCATGAAACTAACCCTTGAAAACCTATGGTATGTTTATGGCCTTTTAAATTTAATGGTATTAAAGGTATGTAGCGTAGACAATGACATCATAAAACTATGCACAAGACAATTTATTTAATGGGTATAACCCTTAAAAACATAATAGTGTTATTTTTTTTTAAATGACAAATTAAAGTTCACCTGTCAATGAAAAGTGACAAGATAAAAAATCTTAGGTTTGCCCTCTCACGATCCTCTCCACCCAGTGTTCTGGAACAAAACAGAGAGGATTAGGTACTGACAATGTATTAATTTCCATTGTAAGCTATTTCAAACATTCAGCTATAGTTTTAAAGAAAAATAAATGCTTACAAATATTGATAAACATGTAAATGAAAAGTGGCAAATATAGGGGCAAATTGTCTTTGCTATACCATACCAACCAAACATCTAAAAGTGTATCAATAGGTCCAAAGTTACATAAAAATTGTTGGTTTAACCATGCTCCCTAGCCATATCGCTAACGCAGAGGAGGCCTGGTAGGATTTGTCCAAGGTGGCAAATTCATTAAAGTGGCCCAGTAATAAAGCAGCCCAAGATAAATATGCCAGACAAAATGCCCAATGAGTGCTTTAAAGCATACTTACAGAAAGGAAATGTATAGAAAAACAATACAGAAGCAAAGGACCCAGTCAGAATGTAAATGTTGGGTAAAGTCCTTGTCACCCTAGGCAACCTGGTGGATTCCAGGTAGTAGCACAAGATGCTCAAATTAGAGCCGCACAGTGGGTGATTGTCTTGTTGCTTCCCTTACCAGCAGACCTACATACCCTGAAACAAAAATAGAGATATGTCATGCTACAAAATGTGGTGCTTCTTATGCCCACTGCAGTTTTACATTCAAAACCATGTAAAATTGTATCGATTTCCACGAGTTATCGTGTACATCACAGCAAAAAAGTTGATTAGTTTATGAGCTATCTGGTGCAAGTTTCTAACATGTTTCAGGGTGCATTTAGATAAACCTGATATTCCTTCTGCAGGTTTTAGCATATCATATTCTGTTCTCTACTATTTGTTTGTCTTTTGGTGTCATTATTTTGACATTCCATTGCTTCTGTTTTGCCTAAGATCATGGAATTGGACTCCAGTGCTAAGTTGATGGAATGAATGGCATCTGGTCGTTTTTAAAACAAGGGTGAGACAGTAGATGTTACTGTGGTGATTATACGATTGTCATTTGTGGCCTATATTGTTTTTTAGGCTGAATGGTTCTCCTTTACAGTTTTAAATTATTGATTTGACACATGCTTTATTGTGTGTGTATATACAGTGTCAGGTTGCCAGGTGCCAGGTTAGGTTGAGTCCCTGTGCAGGGGCAGAGTCTTGCTTTGAACTCGGCTGGGGGAGAACAGGCTCATGGCAAGTAGCATGAGCAGACTGCAAGGGGGTCTGTAGTATGAGCAGATGGCAAGGGGGTCTGTAGCACGAGCAAATGGCAAGGGGGTCTGTAGCACGAGCAGATGGCAAGGGGGTCTGTAGCACAAGCAGAAGTGCTCTAGCACTCTGCTTGGAACCTGCCTAGGTATGTATAGGCACTTGATTTCCATGTTTTCCAACAGGAGTAGGCAGGTACTTTATCTTGTGTCCCTGGGTGGCAGAGAGACTAATAACTCAAAAGCTGCAACAACTAATCGATAAAATCGATAATAATCGATAATGAAAATCATTTGATCGATTATAAAAAGAGGTTTTTTTCAGAGCAAATGCTCTGAAGAACTCCTCTCCTTATATAATCCGACCTCAAACAGAGATCGGATTGTACCACTAGAATCCAGATCCCCCGCAACTCTGCAGGGGACCTGGATTCCCCTCACTGTCAGCCGGTGGGTGTCCGTGCGATGCGCACAGACAACTTCCGCCTCTCCCCTCCACTTCCGCTGGGGCTCCGATGATGTAGAAGCCCCAGCAGAAGTGAAGGGGAGTAACGGAGGCTGTCTGTGCACATCGTGCAGACCCCCAGCCTCCGTTACTCCCCTTCACTTCTGCTGGGGCTTCTATGACCATACACCAGTCTGCCTCCTCCCCCCTCCCATACACCACTCTGCCTCTCTCCCGACTCCCTGGTGTTTTGTGAACCTCCGTTGCTGACAGGAGGCAGAGTGGTGTATTGGAGGGGGGAGAGAGGCAGAGTGGTGTATTGGAGGGGGGGAGAGGCAGAGTGGTGTATTGGAGGGGGGGAGAGGCAGAGTGGTGTATTGGAGGGGGAGAGAGGCAGAGTGGTGTATTGGAGGGGGAGAAAGGCAGAGTGGTGTATGGGAGGGGGAGCGAGGCAGAGTGGTGTATGGGAGGGGGAGAGAGGCAGAGTGGTGTATGGGAGGGGGGAGGAGGCAGAGTGGTGTATGGGAGGGGGGCAGAGTGGTGTATGGGAAGGGGGAAGAGAGGCAGAGTGGTGTATGGGGAGGGGGAGAAGGCAGAGTGGTGTATGGGGAGGGGGAGGAGGCAGAGTGGGAGGCAGAGTGGTGTATGGGTGAGTTATAGTGGTGTATGGGGGGTATAATGAATTTAAGGTTAGCAGAGTGGTGTATGGGTGTGTAATGAATTTCAGGGAGGCAGAGTGGCATATCTGGGGGAGTTAGAGTGGTGTATAATGAATTTCAGAGTGGCATATCTGGGGGAGGCAGAATCAGGGAGTATAATGAATTTCAGGGTGGTGCAGGGCATTTATGGTGGGCGGAGTGGCATATCAGGGTGCACAGTGGCATATAGGGAGGTATAAGGCATCCATGGGGGCGAGTGGCATATTGGAAGTTATAAGGCATATCAGGGGGCACAGTGGCATATAGGGGGTATATGGCATATCGATATTAGGCATATCAGGGGGGCATAAGACATATCTCGGGATATAAGGTATATCAGGGGGCTCAGTTGCATATCACTGGCATATAAGGAGTATAAGGCATATCGGGGGCACAGTGGCATATCAGGGGGCACAGTGGAATCTCTGTCATATAGGAGGTATAAGGCATATCTGGGGGCAGAGTGGCAAGCTGGGGGTCAGGTGTGCATAACTGGGGGCAGTTTGGTAAATAAAAGAAAATATAAACAAGGCTTTTTTTCTCATAGTTTTTATTAAATATGAAAAATAGTTAACATATGAATTAATATTTACTAATCACTTTGTATTAAAACCTAGTTTGGGAAACACTGTGTTTGGGTTCTTGTAGCTTTTATTATTATGTCAGTAAAATAAGAAGGTGAATAGAGAAATGACATTGTGATAAAGAGATGACAGTGTAAATTGTAAGTTTTTTATTACATTATTTTAAATTGCATTTTTGATCCGATTAATCGAAAAAATAATCGGCCAACTATTAAAATAATCGTTAGTTGCAGCCCTAATATATTTTCACACACTATATGGACCAGAGGCGTATCTAGGGTATGGCACCTATGGCTTGTGCCATAGGCGCCATTTGAAGGGGACGCCAGTGAGCGGCTTTAGATAAGGGAGGAGAGGGGTTAGAACGTGATAAGGGAAGGAGAGGGGTTAGAAATTGATAAGGAAAGGAGAGGGGTTAGAAAGTGATAAGGGAAGGAGAGGGGTTAGAAAGTGATAAGGGAAGGAGAGGGGTTAGAAAGTGATAAGGGAAGGAGAGGGGTAGATATAAGTAAAGAGTGTGAATTAATGTGTGGATGCATTGAGTGAATGAGGGAGAGCATGAGTTAATATGTGAATGTATTGTCTGAATGAGGGAGAGCATGAGTTGTCTGAATGAGGGAGAGTATGAGTTAATATGTGGATGAGTTGTCTGAATGAGGGAGAGCATGAGTTAATGTGTGGATGCATTGTCTGATTGAGAGAGAGCATGAGTTAATGTGTGGATGAGTTGTCTGAATTAAAGTGTGGATTAGTGAGTGACTGTAAAAGTGTGTGTGTATCATAGATGTATAATTGTGGAAGGGCAAAGATGGCACTAGCAGGAGGTTTGAGCCCTGGGGACCAAGATGGCACAGGCAGGGTGTATATGGGACAAAGATGGCACAGGCCGGACTGTTTGGGGACAAAGTTGACTTGTGCTGGGATATTTGGGGACAAAGATGGCAATTCTTATGTGTGTTATCTGGGTGCTGGTCAGGTTCTATGTGGGCAGTGAGGACGCAAGGGCTGACTTTGGGGTGTGCAACCTGTGATCTATGCCTGTAATTTAGAGGGTTTTAAATATACCTTTAATGCCGTGTTTTTATGTGAATTCCAATTGATCTATACCTGCAAAGCTGGGTTTTTGTGTTATTCTGTAGATCCATATCTGCTATGCTATGTTTCCATACATTATTTATGTATACCTGCAAATACAGGGTTAATATGTCTTATTCAGTTGATTAATACCTGCAATGCTGTTTCCATGTATGTATTTGAGCTATACCTGCGATGCTACGTTTCATATATTATTGTATACCTGCAAATACAGGATTTGTATGTCTGATTCTGTTTATTTGATATATACCTTCAGTGCTGAGATCACAAGTGAATTTCAATTGATCTGGGTTTGTGTGTTGATCTATACCTGCTATCGACAGCAGGGACTAATATTTATATATATATGGGCAGCAGGGGCTAGTAAATGGGTTTTAGATATTTGGACAGGGACGCAATTTCAGTGCTTGCCATAGGCACTATTTTCAGTAGATACGCCTCTTATATGGACAAAACTATTGGAACACCTGACCATTACACCAACAGGGACATTTATGACATCACATTCTAAATACAATGCCTGACAGCAAAAAAAGCCAATATGGAGAAGCCATGTGTGAAAAACTAAGTACCCCTTATGATTCAATAGCTTGTAGGACCACCTGTAGCAGCAATAACTTGAGGTAATTGTTTTCTGGAATTTTTGCCCACTCTTCTTTACAATGTTGCTTAAGTTCATTGAGGTTTGCAGGCATTTGTTTATGCACAGCTCTCTTAAGGTCCCACCACAGCATTTCAAATGGGGTAAATTCTGGACTTTGATTGGGCCATTGCAAAACAAGCCCAAATCATCACCCCTCCACCACCGTGCTTGACAGTTGGTATGAAGTGTTTGTGCTGATATGCTGTGTTTGGCCATAATGCACAGGGCCATGTTGGCAAAACCCAAAAATCTCCACTTTGGTCTCATCTGTCCAAAGGACATTGTTCCAGAAGTCTTGTGGTTTGTTCAGATGCAACTTTGCAAAGACGAGGCTTTCTCCTGGCAACCCTTCCAAACAAACCGTCTTTTTAAAAAAAAATTGTATTGCAATGAACGTCAACATTTAACATGCTAACTGTTGCCCGTGGAGTCTGGGATATAACTCTTGGTTTTTTTTGCAATATCTCTGAGCAAAGCACCGTTTTAGATGAATTTGCTGGGACGTCTAATCCTTAAAAGATTAGCAACTTGAAACTTTTGCAGTTTTGAATAATCCTTCTCACTGTAGAATGATGTACACAGAAAAAAGGTTTGAATACAGCACTCAGTAAATAAATCCAAAATAAAGAATCAGAGGCTCAGCATAAAGGTGAGTTTATTTCACACAGGCAACGTTTCGACACACAGGTCTTTCTCAAGCTTGAGAAAGACCTGTGTGTCGAAACGTTTCCTGTGCGAAATAAACTCACATTACCATTTGAGTGCTGAGGCTCTGCTTCTTTATTTTGGACTGTAGAATGATGGACTTTGAATTGTGTGGAAATGGCCATATAACCCTTCTCATATTGACGGGCAGCAATAATTGCATCTCTAAGATCATTACTGATCTCTTTCCTCCTTCACATTGTGTTAACACGCATCTGAATGCTCCAGACTAGGAAACTTCTAAAACTTTGGCTTTTACAGAGGTGGTCACACTTGCTTATGATCAATTAATCAAGGACATTTGATTATCAGCACCTGTTTGCTACTTAGCAACTTAATTCCTATGGAGACAGTAAAGGGGCACTTTGTTTTTCATACATGGCTTCTCTATTTTGGCTTTATTTTTGTTGAATTAATCATGACACAGTATAATATGTCATGTGTTGTCATCTGAGGTTGTATTCATTGTTGTTATGTCCTGATATGTGAACTCATAAAATTCCAAGTGTGTGTACTTTTTCACATGACTGTATGTTGATCATTCCATCCAAAATCACACACAATTTACCGATAATTTTAAAGTAAAAAAATAAAAGGTCAATACTATATGGTTTCAATATGCAGACCAGCACATGATAATAACAAAAAAAAAGTTTTGCTTTCAAAACAGCATAATTTCTTGCAGGTAAACTTGCACAAAGGGATTTTGTAGGCATACAGTCAGGTTTATGATTAAACAATTACACTAAACAAGTCCTAATGATTATTAATTTAATATGTAGGTTGAAGTGCAATCATTAACTGAAACAGAAACAGCATTGTAGGAGGAATAAAACTGAGTGAGAAATAGCTTCCCTCCGCAATCGGAAAATGTCCAGCAGTGCCATCTACTCAGGAATAACAGAAAAAGAAAGTTGTACTTACCAAGAGCTTCTTTTTCCTGCCGATCCTTGGTGACAATTTGTATAGACTACTCCTCCTTACCTGAGATAGGGCAGGACTCTAAACATTTAAAAGCTCCTCCTCTCCTGATATCCCCAGTGAATAACAAAGACCACACAGGAAAACAAATCTGATGCAAAAAATGTATTGAAAAAAAGGGAGGGGGGAACCAACATGTCACCAGGGAAAAGAAGCTCTCGGTAAGTAGAACCTTCTGTTTCCCCTCCATCCCAGGTGACACTACGATAGATATATCAAGGAAGAAGGGTGGGGAAAAACCTCAAGAGGAAAAAACAGGCTCAAGTACCTTATGGCCGAAAAGCGAGTCTTCCTGCGCCATCTTATCAAGTCTGTAATGTTAGACAAAGGTATGGAGAGTTCCCCAAGTAGCCGTCTTACTGATCTGTCCAGGAGAAATGAGACATTGCTTAGCCCAGGATATGGAGACTGCTCGAGTGGGCCCGGATCCCAGCAGGTGAAGACTGGCCAGCTGCAGAGTATGCCAGACTTATGGCCGACACAATCCACTTAGCAATGGAGCGTTTGAAAACGTTGAAACTTCTGTTGGGGCCGGAAGAGGCCACAAACAAGTGAGAGGACTTACGCAGGGGGCAGAGTCTGTTCCAATGGTGAGGCATCTCTTAAGGTAAGCAACACGATCTCCTGGTTCTTGTGGAAGGATAACTGTACCTTGGGGTAAACATTGGAACTCTTCATTCGTAGACAGAGCCTGAAGTTCGCCAATACGTCTAGCGGAAGTAATGGCCACCGAAAAGGCAGTCTTCAGAGACAAGTGTAGAGAAATAGACTGAAGAGGCTCAAAAGGTGGCAACATGAGTCTACGAAGGATGAGATTAAGGTCCCAGGGAACCATCTTGGTGACAGGGCGAGGACGCATACGGACGATGGCTTTAAGAAAACGTCTGAAGACCGGAAGTGAGACAAGATCAAATCCCAGTAAGGCACTAATGGCAGAAATCTGTACCTTGATAGAGGATGGTTAAAGCCCACGGTCAAAACCCTCTCGTAAAAACTCCAGAATCGTTCCTGAGGAACAGGATGAAGAAAGAGTTCCATCTTAATTTATCTGAGGGAGGTAACCTTCTTCCTACTGCGACCAAGAGTCTCAGCTACTGGAATAAAGAAACCCTGAGCCCTCAGTATCTCACGTTCAACCTCCAGGCCATCAGTTGGAAGATTGCAGGATTTGGGTGTAGAAACTGGCCTTGATGAAGAAGGTATCCCCAAGAAGGGAGCCTCATGTAACTGAGGATGATCAAGTCTGCATACCAGACGCGCTTCGACTAGTCTGGAGCTATTAGGATAACAGAGGCATGACCGTTCTTGATCTTCTGCAGAACCTTGGAGATCAGAGAAAAGGGAGGAAAAACGTAGGCGACATGGAAATTCTGTCTGGGCGAAGGCATCTACCACCTAAGGATGATCCAGGGGATTGAGGGAGAAGAAGGCCGGAACTAGAGAATTGTCTCTGGAGGCCATCAGATTGTTTTCGGGTAGAGCCCACTTGCTGCTCCGAACAGGAGTTCTGCTCAGGAAATCCGCCTGAGTATTCAATGTCCCTTCGAGGTGGACTGCGGACAGGGTCATCAACAAGCCTTTGCCCAGAAGGAGATCCTGAGAGATATACACAGAAGACGGGGGCTCCTTGTACCTCCTTTCTTGTTGATATATGCTACCACTGCCTGGTTGTCGAAGCATAGCAGAATGTTCTTGCCAAATAGCAGCTGTTCCCAATGATGCAGGGCTCTTTCCACCTCAAGCAACTCCAGGCAGTTGGAAGGAAGGAGTTGCACAGCTGGAGACCAAAGACCTTAAACGAATCTGTCTTGATATATGGCTCCCCATTCTCTGATGCTTGTGTCGGTGGTGAGAAGGTCCTTGGCTGATAAGGACCAACGTCTCCCTCCAGCTAGGGTGTCACGTTGGAGCCACCAAGTGAGGGACGCTATGACGTGAGGAGGGAGACGGACGAGCCTGTCCACAGCAAATGGGTTTCCCTGTAGTTGAAGGAGAAAGTTCTTTAGAATCCTCATGTGGGCCAGGGCCCAAGGAACTCCGTACCATGTGGAGGCTATCTGGCCCAGCAGAGACATGCACATCCTTATGGAGCTTCTGTGCGCAGAGAGAACCCTGCGGATCAGCGAACAAATCCTGTTAAGGTGGAAGAAAAGCTTTCCCCGAGCAAGAATCCAGATGTAGGCCAGGAACACTATCTGTTGGGAGGGAATGGTGCTGGACTTGTCTCAATTCAGAATCCAGCTGAGCTCCTTCAAGGTGTTGACCACTCTGGTAAGGTGAGACTGTAAATGAGGAGCCGAACAGGCATTGATAAGCCAGTCGTCCAGGTAAGGGATGACCAAAATTCCTTGACGTTTGAAATGGGCCGCCACTACTGCCAGGAGTTTTGTGAAGACTCTAGGGCTGCCGACAGATCACACGGAAGGGCCTGAAATTGGAAGTGCTGGACACTTGATCCCCGAGGAACGGCAATGCGCAGGAATTGCTGATGAGACGGATGCATCGGAACATGAAGATAAGCATCCTTGAGGTCTATAGAGACCATGCAGTCATGGAGGCATAAGGTGGCTAGAGCGGATCTTATGGTTTCCATCTTGAACCGGACATACTTGAGGTTACTGTTCAGGAAGCGTAGGAATACAATCGGACGGAATCCCCCTGGCATTTTCAGAACCAGGAAGACCAGAGAATAAACCCGACCTTGCTCCAGCTGAGGGATGGGAACCAGGGCCTGTAGATCTGTAAACTGCTGAATGGTAGAAAACAGGAAAGCCTGCTTCGCCCGGTCTTGAGGAAGGTTGGAAACCAAAAAACGTTCCGTAGGCCTGATCAGAAGCTGAAGCCGGTAACCCTGAGATACGATGGTTCTTACCCAGGGGTCTCAATTGATAGAGAACCAATTATCTCTGAAAAACCGGAGCATCCCTCCCACCGGAATGGGGTGGCATCATGCGGAGCTCTTGGGGTCCTGGGGTGCTTTGGGGAAGGAGAACCTGTACATTTTACCCCTTTCACGAGGGATTCTGCCCGGAAGCCTTGATCCCGTGAAGAGCGAGAGAATCTGGAACCATAGCCTCTGGACTGGCCCGGGAAGTACGGCTGAAAGCACTGCAGCCTTCTCTTGGAAGCAGGTCTCCGTTGTGGCATGCAATGCTTATCCCCTGTAGTCCTCTCTAAAAGGGACTCCAGCTCTTCACCAAACAGAGTCTTACCCTTAAAGGGTACTGGAGAGATCTCTGAATGCTTTCTCCCTACCTGATTAATTCAGAATAATGTTACTTTTCTTTATCACCCTTCATCTACCTTGATATAATCCATCCAAACCTCAAATGCTTACATATATTTTAGTCCTACAATTTCACTTTTCCTGTTTTAAACAGCCAAAGAGATATAGTTCTGAGGACAAGCACATTAGAGCTCACTTTACTTTCAGTCTAGCTACTTAATATAGATATGGCTGTATTGGGCCCAGAAAACATATCACTTTTAAATGTTTGCAATCGATTTTAATGAACATCACATATTTTCTGCCAATGAGGACACATCTAAGACACCAAGTGAAAATTATGTGCAATTAGACAAATCATTCAGTTGGTTGAAACTCAATATAGTTAAAAATTGTAGAGTCATGAGCATTTCTCCTTTACTTTAAGTGGAGGAAATTCCTTGAGGTCATATTATTAACAGGAATACAAAACAGACTGTAAAATAATTTGTCAGCTTGACAGTTCAGTGCCACCACAGTGCATAACAGTGTAAAATCTATTAAAAAAATCATCTGTAGGGGCATCACGCTACATAATAATTTAGGACTCTGGATCTCTCAGGCGGAGGGCCTACGGAACAATGATTTGTGTCACGGCTTTCTAGAGAAAAAGACAGATGGATCTTTCCAACGGAGCGAGTGACAAGGACAGATGATTGTGATGGGTTCAGTTTGTGTTTACTATTTATACAGAGATGAGAATGTTGCGAATATTAAGCCTCCCAGTGAGAGTGCGTTGTTATTTTTTCCTTGATTTAATAGATTGTCTTGCAGCCTACACACAGCTAAAGAAAGACATATATGGCATGTATTACAATTTACATCAAGATGTCAGATGGTTTCTAATGCAATCAAATACTTTTTAACCTTGGCCTCATTGCAAAACTCCCGACTGTTTTCTCATATGTCTAATGAGAAATGGTTGGTAATAATTGATCATATATTCAACTATGCAAAGATTCAAGCCTGACAACTAAGGAAGTAGTTGCAATGGTTCAGTATAAAATAAAGACAAATGACAGGAACAAGCCTTCTTTTTTTGTAGTCCCTTGTTGTTTAGCAAAAAGCTTCTACTATGGTCTTGTATATTATGGATTAACTTAAAAAATAACACAAACCTTGCTTACTCACAGTACAAGTGCTATGTACATACTTGCAGTCTTATTCTCATTTCCAACAGCATAGCATTGTCCCAAATGTCTTGGTATGCTAAAAGGGACATGTTAGACATTGCTATGCTTCCAACTTGATGGGAACAGATTGGAGAAGGACCTTTTCTATTCCAGCATGACTGTGCCCCAGTGCACAAGCAAGGTCCATAAAGACAAGGTTGGATGAGTTTGGTGTGGAAGAACTTGACTGGCCCGCACAGAGCCCTGACCTCATTAGCATTGAACACCTTTGGGACGAGCTGGAAGTGTGGAAACTGCTATGGCTGCAAAGGGGGGAACCAACTACATATTAATGTCTATGTATTTAGAATGCAATGTCATAAAAGTCCTTGTTGGTGTAACGGTCAGGTGTCCCAATACTTTTGTCCATAAAGTTTATCTATAACGGCAAAGCAAACTTGTCAATATAAATTTGCATTACCTTTTGTTGGAATTTGTATTTCTGTGGGGAAGCTAAAGGAAGCATACAAGCAACATACATCTCTATATGTATAAGATAAAAAGGAGTCCTTATAACTTGAAGCCTGGTTACAGCTGCATCTTCTGTGTTCTGGATGTACATAATTTCAGGATTCATATTAACAGTAGTGACACTATAGGGCTTAAATCCAGTGCTATATACAATAATATGAGGCTAAAGAAATTCCAAGGCAAGGATTATACCACCTAAATGCACATCTTGGGGCTAACTGAAGAAACTCATATTACATAGTGCTGCCAAAGAAATCTTTAAGGCGAGGATTATATCGCCCAAGCACATACTTTGGGGCTAACTGAAGAAGCCCCCCACCAAATGTGAGTAGCCCCTTGCGGCCTTCATTTTATAAAAAATAAGCTTTGAGACATATTGCACTATTGTGTTTCTCTTTCTTTCATATATTCACATCTGTGAGAGCGCAGCCACTAACCCCCTTGTGAACTACTCTACCTGTCCAAGCCAAGAAGAGGAAACCTTGGCAAGTGGTTCTGCTGCTACATCTACAATAACTTTGTTTTAAAAAGGACTTTTTAAAAAAAAATTATTTGTTTTTTAAAAATTTGCTTTTAGCGCTTTTATCCTACCCCTTTTAAGTTTATATTCCTAAAAGCCTAGCATTATTAAAACTCTTAATAGTCACATTTGACTGTGAGTTCTGCTTGGCTTTTTGCAGTTGCATTTAGCTTGGACACACAAGCGAATCCTGAGCTGGGGCGAATCTCCTAAGTGACATCTCTAAGTAAGGAGTTACAAGCAAAGAAGGAGAGTATATTTATATCTATTGCAAGGGGAACACTGTGTTTTGTTTGTTTGTGGTGTTCAGAGTAAAGTTTTTTTGAAAAAAGAAAAAACAAAAGGGGTTAAGGGCTATTTCAGGTGTGTTGTTAACTAAGTAACCTTCTCTGTGAGTTCTGCTTGGCTTTTTGCAGTTGCATTTAGCTTGGACACACAAGCGAATCCTGAGCTGGGGCGAATCTCCTAAGTGACATCTCTAAGTGAGGAGTTAAAAAGCAAAAAGGAGGGTAAAGTATACATCCTTGTAATTCCATATAATATATTTATATATATTTTGCACCTTACTGTCTGTTTTTGCCAGTTATTTGAGCTATCCCCATTGCCAAGATGTCCTCCATGTTTGACAATGCGGTCAGGTGTACATCTTGCTCAATGTATGCAATCCTTGATCAGCGCTTTGAGGGTGCATATTGCTGTGCGAGATGTGTGCAGGTTGCTCATTTGGAAGCACAAATCCTGAGTCTAGAGGAGCAACTGGCAACACTGAGATCTATTGACAACTTGGAGAGGAGTCTGCTGTTCACTGAGCAAGCTCTCTCGCGGGTAGAGGTGGGGGAGGATAGCGGGATGGAGGTACAGGACAGTCAGGCAGCTAGCTGGGTTACAGTTAGAAGGCGGGGTAGGGGGAAAAGCGCCAGGGAGGCTAGTCCTGATCTAGCACACCCCAACAAGTTTGCCCGGTTGGCAGATGAGGGGGATGTTAGTTCAGAGTTAGCAGTACTGCAGCAAGTCACTGCCTCTGACCGCCAGAGCGGTGTCTGCTCCAGTAAGGAGGGAAGGAGGAGCACAGGGCAGGCCAGACAGGTGCTGGTAGTGGGGGACTCTATTATTAGGGGGACAGACAGGGCGATCTGTCACAAAGACCGGGATCGCCGAACAGTGTGTTGTCTGCCTGGCGCTCAAGTTCGGCACATCGCGGATCGGGTTGACAGATTACTGGGAGGGGCTGGAGAAGACCCAGCTGTCATGGTGCACATTGGCACCAATGACAAAGTAAGAGGTAGGCGGAGTGTCCTTAAAAATGATTTCAGGGACTTAGGTAGCAAGCTCAAGGCAAGGACCTCCAAGGTAGTATTTTCTGAAATATTACCTGTACCACGTGCCACACCAGAGAGGCAGCGGGAGATTAGGGAGCTAAACAAGTGGCTCAGAAGCTGGTGTAGGAAGGAGGGGTTTGGGTTCATGGAGAACTGGGCCGACTTCTCTGTCGGATACAGGCTCTACGGTAGGGACGGGCTGCACCTCAATGGGGAGGGTGCAGCTGTGCTCGGGGAGAAGATGGCCAGAAGGGTGGAGGAGTGTTTAAACTAGGGAAAGGGGGGAGGGAAACTACAATATAGAAGGGGAAGATAGTATAGATAGAGAGCTGGGGCTTATAAATGTACCTGGGGGGGGAGCGGAGGGAGGGGTTAGAATAGTTAATAGGGATAGGCTTCATAGGAGAAAAAACTATACACCTCTAAATTGTATGCTTACTAATGCCAGAAGTCTGACCAATAAAATTGGCGAACTGGAGTTAATAATGTCTGCAGAAAATTATGACATAGTAGGTATAACAGAGACATGGTTGGATGATAGCTATGACTGGGCGGTTAACATACAGGGTTATAGTCTATTCAGGAAGGATCGAAAAAAACGAAAAGGGGGAGGAGTTTGCCTTTATGTAAAGTCCAGCCTAAAGGCCACACTGCGGGAGAATATATGTGAGGGAAATGATGATGTGGAGTCATTATGGGTAGAAATATATGGAAAGAAAAATAATAAAATACTGATCGGGGTTTGCTATAAGCCACCAAATATAATTGAAGCAGCAGAAGATCAATTATTAAAGCAAATAAACAAGGCAGCAAATCACAATGAGGTGGTTATTATGGGGGACTATCCCGACATAAACTGGGAAACCGAGACCTGTGAATCTCATAAAGGAAACCGGGTTCTGACTATAAGTAAAGATAATTATCTGTCCCAAATGGTACAGGACCCAACCAGAGGGGGCGCTCTACTGGACTTAATGTTAACCAACAGACCTGACAGAGTAACTAATGTGCAGGTCAGAGGGCACCTAGGAAATAGTGATCACAATATAATACATTATAACTTGTCGTTCAATAAGGGAACTCTTAGAGGAGCCACAAGAACTATGAACTTTAGGAAGGCAAAGTTTGATCAACTAAGAGAAGCCCTTAACACTGTAAATTGGGAAAATGTCCTCAAAAACAAAAGCACAGACACTAAATGGGAGATTTTTTAAAATATCTTAATTTCTCACTGTGAAAAGTACATACCGTATGGGAATAAAAGACTCAGGAACAAGAGAAAACCAATGTGGATAAATAAAAATGTAAAGGTGGCAATAAATGGCAAAAAAAGGCATTTAAGCTACTAAAACAGGAAGGCAGTGAGGAAGCACTAAGAAGCTATCGGGAAAAAAATAAAATAGGTAAAAATCAGATAAAAGCAGCAAAAGTGGAGACAGAAAGACTCATTGCCAAAAAGAGTAAAACAAACCCCAAAATGTTCTTTAACTATATAAATAGTAAAAAGGTTAAAAATGAAAGCGTTGGCCCCTTAAAAAGTAATGAGGGAGAAGTTATAGACGGGGATCAAGAAAAAGCTAATCTATTAAATATATTCTTCTCTGCTGTATTCACAGAGGAAAATGAAATGCCAGGTAATATACAGCAGGATGAGATAAATGCCCCAGTACATGTCGCCTGTCTAACCCAGGAAGAAGTGCAGTGCCGCCTAAAAAAAATCAAAATAGACAAATCACCAGGTCCAGATGGCATTCACCCCCGCGTTCTAAGGGAGTTAAGTAATGTAATAGACAGACCCCTATTTCTAATATTCAAGGACTCTATAGTGACAGGGTCTGTTCCCCAGGACTGGCGTATAGCAAATATTGTGCCAATATTCAAAAAGGGGACAAAAAGTGACCCGGGGAATTATAGGCCTGTTAGTTTAACTTCTGTTGTATGTAAACTGTTTGAGTCTTTCCTAAGAGATGCTATTTTGGAGAATCTCAATGAAAATAAATGTATGACTCCATATCAGCATGGGTTTACAAGGGATCGGTCCTGTCAAACTAACCTGATCAGCTTTTATGAGGAGGTGAGCTCAAGACTGGATCGGGGTGAATCGCTGGATGTCATATATCTTGATTTTTCCAAAGCATTTGATACGGTGCCACATAAAAGGCTGGTACATAAAATGAGAATGCTTGGGTTGGGGGAGAATGTGTGTATGTGGGTAAGTAACTGGCTCAGTGATAGGAAACAGAGGGTGGTTATTAATGGTACATACTCTGAGTGGGTGACTGTTACTAGTGGGGTACCACAGGGGTCAGTTTTGGATCCTATTCTTTTTAATATATTTATTAATGACCTTGTAGAGGGATTGTATAGTAAAGTATCAATCTTTGCAGATGATACTAAGCTCTGTAACGTGGTTAACACAACAGAGGACAGTGCACGATTACAAATGGATCTGCATAGGTTGGAGGCTTGGGCTGGGATGTGGCAGATGAGGTTCAACACAGATAAATGTAAGGTTATGCACATGGGGAAGAAAAATCCAGGCTGGGAATATGTATTAAATGGGAAAACACTGGGGACGACTGACATGGAAAAGGACTTAGGAGTCTTGGTTAACAGTAAATTTACCTGTAGCGACCAGTGTCAGGCAGCTGCTGCTAAGGCAAATAAAATCATGGGGTGCATCAAAAGGGGCATAGATGCCTACGACAAGGAAATAATTCTACCATTGTACAAGTCACTAGTCAGACCACACATGGAATACTGTGTACAGTACTGGGCACCAGTGTACAAGAAAGATATAGTGGAGCTGGAGAGGGTTCAAAGACGGGCAACCAGAGTAATAAGGGGAACGGAAGGACTACAGTACCCAGAAAGATTATCAGAATTAGGGTTATTTAGTTTGGAAAAAAGACGGCTTAGGGGGGACTTAATAACTATGTATAAATATATAAGGGGGCAGTACAGAGATCACTCCCAGGACCTATTTATACCCAGGACTGTATCTATAACAAGGGGACATCCTCTACGGCTGGAGGAAAGAAGGTTTCTACACCAGCACAGACGGGGTGTAAGGACTTACCTGCCTCTCCGGTCCCGCGCCGTGGCTGGTCCCGCGACGCTGCCTCCTCAGCCGGCTTCCCGGGCAGCTAGTACCACCGCTACCCGGTCGGCGTCTTCACCGTGTGGCCGACCACGCGGCAAACAGGTAGCACAGCGCCACCGTGTGGCCAAAAAGTAATATTACACGTTACATACATAACGTGTTCTTATAGCCTCGGGTGACCTCCTTAATGCAGGACACACCTCCACCTGTCCCTATTTAAACCTGGACTTCCTCTTCTGGTTCACCCTTGGTTGGTGTATTCTGTGGTTTTCCTGTACGAGTTGCTGTGACTATTTCTTCGTTTGACCCGGCTTGCTGACTTCGTTCCTGTCTCCTGATTTGGCTCCTGATTCCTGTTCGTCTGGTATTTGATTCGGCTTGTTTGACCTCGTCTCTGGATTCTGATTTGGCTTATCCTGATTACCTGTCTGACCCGGTTGGTTCTCTGACTTTCTGGTTCCTGTTTGGCCTGGCTAACTCTGCCATCTGGGGTCCTACCTCACCATAATCGTTACAGTACCAAGGGTCACCATGGACCCCGCGGAGATTGGCCAGAAGATGTCTACCTGTGAAGCCCGTATTGAAAGTCTGGATCATCGCATGGACCAGTTTACGCAGGCTTTGCAAACACTCCTGGCGAGGACCGATCCAGCACGTGGTCCTCCTCCTGTGCCTGCTGCTGCACCTGTTGCTGTTCCACCGCCTGCTGATCCAGGTCTTCATACCCTCCGTTTACCACCTCCTCCCAGATATGGAGGAGATCCTGCTACCTGTCGTGGATTCCTCAATCAGTGCTCCATTAACTTTGAGATGTCTCCCTACTTGTTTCCTTCCGACAGAGCTCGTGTGGGGTATGTCATCTCCCTACTCACTGACAGGGCTCTGGCCTGGGCAACTCCTCTTTGGGAACGCAATTCTCCAGTGGTCAACGATTATACTGACTTTGTAACCACTTTCCGTCAAGTGTTTGATAGGCCGGGTCGCGGCCATATTGCCTCGTCAAGTCTTTTTTCACTGCGTCAGGGTACACGCAGTTTATCTGACTATGCCATTGAGTTCCGTACCCTGGCTGCAGAAGTGGCATGGAACAACGATGCCTTGGTTGCTGCCTTCACTAATGGCCTATCTGACCGCCTAAAAGATGAGGTGGCTGCCCGGGACCTGCCCACGGATTTGGAAGAACTCATCGCCTACATTGGCCACATTGATCTGCGCCTCCGGGAACGCCAGGTACAGCGAGATCGCCAAAGGAGGGCTCCAGTACGTTTTGTTCCACGTCCGGCTTCTTCTGACTCTGCTTCTCTTCCGCCTGAGGAGCCCATGCAGATCGGCTCCACACGTCTCTCTGAGGAGGAGAGATCCCTGCGGCGGCAACAGAACCTCTGTATGTACTGTGGCAAACAAGGACATTATGTGCGTTCCTGCCCTGTGAAGCAGGGAAACTACAAGGCCTAAGGAGGGTTGGGGTACCTCCTCTAGGCCTTTCTGCTGCCTTTCCCCATGACCGGGCGCCTCGTATGTTTGTGCCTACATCTCTCACTATTCAGGAAAGCACCATTCTGGCTCCAGCCCTTATAGACTCTGGAGCTGCAGGAAACTTTATTGACCATGACTTCTGCAGGCTCCACAATATACCCTTGCAGGAGAAAACCTCCCCGATCTTCGTGGAGGCCATTGACGGTCGACCTCTTCAACCTGCAGCGGTGACCCACGAAACTATCCCGCTTCGTCTCAGAGTTGGGGTTCTCCATACAGAGACTATAACGCTCCATGTGATAACTACTCCAGCTGCCCCCATTGTCTTGGGCTACCCTTGGCTGCAGCTGCATAACCCTGACATCGATTGGTCTACCCGTGAGATCACTTCCTGGCGGTGCTCCTCCTGCATGTTCCCTCAACCATGCTTAGTGAAAATCGCCTCTTTGGATACCACCACCCTGCCTCCGCAATACCAGGGATATGCTGACGTGTTTGATAAGAAAGAGGCTGACTCCTTGCCTCCTCACCGTCCCTATGATTGCCCTATTGACCTGCTTCCTGGCACCGTACCCCCAAGGGGCAGAGTGTATCCGTTATCCCCGGCCGAGACTGAGGCCATGGAGGCCTACGTCCAAGAAAACCTCCAAAAGGGCTTTATCCGCCGCTCCGCTTCTCCCGCCGGTGCAGGCTTCTTTTTTGTGTCTAAAAAAGATGGCGGTCTACGCCCGTGCATAGACTATCGGCGCCTCAATCGAATCACCATTAAAAACACATACCCCTTGCCACTCATTACCGAGTTGTTCGACCGCCTGAAGGGATCAAAGGTGTTCACTAAATTGGACTTACGTGGTGCTTACAACCTCATTCGTATCCGTCAGAACGATGAGTGGAAGACAGCTTTTAATACCCGCTCTGGCCATTACGAGTATACAGTAATGCCATTTGGGCTCTGTAACGCCCCAGCAGTATTTCAGGAATTCGTTAATGACTGTTTCCGGGACTATCTTCACCAATTCGTCGTCATCTACCTTGATGACATACTTATCCACTCGCCGGACCCTATTTCACATCGGATACACGTTAAAAAGGTCCTGGCACGCCTTCGTGAAAACCGTTTATACGCTAAATTGGAGAAATGCGTATTTGAAGTTTCCCGCGTACCCTTCCTTGGTTATGTCATTAGCGATACAGGGTTCGAAATGGATCCTGACAAGCTGCATGCCATTCTGCAATGGCCTCAACCACAAGGACTGAAAGCCCTCCAGAGGTTCCTCGGCTTTGCTAACTATTATAGACGATTTATCCGAGACTTTTCTAAGGTTGTGGCTCCCATGACTGCGCTCACTAAAAAGGGGTCTGACTGTCATAATTGGCCTGCCTCCGCTGTTCAGGCCTTCCAGAAATTGAAGAATTTGTTTGTGTCTGCTCCGGTCCTCGTTCACCCTGATGTCTCTCAACCCTTCGTTATAGAAGTAGACGCTTCAGAAATCGGCGCTGGAGCGGTCTTATCTCAGCGGAAAACATATGAAGGGCCGCTACATCCTTGTGGGTTCTTTTCCAAACGCTTTTCTCATGCGGAGAGGAACTATGACATCGGCAACCGGGAACTACTGGCAGTCATCCTCGCCCTTACTGAGTGGCGTCATCTCCTGGAGGGTTCCCGCATACCTGTTACTATTCTCACAGACCACAAGAACCTCCAGTATATTGCTGATGCCAAACGTTTAACCCCCAGGCAAGCACGATGGACTCTCTTCTTATCCCGTTTTAATTATGTTATTTCCTATCGCCCGGGGTCTAAAAATACCAAGGCCGACGCTTTATCCCGTATGTTCTGCACAGCCACAGAGGAGAAACCAGACCCGGAACCCATCGTCCCAGCTAACCGTATTATCTCCGCTGTATCTCTAGCCGTTGCTTCTCCCCTCCTGCAACGCATTCAAGCCAGCCAACCATCTGCTCCAGCCCATACCCCACCTGGCAAACTGTTTGTGCCTCCTGTGTACCGTGAAAGGATACTTCAGTTACACCATTCCACAAAGTTTTCTGGCCACCTTGGTCTTCGACGCACCTGCCAGGCCCTAGGCCTCCGTTTTTGGTGGCCCTCCTGGAGACAAGACGTGGCTGATTACCTCAGATCCTGCCGCATATGTGCCACTACCAAGACCCCCAGGACTCCTCCAGCTGGTCACCTACGGCCCCTTCCAGTGCCTTGTCGTCCCTGGACCCATATTGCCATGGACTTCATAGTGGAACTTCCTCTATCCCGCCGCTACACCACCATACTCACCATCGTGGACCGCTTTTCCAGGATGGTTCATTTTGTTCCGCTAGTTAAACTTCCCTCAGCCAGAGAACTCGCGGACATCTTCATGAGAGAAGTTGTTAGACTCCACGGAATTCCCCAGGACATCGTATCTGACCGTGGAGTCCAGTTCATCTCCCGGTTCTGGAGGTCCTTCTGTAAAGCCATAGGTATCACCCTGTCCTTTTCCACGGCTTATCACCCCCAAACCAACGGGGCAGCGGAACGTTCTAATCAGCGCCTTGAACAATATCTACGAGCTTTTGTTAACGACAACCAGAACGACTGGGCTGACCTCCTCCCGCTTGCGGAGTTCGCCCTCAATAACTCCGTGCAAGGCTCCACCCAACACACTCCCTTTTATTGTGTCTACGGTTTCCACCCGGTTGTTTTGCCTACAGACACCCCAGAGGTAGGGGTACCTGCTTTGGACGCACACCTAAAACACCTGTCTTCTGTTTGGTCCTCTGTCCGCTCTGCGTCCATAGCTGCTTCTCAGACACAAAAGAGGTATTATGACCGTAAAAGGTTACCTGCCCCTTCCTATATGCCTGGAGACAAGGTGTGGCTCTCTACCCGTCACATACGCCTTCGCTGTCCTTCGCAAAAACTAGCACCGTGCTTTATTGGACCATACTCCATCCTCCGCCGTATCAACCCTGTCACATATGAACTGAACCTGCCACGTAACCTTCGTATTCCTCGCACGTTTCATGTTTCCCTCCTGAAGCCAGTGTTGTTCTCCCGTTTTACTCGTCCTCTGGCCAGCCCTGGTCCCGTTTCTGTCACTTCCTCGGAGAACTACGAGATCCGTTCCATCCTCGATTCCCGCATCTTCCGGGGTGCTCTGCAATATCTGGTTCACTGGAAGGGTTATGGACCTGAAGAAAGATCTTGGGTGCCCGCCTCCGAAGTCCGCGCGCCTCGGCTGGTTCGCCTCTTCCATTCCAAATACCCCGGGAGGCCTGGCAGGGGTCCTGGTCGCCCTTCGGGCGGTTCTCGAGGGGGGGTACTGTAAGGACTTACCTGCCTCTCCGGTCCCGCGCCGTGGCTGGTCCCGCGACGCTGCCTCCTCAGCCGGCTTCCCGGGCAGCTAGTACCACCGCTACCCGGTCGGCGTCTTCACCGTGTGGCCGACCACGCGGCAAACAGGTAGCACAGCGCCACCGTGTGGCCAAAAAGTAATATTACACGTTACATACATAACGTGTTCTTATAGCCTCGGGTGACCTCCTTAATGCAGGACACACCTCCACCTGTCCCTATTTAAACCTGGACTTCCTCTTCTGGTTCACCCTTGGTTGGTGTATTCTGTGGTTTTCCTGTACGAGTTGCTGTGACTATTTCTTCGTTTGACCCGGCTTGCTGACTTCGTTCCTGTCTCCTGATTTGGCTCCTGATTCCTGTTCGTCTGGTATTTGATTCGGCTTGTTTGACCTCGTCTCTGGATTCTGATTTGGCTTATCCTGATTACCTGTCTGACCCGGTTGGTTCTCTGACTTTCTGGTTCCTGTTTGGCCTGGCTAACTCTGCCATCTGGGGTCCTACCTCACCATAATCGTTACACGGGGGTTCTTTACAGTAAGAGCGGTGAGACTATGGAACTCTCTGCCAGAGGAAGTGGTAATGGTAAACTCAATAAAAGAGTTTAAAAGGAGCCTGGACGTGTTTCTTGAAAGCAATAATATTACAAGTTATGGATATCAGATTAATAGGGACAGAACGTTGATCCAGGGATTTATTCTGATTGCCATATTTGGAGTCGGGAAGGAATTTTCCCCCTGGTATGGGGCAATTGGCATCTGCTTCATAAGGGTTTTTTGCCTTCCTCTGGATCAACACAGTAGGGACACACTATGTATATAGGTTGAACTTGATGGACTTTGGTCTTTTTTCAACCTTATGAACTATGTTACTATGTTACATTTAACACCCACAGATGTGGGACTATCACATTTGGCAATGCTGTACAATGGGCAAACAGAACACTACATTAGATAACAATTTGGACTTCTTGGATTTAACTTCCTGATTATTTTGCAAGATTTATTAAGGAATGTCTTTAGCCAAAAATGTAACTGGTATGTGTAATGGTAACTTGGGTACATACTGTAAATGTCATTTTGCACCTTCTGTTAAACATATGGAATGTTTCGTCCTGATTTTCCATTGTTTGGAGGATTATCATTTCCTAGGGAAAAAAATCTGACATTTTAATAAGCCATACACAGCAACGTAAGAGTTATGTGTTTACAGTATTATGGCAAATTAAAGGCCTAGATGGAAAAGTGTGAGAGAAAGTGGGATAATAACGTAGCTTTTTTAGGCATGTGTTATATTCACAATGTAACAGATGGCATGCCACATTTCTAGAGATAATCCTGGTTCTGTTTTTACAGTCATTGAAGACCACAAGATTCTGATTCAGTGATGCAGTTCCTGCTTTGAAAAAGTGGACACCAGCACTGATTTATTTATTGGTTTATTGACCTACAATATGTTGTTAAAAATTAACTGTTGAACCAGGTCACTTTATGAGAGTATGAAATGGTTATACGTAAAATGATACTTACAGATATGGTGTACGGCCAAAAACAATATAACTTCATCTGTGAAAATTGACTTACAAAGTATATTTTATGAATAGTATAAAGGAAACATATTTATGCCAAGATATTGGCACCATTTTCCTATTGAGCTCAAAATAAGAAGGTAGTTCCCAACATATTTTACAAGCTTTAAAATTAGGGAAAGGATCCAATTACTGCTTACACTAAATTGCTAAACATAAAAGTACAATGCACTTCAAAAATATGGATCAGATTTAATAAATGGCCAGTGATAATTTCCTTTGCATTCAGCGCAAAGAAATTTGGAGCACTATTCTTAAGTCAACAGTAATTATTAATGCTATCATAGCAAAACAGATTGAACCTATTAAATGGATTTCTGGCTGGGTTAGTATTTTCTCCATACTAATAAACAAAACACATGCCTAACCACTTAGTAGTATATAATAAATAAATATAAATTTTGGAACTTGTCATTACACTGGAAGCTTATCTAGTCTTTGGGTTCTTCTGAACAGAGTGATTACGTAGGGACCATGTTATAATCCTTTAAAATTGATGGAGAAAAAGGATCTAATAAACTAGTGTGAGTGCAGCTGAGTAGTCTTTCACATAATGCACAAAATAGTAAGTTCACCAAATGTAAAATGTACTTGCATGAACTGGACAGCAAGTCAAACTTTTGGGAATAGCAAAAGCATTATTGTGAGACTTCACATTTCTTTCTCTTTCTGTTTTATTTGCAATTCCACCTACAGCTATGCAGCTACCTAGAGTAGCAAGGACATATATTTACTCCATGCTTGGCTCCTTTTATGTAGTCCTTTTTTGTAAACGTGTTTTGGGTAGTTGTTGATACTTAATATGGTGAGGTTTTGTTTACTGTCCAGTGTGTTTTAGGCCGAAAGGTACATCACAGGTAAAGCTTATGTTTAAAATATGTGCATTAGAATATACTGAATGTATACACCAACACTCAATTTAATATAATGTTCCTTTTTGTCAGGTTGTCAGGGCTTTTTTGTACTGTATTTTCCATTTAAAAAAAAACAAAAAAACATATATAGCAGAAGAGGAAATTGAAAAAGTGTGGTTTCCATTTTCCCAGAGCATATATTGAGTGGCCAAAGGCTGGCTACATTTTCTGAAATATGTAGCTCTGGAAATCTACTGGGAATCTACTTGCCTATTTCTGCAAAAAGAGCCAGAACTGCCATTAAAAAGACTTTGTGAAGAGGAATAGGGAGTGGGTAGTCAAATGGTCATTGTTCATTTGGCACCTGTGATGTAAATCAAGTCTAAAGCAAGTCAGTACTGATTCTAGAGATGGACATGTACGCTATTTTTTTTCTGGACTTTTTGTGCCACACCATCTTTAAATAGTCAGTAGATGTAAATACATGGTAATGAAATGAAAATGTGAACATTACTTGCTGTGTTGAAGCTCTAATGGCTATCTCAGCCTGAGGTCATCTCATATTCAACAAAATTCAGACGTGAAGTGCCAAACCACATTTTTTGGTGGAGCCTGTCTGCTTATTTTGTAGTGTTGCCTTGTACCGCAGACATTTATTTGCAGTTTGGTGACCAGGATAATATTAAATAAACATCTCTGAGTCCAAATAGTATAACTCTATAAGGTTTATTATTTACACTGTATGGCCTTGTAAAGTTTCCTTTTTCCGTTCTGGTGGCAGGTATGAGACAAGGGTCATTAACACCCCATTTTGAGTTCTTCGTTGATTTTAAAGCTTCCTGATTCAGAATGGACACACCCTTCAACTGCAGAAATTTGCAATCCATCGTTAGTTACTAGAGCAACCTACCTATTAAAAAAATATAAAGGAAATTATGTGATTGGGAGAACAGAGAACCACAGAAGAATGTTTTCCTGTAAATGTGCTTTAAATGAAAGTGAACAAATGAAAACACAGTTAAAACATTGATATGCCAGAAAATGAAAATCCAAGGTGGAGCGGACACATGCAGGGCAGGCTCTAGGGCCTATCTAATTTCAAACATAACTTGCCCTCTCAAGTCAGTTAGCCTTTAATTTTGGTCTTCCCTTTTTGTATAGTTCTTTAGTGGACACAACAAAACTCCAGTGGATGTGCATTTTAAGGATTGAGATATTAACTTTTGCTTAGTGTGTAGTCTAAACATATAGCACCAAGGAAACACCTAACATATGACATTGGAAGCCCTTATAATCATTGGTAAGTATACAGAAGGAATATGAACACCCTTTCCTGGACTGTTTAGTGCCCCACCAACAATGAATGCATATCTAAGTACATTGTAAATTCATTAATATGCCTTTTTATGCCTTTACCTGGAAAAAATACCTCAGTACATTTGAGTGGTACCTGCAAGGTATCATCCACTCTGATCTCCACATTTTGCACCGCTGGCAGTGGCATCAGTGACCATCCCCAAGCCAAGTCTCACATGATTTCTATATGTATGGAAGACTCATGTGTATATTAGACTCCATACATGGGGAGTGTCTGCTGCTCATTGGTCAGAGACCAATCACAGACCTCAGTTGCAGCTCTCACAAAGCCACCTTGTGTTGTATTAAAACAGAGCACCATAATATACATATATATACACAGGGCCGACCTTTGGGGTGTGCGACCGCACAGGTCCGACGCCACCGTAGCGTACCGCTACCGCCAGTAGCGTACCTAGCGGGGGGGCGGTCCTCACCGGGTGCAGCACATCAGGGGGGCACCCGGCAAACCTCCAGAGACGGACAGTAATGTCCGCCGCTGGAGGAGCAGGCTCGTAAGGGAGCGGTATCGGAGGTCTTTAACAGACCTCCGGCTCCCTTGAGTGATTTTAAGCCGGTTCAAGGATCTCCCTTGAACCCGGCTTAAAATCACTCAAGGGAGCCGGAGGTCTGTTAAGGACCTCCAATACCGCTCCCTTGTGATCCGCGCGGCAACAGCTGCTGTGCGCCGGGGTTTGTTATCAGATCCCGGCGCACAACACTGAAGCCGCGCCCACCGCTGTCCGTGCCCTCTGACCCGGAAGAAGACAGAAGAACTGAAGAAGAGGAGCGAAGAGAGGGAAAAGGAGCTGTAAGGAGAAAAGAGGAAAGGTAGGAAAGCATTCAGTGAGAGTGAGAGTGGATTGGTATATGTGTGGATTGGTATATGTGTGGATTGGTGTATGTGTGTGGATTGGTGTATGTGTGTGGATTGGTGTATGTGTGTGGATTGGTATGTGTGGATTAGTGTATACGTGTGGATTGGTATGCGTGTGGATTGGTATGCGTGTGGATTGGTATATGTGTGGATTAGTGTATATGTGTGGATTGGTATGCGTGTGGATTGGTAAGTGTGGATTAGTATATGTGTGGATTGGTAAGTGTGTGAGAGTGATGGGTGTTATGCTGTACCATTTCCAATGTCTTTTTCATGATCTAATTATGCTCTAAAAGTACATCATAACTCCCATCACTTTATACTGTTCCATACAGTGGCAGAGCTGGGAGGCAGAGGCCTTGCACCCCCACCACAGGACTCCTGAAAGGTAAGTGAACTTCAAAGAGGGAAAGGGTAGATAGCTAGATGGGGGTAGATAGGGAGAAGGGAGTGAGAAGGGGTAGATAGGGCAATCATACTCCTATCATGCCAAGTCTGCGAGTACATCCTGGAATCTGGGTATGCCTGGGCATGATAGGAATGTGATTGCTTTTAATTATATATATATATATATAGATATATATATATATATATATATATAATATTGTTATTTAATTGTTTTGTCCTATTTTGGTGTGTTACTTACTTTAAATAAAAGTGTTAGATTTTTTTATGGTGTGGGGGGTCATATTCGGTTTTGGCCAGGTAAATGCTGCACTTTCGGTTTCAGTCCAGAATTCGTTTCGGTGCATCCCTACTACTAAGCCAGACAATGAAGTGGTAGGCCTACACCACATCAATGTTTGGCGTAGTATATAGTGATTGGGGTTTTGTTACAAGTTTTGTTACAAGTTTTTATTCCTTTCTTTTTTTGGGATGGGGGGGCGCCAGAGGAGTAGTCCGCACAGGGCGCCAGAACACCTAAGGCCGGCTCTGTATATACAGCTTACTAGCTAGGTGGGTAAGGTAGGTAGATGGTCCTTACCACAGTGTTGTCTCTAGCCATACCTCCAGTGAAAGTGTTCTGCTTTGGACAAATCAAATGTTGGGAGGTATGGTAGTGGAGCTGGTTGGGATAACATCACGCCAGCCAACCATGCTCCCCACTCAGGTCCACTTTTGAGTATGGGTAAGCTAATTTAAGCCTTTCAAGATGCTGACAATTGCTGTATTCTCTTGGTTAGAGGTCATTACCATTTACCTTGGGAGATATTTACTAAAGATATTTAAAATAAATTATTCATAATTTATTTTTATTTATATATTTATTACATTATTTATCATTACTTGCACATTTGTGGCTTTGATGCCTACTATTCCTTTGGTACATTCAGTAAGACATAAGTAATCCATAAGTAATGGTAGTGGTTTTTGGCTATAGCTATGACTATCCTTCCCTAAAAAAACGGCTTATTTTGCTATATTCACTGAACCAATGTGTAGCATGAAGAACCCTTAGCCAAGTCATAATTTGACCACCATGCTGATATATTAATAAAATGAATATTTTGAAGGGAGATGCCTCTTCTGATATTCTAACTTGATTAACATGTGATGGGTAAACCATATGTAGTCCATAACAGTAAATATTTGATATTACAATGTTACTATTATGTTCTGTAAAATCAGAACTACATAATGCATGCATTTCAAATGTTTGCTAAATGTATTAGCAGATGATGATACTATAGATAAACTAATCACAAGCAAAAGCAACATTGTGAGACCTAAAGTAGTAAGGACATGCATTTACCCCCAGCCTGGCTCCTTTTATGCAGTCTATTTTTCTAAATGTGCTTTGGGTAGTTTAACGGTTTATATGGTGAGTTCTTTTTAAAGTCCAATATGTTTCAGGCTGAAAGTTGCCAGCTACATCACAGATAAAGTATTAAGCTTATGTTTAAAATATGTGCAATAGAGTATATGTATGCACCAACACTCAATTTAGTATAATGTTCCTTTTTTGTAAGGTCTCATAGTATTTGTTTATAAATATAGTGTTTTGTTTGTTTGTTTTTACAGTATTTGGCATTAAATATACGGCATGCTGTAAACATACAGCAGACGTGTAAATTGAAAAAGCGCCGTTTCTTCCAAACAAAATCACTCTTAAACTAAAAACGTCTCAGCATACTGCAATGAACAGTCTTGCAACATTTTCACAACTTAATAATTGTTTTGTGGATCCAGAATAAATACTATTACTCTTTAGTTAAGTCAGTTTATACTCAAGCCTTGGAACTCATTACCAGTTGGCAGTGTATCTAAAATGTATTAAAGGATTTAAGCAGGTTTACACATTTCCAGAAATGCTGCAACTATGCTTTTAATTGCAAATGTTCCTGCCAAGATTAGAAATATAGGGAGACTTATATTGCTGTCCAAATCTTACAGAATGACAGGCAGCATAATACTAGGAAAGTCAAACTACTTGTTAGGATAATGTATTTTGTTCATAGTAAGGGTGTATAAATGAATGCCACTAACAGCCATGAAATATATATAATTATTTGTAAGCAAATATTTTGTTTTGTAAGTATAAAATTCAGAATTACCCCTAAATGTTGGGTTTCAAGAGTTGTTCTACTAGTGTGTTTCATTTTGCAATTCAAATAGTAAACCTTATTTATTGGGGATCTGAAAAACCAAATAAGTTACAAAAGCAGCCATACACTGAAACAATCAACTCATTGATATCACTATGCACCATGAAGAGAAAGCATTGGGGAGCTTCTCCTGTAAAAAAGGGACAATCTGGCCCAGCAAAATGCATATGTTATGCAGAGCAAGTTGATGGTTACTTCATAATCCTGATTCAATAATCTCCAAGGAAGAAAACTGAGGACCAGGAAGACCATTGTGTCTTTACAAAGACTCATTGGGTGCCTGATGTTTTTCACATCTTTTTTTTTTTTTTTTTTTAAATTCTCCGTTTATTACAAGTTATGAAGTAAAAGGCATCACATTACAACACAGCACATCAAAACCGCTTACAATATTGCATGATGAAGCAGTATACCCAAAAGCATTACAGGTACAGCGGTGGCCAAAAATCCATCAGAGTAGGAAACAGGTGTATGGATGCATGAAAAAGCAGATAGGACAACTGTGCAGTAGTACAATGGTACAGATATGCGTCACGGGAGAGCCCCACAGATTGTACATCGACAGGTACATAACAGGTCAGTGATCAAAGACAGATGCAGGAGCAAGAGACGCCCGGAGTGTACAATCAGCATAAGAAACACACAGCTTGACCAAGACGCACTGGCCGGAGAGATATAACAAAATGAAAAGGATACAGTGTACCCTGTGAACATAACCTTAAAACAAAAGACAAACGAAAACGATGCGTGTGTCGTTGTCACTAGTTGACAAGCATAGTATCCAAAAAATAAAACAAGGACAGAGGAGAGAACCTCGGTCGCGGAACCGCGCGATCGGAGGGAGCCAGGCAATACAGAACGGTGAAGTAATTAATTAATCAGTAGGGTGAAGTACCTTTGGGAACCGAGGGGATGCGGTTAGTTCCTTCCACCAAAACCACCTCCTATTGTATTGAAATTCCTTCCCACGGGAGGACCACACCAATTCCTCCATTTGCGAAATAAACTGCATTTTGCTAAGCCAAACTTGAATGGGAGGGGTATCTTGCTTCTTCCAGAAAAGGGGTATGACCGCTTTTGCCGCACTAAGAACATGGAAGGTGACCGAGTGCTTATAAGCACTAATGGAAAGGGGGGTGTGATGTAACAGTGCTGCCTCAGGGGTCAGAACATAAGCCGGGTCATTTACTTCACGTAAGACTCGCTCCACAACCTTCCAATATGGAACGACTAAAGGGCACTCCCACCATATATGCAAAAAGGTGCCAGGCCCATCCCCACACCTCCAACAAAGGTCGGGGACGTCCGGGAGAAATTTGTGGAGAACATGCGGGACACGATACCACCTAATAAGTAATTTGTAGGAAGTTTCTTGTATCCTACTGGCAATGGCACCCTTATGCGTTAGCTGAATAATCTTATCCCAGTCTGCAGGTGCAGAAATGTGTGGAAACTCACGTTCCCACAGGGCCAAAAAGTAGGGCTTAGATGTCGTATCCAACGCCAAGAGCATGGAGTACAGCGCAGACAGCAGATGGGGCGGTTCAGAGGCAGCTGAACACAATTGTTCAAAAGCAGTCAAGGGTCTACAGTAGTCAGTCCGTCTGGGAAGGGAGGCGAGGAAGTGTTGAATTTGTATGTAAAAAAAGGGGTCGCATGCATGAGGGGCCCGGTGTCCTAACAAAGCCGCCATAGGTCTCAAAGCATCATTTATATAAATATGGCAAAAGCGCAGAACGCCCGTGGAGGCAGGTGAGAACCGCCTGGCACGTCCAGTACGGTACCCAGGTGGAAAAGCCGGATTGTCAGAAATAGGGTAAAGGGGACTGGGGAATGACACAAGTTGACCCTTAGCAATATATTTGTTGAAGATGCGCAAAGTCGGCGACACGGTAGGGTGTCTAACGTGCCGAGAGTGATTGGACACGAAAGAAAGCCAAGGGTAGGTATGTATAGGGTGAGGGAGCACCTCCTCCTCCAGCCGAACCCACTGCTTATTAACTAGCATAGTCCATTCAATTACGCGACGCAGGTGCGCTGCATGATAATATAACTCTAAATGGGGAACCCCCAATCCCCCACAGAGTTTGGGTCGAACTAAATGTGAAAAGGCCAAGCGATGCAAGGATGAGGACCATATGTATTGCAAAAAAATCCTGTGACACTGTTTAAAGTAGGATCGGGAGATAAAAATCGGCAATGTGTGGAATAAGTACAAAAATCGTGGAAGTATGTTCATTTTTAACACCGCGACCCTCCCAAACCAAGATACATGTGGAAAGGCCCATTGGCGGAGATCTCGAGACACTCGGTCCAAAAGGGGAACAAAATTAAGGGAGAACAATAAAGAGAGATCTGCCGGGATCTGGAGCCCCAAAAACTTAAAACTAGACAAGCACCACCTAATGGGAAAGCGAACGGTCAAGGCATTCTTGACTTCACCCGGGACCCGAACGCCTAAAATTTCGGACTTAGCTAAATTAATTTTGTAATTAGAGATTTGTTGAAAAGTCTCTAGGTCCTGCAAAAAAGCCGGAATCGATAAGAGAGGGTCAGTAAACATTCCCAGCATGTCATCCGCAAACAAAGCCAATTTATGCTCCATGGATGAGGATTTTATACCCTTAACGTTGGGATTGAGCCTTATGGCAGTAGCGAGGGGTTCCATGCCAATGATGAACAAGATGGGAGAGAGGGGGCATCCCTGACGTGTGCCGTTGGAGAGAACAACAGGGTCGGAAAGAAAGCCATTCACTCTAATCCTGGCGGACGGGTTAAAATAAAGGGCGGAGATCCAGCTGCAAAAAACACCACCGAGGCCTATGTGGCGGAGGACCTGAAACAAATAGGGCCAGGAGACCCTATCAAAGGCCTTCTCCGCATCGGTGGAGACCAGGGTCAAAGGGATATTTAATTTGTTCGCGTGAGCTATCACATCCAGAACGCGAATGGTATTGTCACGCGCCTCCCGCCCCGGGACAAACCCCACCTGATCTAGATGGATGACACCCGGGATAAGGGGCTTAAGACGCGTTGCTAAAATTTTGGCCAACAATTTGATATCTGTATTGAGCAGAGAAATTGGCCGATAATTACCACAAAGGTCGGCATCCTTGCCCGGTTTCAAAATGAGAGTGATATGGGCCATATTAGTGTGGGGGTCAAAATGATCTCCCTTAGTCAATCCGTTAAAGAGGGAGACCAAATGGGGGCCAAGTATTTTGAGAAATTTTTGATAATACGCCTTGGTAAACCCATCAGGGCCAGGGCTTTTACCATTGGGCAGGGACTTAACCGCGGCCTCAACCTCAGCGAGGTCAATTGGGGCATCCAACAGCGCAGAATCCTCCCGAGAGATACGCACCGGAAAAAACTTATTTAAGTACTGTTTAAGAGAATCCCTAGCAGCAGGCACCGAACCAGGGGCCGGCGGCAAACCATATAACGAGGCATAATAGGCCTGGAAACAGGCAGCTATGTCAGGGGTAGAATGATGTAGTTTACCAGAACGGTCTCGTATCTTAGAGATGAAAGACATAGATCGCTTCGCCCGGACAGCTCTGGCCAACAGTTTCCCAGCCTTATCTCCCAGCTCGTAAAAGTGCCTACGCGTCAAAAGATAATGACGCTTGGCTCGGGCATTGACTAGGGACGCTAACCTCTCTCTCAGCACACCCAGTTGAGTCAGAAGATCTGGGTTCAAAGTGAATTTATGGGTGTCCTCTATAGCTGCTATTTCATTGGTAAGGTGGGAAATTTCGCCTAGCGCAAGGCGTTTAGCAGTGGCCCCTAACTTGATCAAGTGCCCCCGAATGACGGTTTTATGAGCCTCCCAGACCGTAGAAAAGGCCGTCTCAGGGGAGATGTTGTCCTGAAAATAATGTCGCAGCACATCGGCTAGGACCTGAACGTCAGCCGGAGATGACAGAAGAGATTCATTCAGCCTCCAACTCCACACCTTAGGCGGGAGCTGAGCGAGCGACAGGGAAATATGTAGAGGAGCGTGGTCCCCAAGAGTAGTAGGTCCAATACTGGAGGAGGAGAGCATAGGTAAGTGGTGATGAGAAATAAAAATCGAATCAATTCGTGTGTAACGGGAATGGACCGCAGAGTAATACGTATAATCCTTAACGGATGGGTGCATTACCCGCCATGCATCAACCAGTTGCAAATTATGAAGGGCCTTCTTGACTTGGGATATGCGTGAATAGGGGATATGGGAACATCCAGAAGAGCAGTCCAGTCTGGGGTCAAATGTCATATTAAAATCGCCACCCACAATGGAGATCCCGTCCTGAAAATCTGCAAGCTTGCGCAAGACCGAGACTAAAAAACTGGATTGGTTGCGGTTAGGGGCGTATATGCAGGCCAGAGTGACCATCTGAGAAACAATATAACCCTTGATGAAAATACAGCGCCCCTCGGAGTCCCTCCAGGTGTCAACCAGTTGAAACGGTAATGTTTTATGCAATAAAATAGCAACACCCTTGGTCTTAGTGTCAGGAGAGCTAGAGAAATAACGCAGGGGAAAGCGCTTTGCACATAGTGCCGGTTCCTTGCCATCCCTGAAGTGGGTTTCCTGTAAGAAAGCCACTTTAGATTTAGTCGATTGCAAAAAATGTGTTAAACTGGAGCGGCTTTCCGGTTTGTTGAGACCTCTGACATTTAGGGTGACAAAATTAAGTGTAGTGTGGTGCATTAAGGTGACATCTGAAAGGGCCCAAGGCAGACAACCTGACAACACGCATCGCGAGAACAGTCAAAAAAACCAGAAACAGAAAACAATAAACTCGGAACAGAAATGAATACGGAAAATCCGCAATGCGGAATCCGAGGTAATGCAAAAGCATCCGAAGGAGAGCCATACAATCCAAAAGGATTAAACCGAAAACCCGGATCACCAAGAATCCGGATGGTCAGCTCAGGGGGGTGATAAAAAGAGCGAAAAACAAAAACAGTAAATACAAACTATAGGGAGGGATGTAGAGAAAGGAAATGAGGGGACATAGGTACCACGACCCACTGCTTAAGTATATAAGAAAAAGCTGCCGGAGCAGCTAGGAAAAGACGGCGCAGAAGAAAGCCAACATACACATGTACCCAAGGGGGGAACAGCCAAGGGGGACGGGGCAAAACGCTCCAGCCACCCCTGACAAACAAGCCACCCCAAAAGCACACAATGCTGAGCAATCTAACACATTCCACGATAAACGATGCAGCGACACCATACAGCACACATAGGGAAAAACAACAGTGTAGAACGCGTGAAGTATAATAGGCACATCCAGGTGAAGGTATCCGACCTGAGACATATGTAAACACGGATACATGTGTGTGGTGTGTGCAAGTGAAAGTGAACAATATCAACAACCAGCTGAAAAAGCACGTGAAGCGACATCCCCCGAGTGTGTCAGACTCGTGGACACGAGGAAGGATATGTGTATGTGAAATAAACAAAAAATAAAACACATGTGTTGAGTGCCTAGAAACTTTACAGACAATACAATTGCCATCCAATGTTAACAACAGTGCAGAATGCATGAAGTATAAAAGGCACATCCAGGCGCAGTTAACCGACCTGAGACATAAGTAAACACAGAGACATGTGTGTGGTGTGTGCAAAGGAGAGTGAACAATATCAATGACCGGCTGAAAAAGCACGGGAAGCGACTGCCCCCGAGCGTGCCAGATTTCTGGGCAGGAGATAGGAGATGTGTAAGTGAGAAAAGCAAAAAATAAAGCATATGTGTTAAGTGCCTGGAAACCGTACAGACAACACAATTGCCACCCAAGAGCATGGGCAGATAGTAAATGTAGATAGTAAGATGCGCAAGTGTATGATGGGAGCAAGAAAACATAAACAGCATAGAGTCATAACAAAAGGAGTACAGGTGGTCTTGAAAGGAGTACTTATCGATAATGTCCATCACGACACGTAGAAACCCATCAAGGGGATATCCGGGCCAATGGAACAATGGATGAAATACAGGAACAGTCCATGGAAGAAGCGTGAGGAGACCCTTCATGACCTGAGTAGTGAAGGATCCAGCTGGTCCAAAGTGAAGCAAATGCCGCCATACCAGGTCAACCCGGCGGCCTAGGCGAAACACTCCTGTAGGCAATCCTGAGCACGAAGGGAAACCCATCACAACGCAAGAAATATGACGACTCGAGGAGTCCATAGACGAAGACGGCTGGGTCCGCAGGTATGAGGGCCGACCAGATCGGAAGATGAAGAGGGTGAAATCAACGATGCGTCAAAAATCATAAAATGAAGGGGGAAACGTCAAAATAGATACAACAAATATAGAAACTCCTAGGCCACGGAGAGGAGATCAGGTAGGTAGCGAGTCACCTTGTCTAGGTCGACGACGACGCTGCGGCTTAGATGACCAGTCCCGGGTTGGGTCGCTCAGTGTGGGGGGAGGCACATAGGACAATTCCCAATCAGGGATCGAGATAGCGGGCAGGCCCAATCTCTCAAGCAGCGCAGGAACATCAGCCGCACAGCGTACGGTATACCGGTCAGGGCCCTTACGGATCAGTAGAGAGAAAGGGAACCCCCACTGATACGGGATCGCAGCCTCGCGCAAGGCAGAAGTGAGCGGACGGAGGACTCGCCGGTACTGGAGTGTAATCGGGGATAAGTCAGGGAATACCTGAAGCTTGTGTCCTTCCCAGTCCAGGGAGCCCGCTTTCCGAGATTCGGCGAGAATGGTCTCCTTGACCGCATACTCTGAAAGACAGCAGACGATGTCTCGTGGAGGGCGATCATCCGGTTGTCGTGGCCTAAGAGCCCGATGAGCACGGTCAAACTTGATTACGGTATCTTCAGGCTGTTGGAGAAGTCGGTTGAAAATAGTGCTAAGTACACTAACCACTTCCGAGCTAAGAACCGTCTCCGGAACACCACGAATCCGCAGATTAGACCTGCGGCCTCTGTTATCTAAATCTTCAATTTTTTGCATTAAACGTTGCATTGTCATGTGTTGCACCCGCAGCTGGCCCGAAAGATTGTCAACGTTGGAGCGTGTAGTAACTGCATCAGCCTCCAGAGTAGAAACCCGGTCACCCATGTGCTGCAGGTCTTTCTTGATGTCGGAAAGGTCAGCTTTTAAGGGCGCATGAGCCTCTGCAATGATGGAAATAAGATCAGCTTTAGTTGGTAAATCCTTCAGCGTGCTACGCCACTGATCCTCTTCTGAATTAGGTTGCAGATGCAGCGGATCCCGACCGGATTCTGATGGCAGGTCCGAGTACTGACTCCCAGGGCTGCCAGGTGGCGAGGCCTTCTGCATGGAGTCGCGGGAATCAGCATCAGTGAAGTTCTGAAAGAACGACTTGACCGAGGTATGTGCTGTTTTGTCTCTAGGCTGGGGATGTTTCGGTGTGGCACCTAGCTTCGAATGTTTCCCCATTGGTAAGGATTACACGCCGATTTTAGGCAAAAAGAAGCAGTGGGTCTGTGGAGCAAGTGGATTAAGCGTCCATCTTGATCGGTGGTTAGCCACGCCCCCTGTTTTTCACATCTTGATAATAAGGTACTGCAAAAAAAAAAAAAAACCTAAATAGAAAAATAAATGTCTTATTTTCCCAGCATTGTGGGGGTCTTGAAAATACCCCTCTAAGAACCAAGAACATTCCGGAAATCCAGCACAATTACAGTGTTTGGTGACTTTAATTCCACCACAAAAACAGTAAATGTTTATAGTTTTTTGAGGGTTGAAATGTTGTCCTAATTGTGGTGGAATAAATGTATTTGATAATTTCCGTAGATGCAAATGTCATGTGTTTCTTAGGTGTGTTTTCCTTCATAGTGCAAAATAATATTAAAATGTTCAACTATCTTGTAAATGGAACAGACATAAGGTTGGTTCAACTTTCCTGTAAATGGAACAGACATGAGGCTTGGTTCACTCTTGAACTGGGCTAACAGGAGAATGTGCACTGTTCTCAAGGACTGAACGCACCATCAAGTGCATGTGAAAGATGGAAATATATTAATACAATTGTCAGGATTCGGCCCCAGCCCTGCAAACTGCCAGGCATGGCCGCCCCTTTAAGTGGTCTGCCTGGAGTTTAACTCCTCTCCACAGCTTGCTGTTTTGTTAACTTGTGTGTCTGTATTTTATGTATCTTTGCCCTCTTTCCCTTATACATCCAAGGATCTCGGTTCCTCTCTCCTCTCCCCATGTTCCGGTTGAGGTATCCTATCCTTGCTTAAAGAAGAAGCATCTGAGGATCTCGCCTCCTCACTCCACCCCCTGTGTTCCTTGCCTTGTTCCCTGTCCTTTGTGGCATCCTGTACCATGTATGTCTTGTCTGTTTATGTTTAGAATCCGTGTTTTGTGTATTTATGTTCAGCTGTGTTGGTTTTGCTATATCCATGCCTCCCTCACCTGAAGCCTATGTCATTACAACACCTGACCCTATCAACAGGCTTTATATCCCTGCCTCTCACTCAACAGAGGTGTGAGTTCATTAAGTTACTTTGGAGCTATAGGTCATGCCTCACTATGAATCTGTCTTTTGGATTTATTATTTTGCCTGCCTGTTACCTTTTTGAACCGGACTGCCTATTGGATTTACCCCTTTTGCTTGCTACCTGTCCCAGACCCTTTTGGATTTTTACCTGGGCTATTCTAACGTTGTACTCCCCAGCAGTCTGTATACTTGATATGCCTCCTACTCTACTACTTATGGTGAGATATATCTGGTTTGTTTAATATACCTATTTTCAAACATCCAGCTTTTGGCTCATCTGTGAAGTGTGTGTCTATCACTGTGTGCGTTCTTACACTCCTGCGCTCTGGACTCCAACATACAGTAAGGGCTGAGATACAATGAGCCTGACAACAGCAATGACATTTTCAAATTATACGTGACCTAGATTTAATACCTGTCTACAGGTGTTTAACTGTGTTAACCAAAATTGTTATTTAGTAGAAATAGTAACAGAGATAAGATCATATTAGACCCTCGAAACATTTAAACATTGCATCTATTTAAGAAGTGTTCATGCCAAACCCTAAAATTATTTTTAACTGGGTCATCTTTTAAAGCACACCTATCAAAATACATATCTACTGTTCCCACATCATCATTCCAAATTAGCTCATTGACCTGGCATGTGGAGAGGGCAAGAGTACAGAACAGAGCTGATGAAAAGCAGACAGATGTTTTGAAAGCTCTCCCAAGCCTTGCAAAAGATTATAGCGCATACACCTAATTTGTAACATTTTATTAACACGGAGGCTACTGCTGAGCAGTCAATAAGGTTTAAATTATAGCTGAATAAAGTATCAAATATGTACACAGACCAAAATATGGGTTGTTTTGCTGGTATATGTGATAAAACCCAGTAAATGGTAATAATAAATAAGACAATTCATGAAAATCTTTTACAAATGTTTACATTAGCACAAATGGTTATCACGATTTATAATGGCATTAACAAAAATTATTTACATAGTTCTAGTATTCCTACAAATGGATAAAGGTAGGTAATCATTGTGCATCATACAGGGAAGCATTGCTTTTGATGTATTATAGCTTTTATATAAATACTTCAGATTAAAGGAACCATCTGATTATGTTTCATGAAGTGGGGGAAAAAGCATTAGTATTACTATTTATGCACAAAATAGCTATGTGTCTATTTAAAAGTAATGAAAATGGTACAAGTGGGGTTCCTTCGACATGGCCCAGAAGATAGTTCTTAAGGACTTTGGTTGTATGTTTGAGGTTTTTGTCATGCTGTACAATGCATTTAGAATCAGATGCCTCCCTGATGGCATTGCATGATGGATAAGTATCTACTTGTAGTATTCAGCATTGAGAAGACCATAAGTTCTAACCAAATTCCCAACTCCATTTGCAAAAAATACAGCCCCAAATTTGAAAGGAACCTCCACCATGCTTCACTGTTGCCTTCAAACACTCATTCTTGTATCGCTCTCCAGCCCTTTGACAAACAACCTTCTGCTACAGCCAAATATTTAAAATTTTGACTTATCAATCCATAGCACCTGCTGCCATTTTTCTGCACCCCAATTTCTGTGTTTCCATGAATAGTTGAATCACTTGGCCTTGTTTCCACATTGGAGGTATGGCTTATTGGCAGCAAGTCATCCATGACGACGGATTCTGACCAGACTTCTCTGGCCAGTAGATGAATATACCACTGTTTTCCCTGCCATCCCAGGTGACACGAAGGATGGACAACTACTCTGTACCTGAGATAGGGCAGGACTCTAAACATTTAAAAGTCCTTCCCCTCCTGATATCCCCAGTGTTTTTTCCTGCCCTGCATCAGGTAGGGAGGCCTTGTCTCCCGTTTGTTGTTTTTCCTCGGCTCTAGGTTGAGCCTGCTCCCCGGACTAAGACCCTTTGGTGGGGGATGCCTTTGCACCATAGCCGGGTGGCTGGTGTCGCACCACCCAGCGCATTCTTACCTTCTGCGGTGAGGTGTCCTCTCGTTTCTCCTCGTGTGCGCGGCAGGAGTTCTGGACGGCTTATATACCGCAGGGCGGCTTGGACGCCGCAGTTCGGCATCCCGGCATTGTCCGTCATGGCTATCCTTTGGCTTCTGGCTGGGAGCATTACGCACTTCCGGTAGTGTGTTTCAAGCCTCATTTTCGGCCAAGAAACTCTATTAAGAAGCACACAAGACCTTCCTTTATTTGTAAATTGTAAGCCATGTGGTTATAGACCTATGAGTTTCCCAGTGCATAAGTTAAGGTAACCCTGTATATATACCTTGCAGGGGCTTTAGCTAAAAAAATACACAAAAATAGAGGAGCATACAACCTAAATACCGTATTTGCTCGATTATAAGATGATATATTAATATTAATTTATGAAAAAAAGAAAAAGCCTGAGTATAAGACGACCCTATAGGAAAAAAGTTTTACCAGTAAATGTTAATTCATGTGAACAATTGTTTGTTAATAAAAGCTACGATTGAGAAAAATATTTTGTTTTTATTTCCTTTTTTTTCAGCCTGCCCCCCCCAGTTATGCACACCTGCCCCCAGGCTTGCCACTCTGCCCCAGAAATGCCTTATACCCCATATATGCCACTGTGCCCCATGATATGCCTTTTGACATGTGCCCTATGTGCCACTCTGCCTCCAGAAATGCCTTATACCCCTATATTCCACTGGCATTTAGGGGGTTAAAAGGCATATTATGGGGCAGAGTGGCATATAGGGAGGTATAGGGCATTTCTGGCAGCAGAGTGGCGTATAGAGGGTTAAAAGGCATTTCTGGCGGCAGAGTGGCATTAAGGGGGTTAAAAGGCATTTCACAGAGCACTCTGCCTCCAGAAATGCCTTATGCCCCCCATTTAAACACTCCCTCCCCATCCCTCCTCCAAACTTACCGGTGCTTCTGAGTCCCCCGGTGCTTAGTCCAGACAGCGTGTAGAGCTCTACGCGATTTGCGTAGAGCTCTACACGCTGCCCGGACTAAGCACTGGGGACTCCGAAGCACCGGTAAGTTGAGGGGGGGCATAGCACAGGAGGATTCAGGTCCCCTGCATCTGAGTCCCCGGTGCTTAGTCTGGGCAGCGTGTAGAGCTCTACGCGATTCGCATCGCTGCAGGGAATCTGGATCTTAGTCTCATAGTCAGACCTATTTGAGGTCTGATTATAAGATGACCCCGATTATAAGACAAGGGGTATTTTTCAGAGCATTTGCTCTGGAAAAAAACCTCGTATTATAATCGAGCAAATACGGTAGCATAAAATATCCGGATTGCTGCTAGAATAATAATGACCAATAAGTCAATTAAAAAACTCACCTTCCAACTTCAGTACCTCTACCACCAGCATAAGCATTTTGTTTCCTCTGTTGCACTGCTCTGTTTGATGGGTAGGCCCCTGACGCCTTTTGAACTCACCTGTGACGACTCCACCAATTCCTCTCATCTCCTGTCCTGACTGTATAAAATCTTTATAGATGCTCAAGCCTCCACTAAACCATACTATTTAAGCCTCTGGGAGGGTGACCTGGGCTTGATGATGGAGGCGGCTGACTGGGATAAGGCTATTGCTTTGACCCATTGCTGCTCTATCTCCAGCAGGATCTAGGAGTCCGCTACAAATTGTTGACGCGCTGGTACAGGGTCCCCGCAGAGCTCCATCGCTTTTTGCCGCTAGTCCCACCTGATTGCTGGAGGTGTGGTTCCCCTGGGGGTACTTACCTCCATCTGTGGTGGGAGTGTCCTTTGATAAGACCCTATTGGGAGACCATTATTCGGATCATTAAACATGTGGAAGATCCCGATCTCACTTTTAACCCCGCCAGTGTTCTTCTCCACGTCAATGACTCCCCAATGGGAACGCTCTCTCTCCATTCATCTCCTTAATGCAGCGAAATCTGTGATCCCCAGGTTTTAGAAGCAGCCTAAGACCCCTCCGCTTTCTGCATGGTTAAGTCGTGTAAACTTCATTCAACAAATGGAGGCACTAATGCATTCCTCGAGGGGATCGGCATATAAGAATGGGTTGAAGTGGTTGCCATGGAACTCTTTTTTGACATCTCCGTCCTTTACTACTATGCTGGGAGACAGCTCCTCGGATTAGGCCCTGCTGAATTCAGGCACTGTTCTCCCCTTGGTCTTCTGCCATATGCTATATACTATACTCTCTATAACTGCCATTTGGTTTGGACAGCCTACCTTGTACTGCTAACTTTAAGAGTCCTTTATTTGAGTCTTCTTCAGGAAATGCTTGTCGTCCTCTCATCATGAGATTCTCCACCGGCTGGAATTTTCCACCCCTGTTTTTCTGTTTTAGTTTGCATTTGTGTTATGAACTCATTCTCCTCCTTGGTACTCATGTGTCATAATTGCAATATGCCTATGTACCACTGTATGATCTGGTGACTTCTCCAGATAATGTATTACATTTTCTGTTACGTTACCTAGTCCTGATTGTTATGTACACTGAGATGTATTACCCGTACTTGAGATATACATGTATTTCTTTTGCCGTTGAGTGCGCTTCGACCATTATACGTCTGTATGCTAATGCTGACATGTTTGTATTTTCATGCCTTTTAATAAACGGAGAATTGAGAAAAAAAAAAACTCTAATTCAGTGGATGCCTCATGAATACCATTAAAAAAACACTAAGGCATAAATATTTGGGATTCCATCATACTAAATGTCTATATATTGGACCACCACTATGTCAAGGTACTATCTAATTTTTCATGGCTATATTGCTTACCAAGGAGCTGAATCAATGGGACTGCACTGCATTTTAACCCAAATAAGATGTATTTGTTGCAACAGTGATAGGTAGAGCTCATGTTGTGCTATTATAATTAATATACATATAATGGACTGTATCATCCTCTACCTCGAGTAAATAGGTTTAGGGGTATAGGAATAAAATTCTTGTATTTATTTTATATAATTGCTTTTATTCTATTAATTCTAGGTTCAACCCACTCCATCTCATACCACAGGAGATGTGAGTTAGGAAAGTATGGTTTGGGTTCCATAACTCCTCTTAAGGATGCCACCTTTGTCAAAAGTCAGTTCACGAAATATCTGCCCAGGTAGATGTGCCATGGTTCAGTGTACATGCTATTATTGTGAAGTAGAAGCATCTAGAAGTAACAGCTCAGCCACAAAGTGGCAGACAATGCAGAGTGGAGCTACTGAGTGCTGAAGCATGCAGCGCACAAACATCCTCTGTCCTCTGTAGCATCACCCAATTCGACGTTCCAAACTGCCACTGGAAGCAACATGAGCACAAACATTATGTGTCAGGAGCTTCTTGAAATGGGGTTTTATGGCTGAGCAGCTGCACACTTCATATTAATGCCCATGGTTTTGGAATGTCCACCAATCTCATATGTGGAGTGATGGTCTAGTGTCCACATACTTTTGGACATATAATGTATTTCTTTATTCAAATTATATGCCTTGTTTGCCTTGTATTTCCATTTGTTTTGGTAGTTACAAGGCTAAATATGAAAGATGTGAATCAGTTTCTGAACTAGATTGTTTTAAAATGTGATATGCTGTGATATGTTTAGGAGTCAATAGATATCAAAAAAGTGGTGAGACAGGCAGAGGCAGAGTGCTGCAAATAATGTATTTGGGACTGAATGTGTTTTTAGGCCTGCACCCATTAGTTTCACCTGCAGCCACTAACTGACGTTGAAAGTAATTAATCTGTACAGACCACTAACATCAGCCAATAGCATGTTTTCCACTCAGCATTGGACCTGAAAATCTGATACATGCAGGGCAATTTACAGAAACATTTGTCAGAACCATTTTTTGGCCCTTTAGCACATGTCCCCACTCATCTCTGCACTGTTAGTCATATGGCTGTAGTCCTGCTTACATGTGGTATGAGCTACCTTGCGAATTAGGGATTTTCTACATGACCTCTCTGAGCATGAACCTCCCATTGTGCTGGCCCTGCATGAACAAATGGACTCCAGCACTAAGAATTAAAACTGGTCCCTGCTTCTGCTTTAGAGAGAAAATGCTCATTTTTGTACTTAAGAATATGCTTCATCTTATTGTAATTATCACTGGTGTTGACCATTACACACCTTTCCTCTTTCTCATTATTATCTATCCCCTTTCACCCTCTCCTCCTTTGAAAGGAGTGCGAGGTCTTTTCCTACACACCTCAGTTTCAGTGCTCCCTTGCAGTGCACACTGCTTCAGTGTTGATCATCAAGATATGACATCAAATCCTTAAATATGCCATCACATCTGCCAAAAACAAACGGTAGTTATTACATTTAATCTTTTTTGTATCTTATAAACTTTTAACCTTTGCGACAAAATCTCTCCAATCATAAACACTATTTTTGTTGAACAAATTGAAGATGCTTGCACAACATCACTGATAAGGACATCAAAGACCAAGAATATAAACAATTTACCCTGTTCTCATACTGTGAAAACAAAATACAAGATTAACTTAATGTTGAATTCTGTGAAATGTAGTTTACATGCATGTTTACATCGTTTTATCATAGCCAAAATAATATTCAAAGCTGTAGAGATCTTATCTGTGCAAATGGAGACCATACTTGATGAAAGTCAATCTATATATTGAAGTATCAGAAAGTCATAATTAATAATGCTGGCAAAATTTGTGTCGTACATGTCATAAAGACAAGATTATAACTTGCTCCATTGATGGCCTGTATTAAGGAATTGTGCAATAATGATTATGCACGTCTTTTTTTTGTTCATATGTTACTATAAATACATTGGAACACAGATGTCATATTGTTATTGAGATGCTATCCATACCATTACACAGAATCCTGCCTGCAGACCATTGCCCTTTTTACCCAATATATCTGTTGGTCTTAGTCTGTCAGTTCTAGCTTTGTCATATGCTTTGAATGTATGTAATGTAAGAAGTGCTATTGATGTTGTATATAAGTGGTGGATTTTTACATTATGAACCTTAGATTTAAAAGGATAAGCACAAAAAGATATATATTGTTGCATGTTCCCTTATAGTAACAACAGATATAATTTTACTAGTTTGGTAAGCCTACAGTCCATTGAACTCCCAGTGCCCTGGTATTTTGGTGAATGTTGGATTCATCCAGACTGTGGTCTTGAAAAATTTGTTTTTCTACCTCTGTACTTATGTTTGGCAGTGTTTACCGAAGTGTGTTATTTTGGCGGCTTTAATATCCGCTATGACTATATAACCTTCCACAAACTTCTTCATTTTCTCAAAACACAAACATTGCATAGCAGAATGACGCACATCGATATTTTACATATAATTCTTTATTTATTTTTACTATTTTCTTAAAGGAGTCCATTCCCTTCCTCTGTGTTTGCTAAAAGGAAACAGCTCTTAGGAACCAAGCTATCAATGTATCCTAACCAAGGCCCTTGTTAACGTAACCTACAACAGTAGATTTCTTTTGTATATCATGTCATTTAATCAGGTGTAGTAGTTTGACTTTTTGGATACTGTGTGTGGGAACTCTCGCTGGAAGGGTATCTTTGTGTTGCACATATAATTTACTCACTTATTATTTGGGTGCGCAGACACTTCTGTGGTTTTGTTTGACTAGGGGCCTTTACTAAGTCATTTTATGTAGCTTTTAGACTCAATCATAGCTATTTGTAAAACTGTGGAAGGCGTTTAGAAGTAAAACAAGACAAGAAACTGGGCATATTTTCAGCTGTTTCTATATTAATTATTGCAGCCTTTAGAGCTGTGAACCACCATAATATATTCATGCTTAGAAAAAAAAGTCAGAGGCAGGGCTGGTGCAAGGATTTTTGCCCCTTTGCCAACCTTTTTTTAATGGCCCCTTGACTCTGCACCTTGTGTCCTGTCCCTGTTGTGTGCTGCCCTTGGGAGTGGGGTCATATGAGCAGATCATACACATGTCACTCCTAGGGCGACCACACTTTATTTCTGCATTTAAATTATTTCTATATATAAAATGTCCACGATGTCAAAAAAAACAGAGTATTGTAGAGTATGCGGTGATACCTTTTTTTATCGGACTAACATATTTAAAAGACAGACTTTCAAGAGTTATCCTCCCTTCATCAGGTCTGAAGCAATACTGGTCAACATGATAGAGGTTACAACTTACAAGTGATGGTATTAGAGAAGGGGAGGGTGGGGGTTGTGTGGGGTGTCATAAATAATGGGCCAGGAGGTGAAAAATGCAGAGAGGTAGAGAGATAACCAAAGGACAGAACAAATAAACCTAGGGAAACCAATCAACACATTAACACATCAGAGACAATAACAGCAATTAGACATTGGACATTAAGATGAATGTCATATGAAATTCTGGTAGTGTGTCAGGAATTCAGAATATATTATATATTACATTTATTTATAAAGCGTCGGCAGATTCCGCAGTGCTGTTACAATCAGAAGAACAATTTCGAAACACCTACAACAACACATACAATAACAAACTGGTGCAAAGGAGAAGAGGGACATTGTCTTCTTGGATGGGGATGAGTTGATCTGGTTCCGATGATGTGTTGAAGCTGTTGATTATTTAGATGGCTTGATTATGATGATGGTTGGGAGTACTGGGAAGGAATGTTGTACGCTTCCCTGAACAGGTGGGTTTTCAGAGTTTTGAAAGTTGCGTACGTGGCAGAAAGTCTGAGGGAACGGGGAAGGGAATTCTACAGGAAGGGTGCGGCGCGGGTGAAATCCTGAATACAGGAGTGGGAAGAGGAAACAACAAAAGATAGCCATAGGTCATGAGAGGAGTGAAGGGGGCGGGTAGGAGGATAGAAATGTAAGGTGATGCAGAGTTGTTGAGGGCTCTATAGGCCAGGGTCAGAAATTTAAATTTGATTCTGGAAGGTATGGGGAGCCAATGAAGTGATTGGCATAGTGGGGCAGCGGATGAGGAATGGCGGCAGAGAAAAATTAATCTGGCTGCAGTGTTGAGGATGGATTAACGTGGTGAAAGGCGGGAGAGGGGGAGACTGGTTAGTAGGGAGTTGCAATAATCCAGGCGGGATATCACAAGGGAGTGGATTAAGTCCCTTTTTTATGGTGTTGAAATATGTCATCATTTTCATCTCAAATGTTTTCCTTTCTTGAGAGTTTTTTCTTGAGAGTTTTTTGAGTACTAATTTTCAGGTTTTAGAGTGATTATTCTGTGTGAAATTATGTCCTTTCTGAGGTGCAGCTTCTCCAATGTAGCACCCTTTGTCACATGCTGAACATTGTATCATGTACACCACAGATATGAGTAAGAATCCTTGAAGTATGTTTTGCTGTTGTGATTGGCTGTGCTACTGTCACATATATGTTGACCAAGTTTGCAGCGGGATTTGTTCCATCGTACAGTGCCATTCTGTGTATGCTCCTGTTTTGGGGCCAGTTTGCTGCGCACTGATCTTTTCCTCAGGTGTAGAGCTGCAATAACTAATCGATAAAATCGATAATAATTTTCATTATCGATTAGTTGAAACTGTTTTTATCGATTATAAAATGAGGGTTTTTTCAGAGCAAATGCTCTGAAAAATACCCCTCGTTTTATAATCCGTTTAAGTGTGACTCACAGCAGCAGTTCCTACTTACCAGTCACTCCCTGCAGTCACTGCCGATTGGCCCGCCCACTTCCTTCTTCCAGTCCCTCCAAGCAGTCACTGCCGATTGGCTACAAGGAGGGACAGGGAGAAAGAAAGGGCAGGGCCAATCGGCAGTGACTGCAGGGAGGGACAGGGAGAAAGAAAGGTGCAGGGCCAAAGTGCCAACTTGCCCCGCCCATTTCCTGTAGCATCCACATGGCTCAAGAACTCATCTAACTGTGAGTATAAAATTAATATTTGGGCTGCTGAAAGTTAGGGGCAGTTATAGTTAATGGGGTGTTTAATGTTAATTTAGGGGTTAGTTGTGGTTGACGGGGTCTTCAGGGTTAATTTAGGGGCAGTTGTGGTTGATGGGGTCGTCTCTTCAGGGTTAATTTAATGCTGAGGACTGAGCATTAAATAAACCCTGAAGACCCCATTAACCATAACTGCCCCTAAATTAACACTAAACACCCCATCAACCACAGGTTGGGGGCAGTGAAGATTAACCCTGTATTTATTTATAAAAGTATTGTGTCTGTGAACGAGTCTGTAAATCTATGAGGGCACTATGGCATATCAGGGGGGTATACGGTATACCTTGGGAGGACGGAGTGACATATCTGGGGGTATAAGGCATATAGGGTATGTAAGGCATATGTGGGGAGGGCAGTGTGGCATGTCTGGGAGGCAATTTACAATTTGTTATCCGATTAATCGAAAAAATAATCGGCCAACTAATCAATTATGAAAATAATAGTTCGTTGCAGCCCTAGTTAGGTGGTTGCTTAAATGCCAGTATCAGGGGTTGAGGGAATATTATTTTCAGTATTGGGTCCTCTGAGAGTACTGGCTGTAGATCATAAATAACTTTGCGTATTTCCTCAAGAGTTGGGTTGTAGGTAACCACCAGAGGGATCCTGCTTGTGTTATCCTTTTTTTGTACTCTAGAAGCCTTCCCCGTGGTGTTCTTAGAGCGGATTAAATTTTTTTAGATATTGTTTTTTTTCCTTGTAGCCCTCTCTCTGCCAGCAAGCCTAGGTGTTTGTCTCGGTCCTCAGTGTCAGAGCAAATACGCTGGTATCTGATGGCTTGATCACACCTTGTTTAGTGTGATTGGAATGAAAGCTTGAATTGTAAAGGTAGCTGTACCTCTCTGTGGGTTTTCTGTACACAGAGGAGTGGAGTGAGCCAGCGGTGACAGTGATGGCACAGTCCAGGAAGCTCACACTATGTTTTGAGAAATTCATTTTGAGTTTTATTGATGGGTGGAATGAATTGAAAGATTTATGGAATTTTAAAAGGTTTTCTTCTCCTTCTGTCCATATTATGAAAATGTTGTCGATATAAAAATAATATTTGTGGGGGTGAGTAGCCACTCACCCCCACAAACCAGACGTACAGCATTGCAGGTACTGATCAACTGAATAAGACATAAAAACCCTGTATTTGCAGGTATACATAAATAATGTATGGAAACATAGCATAGCAGATATGGATCAACAGAATAACACACAAACCCAGCTTTGCAGGTATAGATCATTTGGAATTCACATAAAAACCTCAGAATTAAACGTATAGATAAAACCCTAAATTAAAGGCGTAAATCACAGGTTGCACACCCCAAAGCACATAGAACCTGACCAGCACCCAGATAACACACATAAGACTTGCCATCTTTGTCCCCAAACAGCCCAGCATGAGTCAACTTTGTGCCATCTTGGTCCCCAAGGCTCAAACACCCTGCTTGTGCCATCTTTGCCTTTCCACAAATCAATTACACATCTATGGTACACACAAACATTCAACAGTCACTCACTAATTCATGCTTTCATTTACATAAATAATTCACACAATCATTTATTCTCTCAAATCATTTACACATATTCATCCACACATTAATTCATACTCTCTCTTTATTTAGACAATTCATCCACACATTCATTCATTCTCTCACTCATTCTCACTCTTTATTTATTTCAATATTTGTACTACCCCATCTACCTCCTCTCCCGTCTCACTTTCTATTCCCTCTCACGTTCTACCCCCTCTCCCTCCCTTCTCACTATTTATCCCCTTTGCCTCCCCACTATCTACGCCCTTTCCTCCCCTTCTCATTATCTACCTTCTCCCCAATTTGTAGTTCACTTACCTTCCAGAAGTCCTGCGGTGGGAGGGCAAGTCCACTGTCTCCCTGCTCTGCGACTGAGCTAGAGGCCCCTTTCTGTTCATCTCTCCCCTTTCTAATTACCCTCCCTTTCTCTTTATGTTTCCCCTTCTCTTTATCTCCTCCGGTTCCTTTTTCTACATCTCCCCTTTCTCTTTATTTCTCCCACTTCCTCTATCTCTTTGTCTTATTATCTCTCCTCCTTTTTTAACGCTCCTCCTCTTTCTCTTTATTTGGCCTCCTTTCCTTTTATCTCTTATCGCTCTATTTTATCTCTCGCCATTTTCTTTGATCCCCCTTTTCTCATGATTTTTTTTCTATATCTCATCTCTTCTTCTATTGTGTTTCATCTTTCCTTTTTATCTTTCTCCCAATCTCTCTTTTTTCCCCATCTCTCAGTATCTCGCCCACTTTTCACTAACTCTCTCCTTTTCTTTCTCTTCCCCATTTTCTCTCCCCTATATTTTTTTTTATCTCTATGTATTCTATACTATCTTTCACCTTTCTGAAGTCCTTCTTCTTGTAGGCTTCCATGATGGTCCAGCCCCCCTAACTGTAGAGTGCCAGGATAAAACATCACATACAGGGGTCAAGGCAGGCATCACAGGTTCACTAAAGTCAAACAAGCCAAGGTTATGGGACAGGAGAAAGCCAGGGGTTATATAGGGTCAGAAGAGGAAGCTCCACTCCCTTATTGCCAGTCATTTCCTCCCTGTAGTAGGATCAACTCTGAACCACCAAGCAGGAGGCCCCCAGCATCTAGGATTGCAGGAGATGTGTTTGGCCCAATGCATATCTTGCAATTCTAGATGATGGGTTCAAAAGCACTTTAATATGCTCTCTTAATTGGTGAGGCTGCATGAGACACTAGAATGCTCACTTAATACATAACAAGTACATAAAAAAGTAAAAGTATTGGTCTTGGCCTGATTTATTGTGAAGCAGAATAGGCAGGCAAGCACTGGCCACCTGGCACACTGGGCATAAAAACATATTGTACAGCCACGCATATCCATTCATTGACCACACCTACGTCCTCAGGTGGCAGCTGGATTTAACATGCCAGTGATCGCCAGGCTGGCCCTGAATCATGCTCTGAGGTCATTGTGACGGAACTCTCCATCACTGGGACCACTGGAGAGGCCTGACTGCCAGCCTCCTCCCTATTGACTATGGGCCCTGGGTTTGTAAAGATTTCTGTGGCTACAGAAATCTTTACAAACCCAGCAGTATATCATGTCATCACTGGTTGAGGGGATTATCTCTAGCAGACAGCCAGGATCTGCAAGCAGGGAGTGACCGTCATTGTTTTAATTTAATATCAGACCTCCCACCCCATGGTGCATTATTATGTTGTCCCCCCCCAGTTAAACCACTACAGACATTTACCCTGGCCATCCCTGGAACTGGTTTTGGCCAGCAATAGATAGTGGAGGTTGGGACTCTATTGTATTGTTAATCCCGTTACTGCCCCTGTTGTCTCTGGGAGGCAGATTAAGGGGGCGGTTTGTATCCCAATATCTTGTTTTATGTTAATGTTTTGCTGGATATACCCAGCGCTGAGTGTGAGAAACAAATAAGTCTTCGTTTGGTTTTACCCTACACTGAGTCTCGGCTAGTGACTGGGGAACCAGGGAAAGTGTGTTGTGCCAGGCTAAGGGAGCACAAGTCAGCGGAGGTAGTCTGTTGGACTAGTCAGCTCCGTGACATTGGTGGCAAGCGGCGGGATTGCTTCTTAGTCTGAGGGACACTTCCTTTTTACCGGGATTAACCAACAGGAAGGCAGGCTTCAGTCGCCTTGACGAGGACATGGATGTGACATCAGATTTCCAGGGGCTCCTGCGGGTCATCCTCTCCTGCTACACCACTGCTCTGCCTACAGAACAATACCAGAATCTGAGGCAAGTGGTTCGAAGGTCACTATGGCAGAGGGCCCTCCAGGAGGCTGTTATACGCCGGGGTCAGTGTCTTCCAAGCTCCGAACAAAGGATTAGAGACCAGCGGGAACTATGGATGTCATTCCTAGGACAGCAACCCCAGGAGCAATGGGTATCTGAATTGGACAAGCTGGTCCAACAGGAGGTAGAGCTGGAAAATCACTATAGGGCTCTGCCGTGGTATGCAGAGCAAGCATATTGGGGAACTGTGAAAGAATGTTCTCCAGAGGGCTATGACTTTGGTGGCCCGGGATTATTATGGGATAGTCTTCAGGAGGATCCGGACTTCGGCAGTACAGCGGAGTGGTGGATTGAGGACATCCGGGATTTCAGGGAGTGGGACCTCCCAGATGCACTAGGACTTAAAGGTGATTTAGAGTTTTTAATTACACAGGGGTGTAAAAACTGTTCGACCGTGTTCAACAGAATGCCCCAGTGTCCAGTAATTTTGTGGATGTTATAGAGTGGTCATCTGAGGATGTTGACCCAGGAGGGGTGGATGGGACTGCGGTCTCCACCCCTGAGTCTCAGGGATACTGGGCAGCTAATCCAGATCCGATACCAGAGCTATGTGACTTTACACCACAACTGGATCCAGAGATTGTGGATCTAATTAACTTTACATCTGAGGATGTTGGTCCGGGAGGGCTTGCAATTGGCTTCTCTTCCCAGGGAAAGGAAGACAGTTTTCTGGGTGTAGTGGATGGGACTGCAGTCTCCACTAGCACCCACCCAGCTGCTGGCTTCTGCCCTACACCTTCAATGGCTACAGGGATCCAGGAAGATGTGGCAGCCAGCCCATCTCCCCAGCGGCAGCTCATATGTCCGGGCAGGAGCACCACGGAGGGGATGCAGGCGGCATCACTCCCCAGCGGTACCCTGGAGATGGCGCAGGCGGCTCATCTCTCCAGCAGCAGGAGCACCAATTTTGGGAGGGCATTGATGGGCCAAATGAACCCGTTTGGGGTCTCTTCCTGGGTCAGTCCCATTCGGAAGGAGGAGAATTGTGACGGAACTCTCCATCACTGGGACCACTGGAGAGGCCTGACTGCCAGCCTCCTCCCTATTGACTATGGGCCCTGGGTTTGTAAAGATTTCTGTGGCTACCCCAGCAGTATATCATGTCATCACTGGCTGAGGGGATTATCTCTAGCAGACAGCCAGGATCTGCAAGCAGGGAGTGACCATCATTGTTTTAATTTAATATCAGACCTCCCACCCCATGCTGCATTATTATGTTGTCCCCTTCCCCCCAAGTTAAACCACTACAGACATTTACCCCAGCCATCCCTGGAACTGGTTTTGGCCAGCAATAGATAGTGGAGGTTGGGACCCTATTGTATTGTTAATCCCGTTACTGCCCCTGTTGTCTCTGGGAGGCAGATTAAGGGGGCGGTTTGTATCCCAATATCTTGTTTTATGTTAATGTGTGTTTTGCTGGGTATACCCAGCGCTGTGTGTGAGAAATAAATCAGTCTTCATTTGGTTTTACCCTACACTGAGTCTCAGCTAGTGACTGGGGAACCGGGGAAAGTGTGTTGTCCCAGGCTAAGGGAGCACAAGTCAGCGGAGGTAGTCGGTTGGACTAGCCAGCTCCGTGACAGTCATGTCAACAAAGTATTATTGAATAGGTTAGGGTGTTGGGGACATGAATACTAAGCATTGGACTATTTACTAGAAACACTAAATTAATAGGCTTATTTTAAAGCCAGTCTAGTTATTTTTTGTAAAGAAAGTTGGCACTAATGTTTTCATCTAAGTATCCATTGGTAGATAATCGTAGATAATCCATTTTAAATGATAAGTTGCACTAAGGATCTGAAGATATGGTGCCTAACTGCTTGTTGGCTGGCTGGAAATGCTAACCTATAAACTTTTGCTTCCAAAGTTGCCACACTAGGGGCATTTCTTAAATGTTTGGACTCGTCCCTGGGTTCAAGTGATGTGATCCCATTTGTTTTCCTTATTTAATAAAGTCATCTTCACAAAGATCTGTGGGTGTCCAGGTTATTCATAGTGCTGGTAATAAATTGAATAGTCACATTTGTCTAGCCACAATGTTGTGTCATGCTACAGCTTGGAGGATAGGTCTTCCTGATAGAGCTTAATTTTGGAGAAAAAATATTCAACACGGGTGTTTTTTTTACACATGTATAACTATTTTTGACATACATTTTCAGGATGACTTACAGCTCTGAAAGGTATTCACCTCACAAGGTGTAAACCTGGTGTGTATACCATAGGTCCTATACATTTTCTGTGTTTGTTCTGTCATAGAACATGTGACATGGAGTTTTACAATGTACTTTTTACAATTGGTCTACATGGTTTCTGTAAAAAAAAATATACATATTGCACTTACACTATACCTACTTTTCTATTTTCTTTTGCAGATTTTTTTTTTCAATAGAAAGGTAAATCCTGTACATGGGTTTACTTAACAGAACAGGGGAGACAACAATTATGTTTTACCCAATTATAAATAATTTTACAAATTTGTATAAATAGAAAGCAAGTTAAGTTCATGTCACTTGGCAAATGTGTTTGCTCTTTGGGAAGCGCTCATAATGTGAATATATTTACCCAGTTAATTTATCCTATTGTTGCAACAGAGCTCAATTCATAGTGATAGTTTTTTTTTTTAACACTGCTAATGGAGCTTGGATAAAAGCACCCATTTTACTTTACATATGGGGAGCAACAAAGTACTTTAGGAAAACGGCTAAGTGGATATGTTGCGTTCCACTTTTCAAGTCACTTATAACCCAAAACAATACGACAAGAGGAAAAAAACAATGATGGGATTATACAGGTGTCTTGTTTGCCACCTCTGGACATCACTACACCATTATCCCTGCCTTTCTTGTCTAACACCTCCAAGACCTGTCCAAACTCTTATTTACACAATTTGAAGAACAAACCAAATTTGACATTTCTTTCAAATGACTGACAATGATTGATTACTTAGGCATGGGAAAAGAAAGCTGACGAAAATGTAAGGCCTAAGCTATATATACAATGCTGAAATGAAAGCAGTGCCGCACCATGTATTCCTATTGCTTACCTGGCTGTTCCAGCTGGACCTATACAAGAGGTGGTATAATGATAATAATAATTATTATTATTGATAAAGCAATTAGAGGTGCATTTACAAATTAATGACACTCACTAGTATGTTAAAATTAATTACTTGGTGTGTTAATGGGGTTTACAGCCCCATAAAGTGGAGAAAGGTTCTAAATAGGTTGGGCCAGTTGAGTCCCTCAGTTGTCTTCCTACAGGAGATAACTCCACAGGATAGGGGAGTGTGTCTCAGTGCCTTATAAGTCAAAGTCAAGTTGGGTGGCGGTGCTTCTTCATAAGGAAATAGAATACACTGTTAATTCCAAGCTGTTAGATTCACAGCAGATGTATATTTTATTGGATGTAACCTTAAATGCTCAAATGTTTTTTATTTCTTAAAGTATATCCCCAAACTGTTTCTAATGAACTTTTTTTTGTAGCTTGTTGGCACTACTGTCGGACTTTCCGTCACATGATATTGTGCTAGGTGGGGACTGGATGCAGGGCTGGATGCTTGACAGGATGAGACCACACACTTTCTGTACACTCAAAGGCCATAAAGACATCTTGTTGCTGACACACAATATGCAGCTAAAGGACCCTTGGCGTTGCCAACACCCACAGGTTAGGAACTACACTTTCCATTCTGGGGCCCATAACACTATGTCTAGGCTTGATCCTCATTTCACTGTATCTTTTCCAAGGTGTAAGTGATCCTGCTGTCAATACTTCTTAAGTTACGACTTCCAATAAAGGTAACCATGCAGTGGTCCTTCCTCCGCTTTTTGGCACAAAGATTGACCTGATTTTCGTGATATTTTGGCGCCTGGGATTTGTCGAGCCCTGTTGTAAGCCTATGTGAATTTTGGACCCACACTCAACATTATTCCTATTTCCTATGCAACATCGTTTATAATATATGTTACAAAGATTTCAAGAGATGTAAAATGAGGCAGACCACCAGCAGCAGAGGCCCGTACAAAACGGGAATTAACGCCTAAATGTGGCATTGAAGGGGGTTAACGCTGCACTGTCGCTCTCATGGAGCGATCAGGCAGCATGGGGGTGTTGTGTCAGGTCCCCACACTCATGTGGAGACCGAAGAACCCTCTCCCCCTGTCCCTGAAGCTGCCTCTGGCAGCTGGGATGCAATTGCTGGTCTATAGACCAGCCATTGCAGGGGGGAGTCTCTCTGATGACTGCTATAGGCTTCCATGCCTACAGGAGTCATCAAAGGGTTTGTGGGGGGCTCGATTTTGCTGTTGCTGGCCTGCCTGGTCTGCTTCCAGGCAGACCACCAGCAGCAGAGCCCCGTACAAAACGTGAATTAACCCCTAAAATGCAGTGATCGCGGCATTGAAGGGGTTAACGCTGCCCTGTCGCTCTCATGGAGCGATCAGGCAGCAGGGGGATGTTGTGTCAGGTTTCAGGCAGCAGGGGGATGTTGTGTCAACACTGAACCCCCTTTCCTGAAGCTGCCTGTGGCAGCTGAAAACGCTATTGCAGGTTTTCCTGCAATCGCGCTTTCAGCCTACAGGATCACTCCGTGGGAGTGATCTCAGGCTCGGGGGCAGGCTCTGAGTGGCTGTGCTGTCTGCCCAGACTCCTGGGCAGACAGCAGCAGCAGTGCCCCCGCATGGTGACTCGGGGGCATTTTTTTGTGGATGTAAGAGGCTGACAAACTCCTAGGCGACCTGGCGCCTGGGATTTGTCGAGCCCTGTTGTAAGCCTATGTGAATTTTGGACCCACACTCAACATTATTCCTATTTCCTATGCAACATCGTTTATAATATATGTTACAAAGATTTCAAGAGATGTAAAATGAGGAGCCATTGAGGAAAATTAAGTAAGCTCTTGACAGGCAATATATTTACTAAGCACGATGACACACGATGACACACACATAAACTATTTTGGTAAAATCTAATCAGAAATACATAAACAGTAAAGCTTAGCTTTCCCTAAAAACAAGCAAAGTCAGAGTTGACATAAGGCCAGGAGATCTATTCTAGCCATACTTGTTCTCTTGCTTATGGATTGCAATATACTGACGGCCCCCTTGCAGAGTAGTGTATGGTAAAGCACCCCAGGGATACCATGTATGGGGAAGCCCAATGCCAAGTTGCTAATTGCTCCAACCGAGGATAACCAACTACACCCCACAATGATTAATAAAGCAACAGAAATTGTGAGGGAGGGTGGGAACAATTTCACAATACATCAAAAGATACTTTTACAACAGAGTGTATACTAATATACCTTTAGTGTGATCCCACCCTCCTGCCTGAAACTCCTAGGCCATGGCAAGGCCAGCCTTAAATGAAACCTATCATGACCTCAAGGGAATGTCCTGGTGTTCCTTGTGATGCAGGCTGGGGCATAGAGGACTGCATTGGGAGGCGGGTCCAAAAAACGTGCGGGTGGTCTTGCTGGTGCTGCGGACGGGAGCGGGCGGTCAGACACTGTACCTGCTGGTCCCGGTAATACCGCGCAGTCCTGCAAGGCTGCCTTCTCGCTGCTCCCTTACAGTGTGTCCTCTCTTGCTCCGCCCAGAAGACACACTGTGAGGGAGCAGCGAGAAGGCAGCCTTGCGGGACTGCGCGGGAACTCTGCAGTTCAGGTAAGGAGGTGGGCGTAATTGGCCACAATTGTGGCGGGAGTCGGCCGGGTTGGCCACAAATCTGGCGGGAGTGGAACACCCACATTGCGGGGAGCGTCCCAAAAATCAGCGGGAACAGGATTAAAAAAGCTGTCCCGCGCAGGGCTCTGCTGGGGTGTCCATGCATGAGCCAGGAAATGCCTTATTACATACTTCTTAAAACTGCTTAACTAAGGACACAGTAGGGACACAATATGTATATAGGTTGAACTTGATGGACTTTGGTCTTTTTTCAACCTTATGAACTATGTTACTAAGGACAACTTTCATAATCTCCAATGTGGGGAATGATAGGGGTAGGGTCCACTATATCATATAAGCAAACTATGGGGCTTTTTAGGGCATTGAGCTGGCAGGGAAATCCAACATGAAGTTATTTTCTTTGTTACCTCCAACACTGGTGGCTGCTCTGTAGGAAAGTATTTTATTGCCATGATAAAACACTATAATATTTTACAAAAATGAAGTGCAAAGTTACAAAAATGAAGTATTAAGCTTCATCGTGTGACTGAAAAACCCAACTTGACAATGCAACTTGGTAACAATGCCAATTCACATTTTTACAATTTAACCACAAGAAACAATCATCATACGTTGTAGACGGTTAAATCTTACCAACATAAAAACACAATTGCACTTAAGCTATTTTAAAACTGTAAAAATCTTAAGCACATCTTATAAAATTGAAAGGTTTCTTGCCATGTAACAGCTGGACAGTGGCATTGTGGTTTTTTAACAATATGTATGTAGCAAGTAATGTATCGTTGCTGCACTGTGAATGCGCTTGGGCCACCTATCAACATCACTCACTTCATGAACATGTGAAACTCATTACAAAGTTTGCATGTTAAGGAACTGTGGATAAAAATATATAAATAATCCTTTTACTTGCATCTAGGTTTTCCTTGTTTTTATATGCCTTCTAGCCATCTCCTACTTTAACACCTACACCAACTTTAATTTTTTATATTTCTTATATAATACGTTTTCCACCTGTAGTCTGAGTTAAGAATTCAGAAGAACTGGATTTATTAGTAGGTCATTTAATTTTACAACCATGAATCTGTGTACAGTCATTTGGTAACAAAAATCAAGCAAGATTGCCAATGTACTTGTGACCATGATCTATTGTTCAAGGAAGTTACGCAATGCTTGAAGATTAACTTTCACAGTTTTGCAGTGCTAGGATCAGTAAGTGGCAGATCCAGAGCCTGGTCTCTGGAGGGGCACCCATACTAACATACACGCACAGAGACACTCAAACTAACATACCTAGGCACTCACACTAAAACCAGACACACACACCCTCGTGCAACTCACTTACTCTGTATCTACTCAACCTGTCTTTAATGCAGCTCACATACAGTGCACAGTAACACAACTCACACTAACATACCAAGAGACACAAACATGCACACAACCATATCCAGACACACACAACCATATCCAGACACACAAACCCTCATGCCACTTACTAACCTTTTAACTACCCAGCCTGTGTTCAATGCAGCGCACACATAGCACCACACTACTACCAGAGGGTCACAATTTCTTTTATTTTTTTCCCACCGGGTTATGTCCACAGAGATGCAGACATAGAATGAAAATAGCAGATTAAAGATTGAAGATAGAATAGAGAAGAAAGAAGATAAAATATGAAGAAGATGAGGAAGCAGAAGTGGTCAGCGGAAGTGGTTGACAGAGAAGGTACTGTAAGGAAACATTTAGATAGTGTGAGAAAGAATGAATGAGAATGCGGGTGTGAGAGAGTGACTGATAGAATGAGAGAGTATGAGTGAATGTGGACCCATGAATTTCAGACTAAAATTCTGAGCTTTATGCTTTGTTTTCATCCCATTCGTGGGGGTCTGGCCTTGTTTTTGGGGCTTCATACGAATTGCTGAATTTCAGAAAGTTCTGTAACTTTGCAATCTGTACGAATCCGAATGCACAAGTCTAATTTGAACACTGCACTACAAAATCCTGTTATCTAAGTTCTACAAAATATTACAGATTCACACAGTGGTAAGATTACAAGTAAATGTATAGATGGTGAAAAATAATTATACCATATTGATTGCTCCACACTATTTGATACTAAAAAGAGTGCTTGCTAGTATAAAAGATACATACATACATATATAGTATATAGAGTTTTTTTTATATTTTTTGATATTAGTATCCCATATATTTTTCTATGCCTCTTTTTCTGAAACGTAGCCAGGTGTGCATAGAAACAGGCTTTCTTCAGATTTTGACAGGCCAAGTCAGAAAGTAGTGTGACCCAAATTTGTGTTATTAATAGCAACCAACAGACAACAGTAGTTCTCTGTAATGTTCAAGTTTCCACATTTATTTTTTAACCACTTCTTAACATGCCAGATAGAAAGACAAGGGTCCTGTGGGTCTAATGTTTGACATCCACAATAAGCATAGGGACAGAGCTAGCCCCCCACTACTATAGTAGATGGAGAGTGGAGGGAAAGTCGGCAGGGAGTAGTCAGAAAGTTGGTGTAGGTGTTACCAGTTTCAAACATGGCGGAATGAGAGGCAGCAACTGTAGAATAATGAGAAGCAGGAACAGTTTGCAGTCAGTGTCATTCTAGCTGTTTCTAGGCTTTATTTATTGCCACGTCTCTGCATTTTAGGCAAGCATAACATTTTTTAACATTAATAACATATTTTCTCTAGATTCACAGATCAGTGCTATCAGTGTGCATATTCATAATTTCAGATGCTCAATCTGTACACTCAGTTCAATTTAATTCAGTAGATTCAAAATTCACACTACTGTGTCTAACAGCATGTGTTCTGCTAATAACAATATACAAAACAGTTTTTTTCCTTTTACATCTGTTTTTTTACTGTACCATTTCAATAAACATATCCAAATAACAAGTGTCCTGTGTTTCATTTAATCCATTATATACACCAATTCAACATACTCATACTTATATACTCTTTCAGGATTGCAGCACAGATTTAAACTAATCTGCATTAATATTTCTTTACCTCTTTAATGCTGCATGGCTGCTAACCACCATTTTACATATCAGCACACCACATGGCAAAATACATTCATCACTATAACTCACAATGAGGTTTAACATCTTAATCCAGCAAATATACACTTGACATATATATAATATTTGTGCATCTGTTAGTTTGAGCTTATATTTTTAATGATATAACAACTTTTGTACTTATTTTTAATGAGAAGCAGGAACAGTTTGCGGTGAGTGTCATTCTAGCTGCTTAGGTTTTTTATTGCCACTTTTGGCCAGAATGTCACTTACCCCCTCATTACAGCATTCAGCGCCACCTACAGGCTGCTTCATCAATACCTTACATATTACTCCAAGAACTGCACTAATAAGGTATATGTTTTTTAACAATTTTTTACAGTCCACTTTCCAGTCCATCACATAGGCATGGCCCAGAAGAAAGAAGACACTGACTTGGAGACTGAAGAAGCAGAGTTTCACCTGGGAGCTATGGGTCGACGCCACAGAGTTCCCTGGTATGAATGGTGGCTATGTTAGCTGGGCAAAGACCTCCATAGTGTAAATGTGCATATAACATTTTATATGCAATAATTTCAATACAGGCCTTTTTATACACATTTCCCATATGAATCCTCATTAAGGTGCAAATATGGTCACTAGTTTCAGTATTATCAGGGTGGGCTTGTCCCTCACATCCAAATGAATATTTTTAGGATGTCAGCCGTATTTTGCATGTCAAAATGAATGAGCACCATCTCATTTTTTTTTTAAATCATACCGGTATTTTAAAAGTAGTAAGGTGTGTTAGTTACACTCTGATTACTGAGTATTTACTTTCCAGCACCATAATATACACATCCTGTAACTCACAATGGGAATCACAGAACAATCTTCCATTCCAACCAATCATGGTGTTACTATACTGAAATATATTTAGTCTACATATTCCTTTACAAATAAATGACAATAGCTACGTTTTAACAATGATACATACCACACCCAAAAAAGCACTCACTAAATAGACATGTCGGCAAGTGCACTTCCTTTGAAGTGCTTCTAGACCCACCAAAAACATGCTTCCAACACGACCATCAAACATGAAAAACACCTAAAACACAATCAAAGGCACCATGAAGAAAAGTACCAAAGAAGCAGATGTTGTTTGACAGGAGCATATAGCCATGTGACACAAGGAGACAACAATGATAGGCCAAAATGCTTTGTTGAGAAAGTAGTAAATCCTCCTGAATGTTGGCTGTTCTCTATTTGTTTATAGGTCTTCTTGTATTTCTTTGCTTAGCATACTGGTGTTAGCATACTGTTTTGTCTAGCTGGCACAGGATTTTTTTACCTAGACAAATCATCAACCAAGTGCTCAGGCTTATTCATTTTGTAAATAAAATGCATTTTAAATATAAACAAGCAATGCAGAAACGTTTTGTAATCCTGTGAAAACAATACCATTCAACCTATGAATATCCAGTCAAGAGTTAATGATATAGAGAAAAATCAATATCTAGCACGATAAAATAATTACTTTTATTTCCACTGCTTTAAAAGTTATCTTACCATTAACCATACCCTATCATAAAAACTGCCCCATTTTGTAGCCATCATTTGCTCTTGCCATTCCAGGAAATGTGCACTGGTAGCCACAATTAATAGCGTAAAAAAACTAAGCTTAAGATGTCTACAGATCATCTATAATTAGTTTAGAAGAGCTGCGTGAGCTTATAGTAACTGGCTAGTTTCTGGAGAACAATAAACATCATGCACTTCAATGGTAAAGTAACTTTGCCTAAAGTGACAAATTAGTATGAGAGGGTTTGTCTAGTATGTTAGCTTTGGAAAACACAAGGCATGTTCAATAGAATAGAATGTTTTAGAATTAGAATTTGGATTTTATCCATGCCAGCATTGGTAAGCAATTTGTTTCACAATTTGAACCTTCAAACATAGTTGTAAATCACACAGTGTTTCCCTTACCTTTCTGTTTCAATTTATTCTGAAAAAATGTAGATTGAATGTAGATAATTACATGAGACGTTTATAAGTAAATAAACTGAGAGTACTTGGCAAGTGCAAAACTATAACATTTTAAATATATTTTCAACTTTTATTTCCTTATCTAGTTGTTATTTATGTAAACTAATTTCACTGCATTTAATGAAGCTGGAAAGAAAATTACAGCGAAGATAGGACATATTAGGATGATGGTGATCAATGAGGGGCTAGTAACATTCAGCTTGGGGCAAAGTTAACCAAGTGAAGCATTGGGAACAAAAACATATGCAGGTCAATATGCCCTGTCCACGATATTCACTCTTCTCTAAAAAAAATATTCACCACAAAGGACTGCGTAGAAAGCTGAGTATGGGAAACCCAGAAGTGATCTAGTCCTGATGTAGGTTTCTTTCTACTTTTGATGACCGGATGTCTATATGTCCACTTAAAACATAAAACTCAGTTGGTTTTCCAAAAATAGTCACATCAGAGCAAGGACGGGGACAATTGCCTAGACCACCTCCCTTGATAGCTCTCTCTTGATGGTAACTATTGCCTCTGGCAATATGGGACATACGCCATTGTTGTAGGGGAAGTGGGTGGGTAGTGGGGCATGCCGCTCCCAGAGTTTCCCCATAGTGACCTGGAGAAGCAACACTTTTCAGGCATGGGACTCGGTGGGCAAAATATTCTCCCCAGCTTTTCCCTCTCCCACCCCAATATCTCCTCACTATTGCCTACTTGTGTTTGCTCAGGGGAGGGGGTTCCTGGTGGGAGGCTAATGTTAGTTACCCATTAATAGAAAAAAATATATGACCATGGTAGTAGTAGCTAACAGACAAGCATGTACCTGTCCAAGATGAGAACTTTAGTTTACAATAGCTGGGGTAGTAAAGACCCCAGTTGTCACGGACTGGGTCCAAGCTGATGGCTGGAAGGACCCAGAGCGCCCGATGGTTGTTCACAGGAGTCACGATGCAGCAGTGGAGTCTGGGGCAGGGCCTGGTTGCAGGGTGACCACACTCGCCCAGGCGTTGAGCACCTAGGTTAGTGCAGCCAAACACCAGCGCCCTGATATGGCAGCAGATGAAGTCAGAACAAAACGAATCCTGCAGACACCCTGGAGCAGGCATTAAGCATATCACTGAATCACGTGCAGGATGCTGCAGGCTGGGAGAATGAAAGCTAAGCAAAGGTTAATGTAGCAGACACATAACAAGCAAGGGAAAGGGAGACCAGGCAAGAAACATGATATAAGATATGCACGAGAAGTGGCTAGAAACATGACATGAATAGCGCAAGGTATAACCAGGCACAAGACAAGGAATAAACGTGACCAGACAAGACATACATGTTACAGGGCACAACAAAGGACAGGGAAGAAGGCAAGGAACACAGGGGAAGGAGTGAGGAGCCGGAACCCTCGGACGCTTCTTCCTTTAAGCAAGGATAGGAAATCTTAACTGGGACATGGGGAGAGGAGAGAGGAACCGGAATCCTCAGATGATTCAAGGAAGAAGGGCAAAGGTACATAAAAGACAGACAAACATGAATACAGAAACTAGCCTAGGACTACAAGATAACTATTGGAGATTTCGTCACATGATATGGCCATAGTATGCTTAGCCCACCACTACGCCAAAGTACTCCAATGACGGTGGGTCCTAACGCTAATCCCTGCAGACAAAGATACAAAACAAACCACACATGAAAACCAAACACACAGCACTGAGACATACCTTAGACTGCAGACTGAGACAAACAGAACACACAGGTGGGGCACACCTAATAAAGGAAGCAGAGCTGAAGCAAAGAGCCGGAGCAGAAGCAAGGAATGGAAAATAGAACAAAGCAAAAGGAAATCCAGGAATGGATCAAAGCAAAGCAGAGAAACTACAGCAGGACAGATATGCAGCTCCGCAGCCTGGGCAGAACGTGACACCAGTCTACAATTCCTATGGTGCAGTCAACAACAAAAAAGTTAGTGTGTGGTGTAGGCCACCACAACTCCAGTCTATAACTACAATTAATAAGGCAGGCTGAATATTATTGTACTGTAAATTGAGTATAGCCCCCAATGCCCAATCTATAGTTACTGGCTACTGTTACCATAATAGTGAACTAGCATTGTTGCTGCTTAACATCATAGGAATTTAGTGGATAATATTTGGCACTCAAATTGCTAATATTACATATCACATATTCAGCCAACCAAATAGATTGCTGAGAATAATGAGATGTGCATTCCACATCAGCCACAGTATCAATCCTTAATAATATAAAAAGCTAACCTTTGTCACTCTAGTTATTGAGTACTCACTTTCCCATGATGCTTAACATATCAGACTGACTGTGAGTCATGGGAAATGTGTATCAACGCTGAACTATTAACTAACCCTAGCTGCAATACATGTTTGAAATAAACTTGCCTGTGCCTGCAGCATGCAAATTGTTCCTCTGACCAGGGAGGACTCTGTGCCTGTGAAGGTGCAGCGGCCAGAAAGAAGGGGAGGAAACCAACTAGAGGGAGAGGAAGAGAGCAGACCAAACCACTCTGACAAAAACATTTCTCTGCTGCACTCGCCTGATTAATAGATGTTTTCTGCTACTATGTTACTACTACTACTACTACTGTCATGCCCCTCTCACCCTTACCTGCTCTCCCCAGCTGTCCTCTGTCACTGCAGGCCTCCAAAATATCTGCGATCGCGGAGTAGGCCAAAGCTGCTGTCTGTAGTAGCGGCGTCTACCCGCTATTGTGATCGTGGTAGCGTTGTAGGCCAAAACCGCGGCCTAAAGTTTCAGCAAACCCCAGGGAGTTCCCCAGACATCAGCATAATGTTGCAAACATTGCCTGCCTCCATCATCAACTATCCACCAATAATGTTCACACACAGAAACAGTGAGCCAGGTGCTGTGAAATCACTCCTGTCGGGTAACCAATCCAGTAAGGAGATTGTTCAGCACAGGGGAGGAGTAGCTACCTGCAGCACTATAAAAAAAAAAAAAAAAAAAAAAACCCTCAGACTGTGACCACTTTACTCCAGTGTTCCAGAACTTTGGTCTCTGTATTTCCTTGGACTTCAGATTTCTGTTCTTCCCTGCTCGCCTTGCTACAGACTCTGTTACTTGATCTTTGGCTTACCTATTGGACTACCCTGCTTATCTGTTTCCTGACCCTAGCTTGGACTACCCTTTTCTCTGATCGCCGCCAGCCCCTGACCTATTGAACTGTTCCTGACATTGTTTTGGACTATCCTCTGCTCTTATGCTTCTAACCCAATCCTGACATCCTGCTGCTTTTCCAGTGAACCCACTTTGAATTTCCATGGGGGGACACAAATGTCCCCTCTTGCTTCCCCTGTGGAAGCCTATGATGTCAAGGGATTGCTATTTGATGAATCAGAGCATTGATTAAACTACTTTTGAGCTACAGACAGCCTTGTGAAAAAAATGTATTTCAATTTTGCATTTTGGTGTGATTATTCAAAGTTTTTAACAATTTGAATTGATTGTGCAAAAAAAACATGTGCTTTGGTGCATTAGTGTGCTAAGTCAAGCTGATTAGTACTCTATAGAAAAGAATAAAAACAGTGAGAATCATTATCAGTAGTGTTGACTTCACACATCTCATTTTGGAATGCTTTTTACTCAACAGAAGCTCACTAGCAGTTTATACAGTATTCAATCCCCTAGTTCAATCAAGCGCTACCTGTCAAATGGGGGATTACTCAGTTAATTTAATTATGTTATTGTACGCAGGATCACATTCGCGGTATGCAAGTTTGGTTTTAGAATATATTGTTTCGAGATTTGAAAATAATGTGTTATCACTCATCTTTTAAAATAGCATAGAAATTATGCATCCATAATGAATTGTAGTCCTTAACTCGTTGACGAACAAACGGCGTTCCATGCTGTCGCTCAGTTCTGTATGTTTATGACTACATGTCAGCTTTGCACTACATTGCACTAGTTCTTGCTGTTGCTGGGTTCCTGGATGCCGAGGCAGTCCCAGCAACAACCAATAGCTGCACTTCCGCCCTTGTGCTGACCAATCACAGGGCTCACAAGGGCAATGTTTTGAAACATTGGCTTCTTCTTCAGTTCTGTCATAATGCCCATGCCCTAAAGTGAATATAGAATTTAGTCATTAATACACACTGAATAACGGAGGACTTAACAATAACTTGCCGGAGAAAAAATCCACATAATCAAATATCTATGTTTTTTAGGATATGTGTTAAATTTTTGAAACACTAAAATACTTTTCTCAACATTGGTCGAGAAGTAAATTAAGTGAATGCCAATTTTCTAGCAGTACATTGAAAACATTAATAATAAAGTGTCAGGTTCTACCAGTTATCAAATGGATACTGGGAGTTTTCTTTTAATGTTCACTGCAGGAGGTCTGTATCCTGGCAAGGTCTGGTCATGACAGATAAGGATATTCTTTCACTGGGAAAATTTATAAAGGTTAGATAAGCTTAGACTCAACAAAAGAAACTTAGAAAATGATTCTAAGAAAATGATGACATTTATGTGATTCATCAATTTGACATTTATAATATGTTAGATGCTATATATATATGAACTAATAAACATAGATATTAATGCAGTTGTATACTATGGGAGACCAATAGTTCAAGTCTAGCTTATCTATATGCTTGGCTGCAAGCTGCTTTCTTAATGCCAATTCCTAGGGTTTAGCCAAATATTGCTTCTTCCAAGATGGCAAGTGGGTTCTGGACTTTGATATTATTCGGAAGAGTACTTTAAGAACATAGATCAGTATTTTTAATAACAGTTTGCATACTGTGACACCTTGATCTGTTACGTACATAAGCACGTTAATATCACATGCACAGCCATGAATGGCTTACATAAAATGTAATGAACCTAATGAACATATTATATCTTACCCGCTCTTGCATTTTACAGCAACACATAATTCTTTGCATGAAACTTAACCAAATTACATATCATTACTATATCAATATTATATTAAACCAGAGGACTAGTGCATAACAGCCATAGGCGTCATAAGTGAAAATCATCCTAGCAAACAAACAATGGTCCATAAGATGAACCAAAAAATAAGATAAATATACTATTATGTAAGCTGCAAACTCGCAATGTGCATCCGATCTTCAACACAGGATCAAGTAACTATGCTATCTTTGGAACCCAAAGGTGTTGCACTTCTGTTCACCTTAGCCATGTGATTGCAATTACAAGGGGCATCCTTCGCTATACTTAAAACATATTTCCCTGTATCATATTTTGACAGGGCTGAAAGGTTATATTTGCTAGTCACCTCTGAAGAAGCCACAATGACGAAATGTGTATTAATAGCTGTATCAACTAACAATATTTTCTTGATTATTACTCTTATATGATTTTGTTTTTATGTGTATACCAAAATCTATGAAATGTTCTTCTTCTTTACTCTAGCACTCACACCATATATATAATCATTGTTGTTTTCTACCGTTTGATAAGCTTCGAGAACTAACTTATCTGGGGCTGGCAAACGTTTTATTCTACTCCCCACTTTATAGTTGCCCACCGTTTTGGTGCAGATTCCCACTAAATATGCCAAAAGGTACCAAAATGGGGGGCGCAAACAAGAGGGGAATCTTGCTATATTTTAATGAGAGCTGGATTATCCCTTTTAATGTGTTGTCTTCAGAGGTTTAGACCCAATACTCATTATGTGACTCAGGAAACTGGTAACTATGGGCTTGTAACAAAACAAACAAAAAGAAGATGACACCAAAGATTGTAGATAGTACAGTGAAGCACTGGAAAACCATCATCCTCCCTCCTCCATAATGAATATCAGATAGGGTGTAGGGGTCTCATATGATGTTATGTTGCCACTAAGCACTTGAGCTGAGTGGCAACATAATGTTATTAGGATTGTGAAAATGCAGCTTTACAGGAACATGATATAGCTAGGAGGAATACACATCTAAATGCTAAGTTTACATACAGTATTTTTGTGCTGGTAGCATCTCTTTAAGTTTGCATTTAAATGTTTTATCTATAATGAGGTGCACTTGAAAAGCAATTCAAGTACAGTGTGTACCAGAAAGATGCATATCAAACTCTTTCAGCATTGAAAAACAACAAAACACTTACTCATGAATTAATTGTCCTGAATTAATTATGGGCAAATGAGTCTTGATTTTTTCAGCACTAAGGATGGGCAATTGAAAACCTTAAATTAACTTAATATACAACACTGAAAAGTGGATGATATCCAACTTCTTACTGGATCAATTTGGATCTGTTCCTAAGCCTTGGCATTATTTGTTTGAGGTGCAGAAAACTTTAATGTGTACATTAAGATGCCTACTTTTCTTTTCAGTCCTAAATTAATGAGAGAATGTTTTTACTCTAAAGCTACTCCAAGACTTTAATTTAGTATACGTAGTTACTGGAATGTTGATATTATGTCTAACGAAACCCAATCTATCTATCTTGATCTACACCAATGTTCTCAGAGACCCATATAAACATATTCATTACATCAGTGTGTTTGATTATTGAGATAATAATTGAGATATAACCAAATAAGTAATTGGTGTTTTGGTTCCCTCTGCTTGATATAAATCCTCATTGATGCACAGTACAAGAAAAGTAAGTGTGAATTAAATTGTCTTTACTTGTCAATTAGCCTTCAAACACATGTTCATATAACAGAATGCTTTTTTATAATACAGAGTACATTCTGTTTTAAATTTTGTTGACATATACTAAATATAACACAGAGGGTATACCGAAAGATGATATCAACCATGCTCCATCTATTTTAGACCACATGATCATACTTTGGAACTACCTGGCTAACCAGAGCCGTTTTGTGAGATGTTGGTAGGAGGTTCTGCTGACCTCGATGGGCATTCCTGCCGATGTTGAGGGACACACACTATTTTTAATGGGGAAGTGGGTCATGCTGCAATGTCCTTCCCGCGACCTGGAATTTCCCCTCAGTGACCCAGAAAAGCGTTGCTTTAACCTGAGTCTCTGGACAAAACCTGGAGAGTTCCAAGGTATGCAAATGATACCCTTTTTGGGAATGCCCAAATGTATTTATATGCCCTGTCCACAAAAAGAAAATATTATAGATCTCGGATGAGTATAAAATCTGCTTTTATGGCATGTTAAAAATCTTTTGTGTATATAGAAACAAAGTAGTTGTAAAATGTGTTCAGATTTCTTATCTTTGATTTAAAATAACATTGAAATAAAAGACCGTACAATTATATTTTCCATTTTGTAATGGAAAAATGTATCCTTTTCATCTTTTGTCCAGTGGCTCAGCTTTCTGGGGAAAATCCATGTTTTCTTTTTGTATATCATGGTGTTGTGAAAATGGGATGACTAAGTACATCTATAATGCTATGCAGCAGTGCTATTCTTTGGATAACAGAATACCTGTTCTCATGAAGTATGTTAAGAATGTTGGATCAATGACTAGAATGTGACTAGAATGTTCTTCACAATGTAGTGTGAGCTAAGTTTTCTTTATCTGTTAATTATCCAATAAACATATGTTCATATAACAAAAATTGTTGAGAATGCTTTTTTATAATGCAGAGTACATCTTGTTTTTAATTATTTTGTTTACTAAAATACACAGGGTATGCCCAAATCATGATACCAACCTCTTATTATAAGTATTATCAAATTAATGTATTCCCTCTCTATTTTGCAATAAAATTATCCATTAACTAGCAACAAAATGTATAATTAAGAGGGCATAGCATTTTTGGAAGCTTATACAATTGAGCATCTGTTTTAAAACACTATATACTCTGATGAGCAAGAGCCCCTTATTGTAACTGATAACCAGTTCTAGACAGGTATTAGCTGTTTGTGAAATGTGACAGGTTCACAGATCTTCAGTTCATAGATGATGTACCATTAGACAGCTGTGTCAGAAGCTTACGTCACAATTATGAATTGATTGTTTTCAGACTGGGGAGAAATTGCTTAATATAGCATCAAGTACAACTATAACAGCTTGGTGTCAACCAGGTAATTTACACCAGACTGGCCTCAAGAGGTCATTATCTCCTAGAAACTGTTCACCACTAGAGGACACATATTCACCAAGCAGAAACTAACCTATTTAAATAATTATAGTGACATGACCACAGGATTTACAAGAATAAGCAAACCAAAAACCTACTCCTGTAGATTTGGTCAAGCACAAGTATCTCCACAATTTGTGCAGAGCTTTGTGCCTCCAGTCTCAGCTGTTTCCTTGCCAGATGTATAAGATCAAACATCTGTGACCTAGGAGCCTTTTCCTTTTGGAACTGCCAGTTTTAAAACCTCTGGGCTCTAACTCTTGCTGTCACCCCCATCCTTGCCAGGATTTCTGTTTTAAGCTGGGTATATTTAGCAGCAGCCTCCTCTTCTGTAAAAAGGGGGCTATAATTTTTGCCCATTGACCCGGTGGACAGCCTTCCCGGGAAGCGGTGTGTTCAAACGCTAATAAATACGCCTCCACATCACTCTCAGAAGGAGCCGCATACCTTTTTCCTGGAAACATGAAGTATGTTTAGGTATTCACTGGGCATTAAAATGATGGACTACCTCTTTGGGCATGGCGTGTTCTGCATTTTGTGTGTCAACCACGGCCCTTACACTCCTGATGAGCCGCCACTGAAGCAGTGATTAGGCTCTCGTTGCACTATAGTAGCCTGTATTAGCACCTTTACAATATTTATACCCATAACTATTTGAACTCTTTGCTTTTCAGTGGGTTTTGTACCTTTAAGGCTTCTTGGAGCAAGGTCAGAGCCAATATAGCCCTAATTCACACAAAACTAGCATTTGTCAGCATACCTCTAGGGCTGTATTTGGGTGAGGAGTTTGGAGACCTGATGAGCTTTAACATTTTAATTTAAACAATTTTATCCTTTAAGCAGAGACTGGACCACATGATTTGCAAATAAAAATAAGCAAACCAAAAACCTACCCATGTTCAGGAGTAACTTAAGCTTTCTCCTTAGCTAATGATGAACTGACTGGCTAAGTCAGTCCCCAGTCAAAACAACACAAACATAAGACCTTTTGACAATAAGTCTGGCACTCTTACCAGCTCTGTCCCTTCCACTTCCACCCAGGATAATGGTTACTTGGACTTTTAGTTAACCCAAGCAGCCTAAAAGACATATGTCAGAGAATGGACTGTGCGCACTGTCCATTACTGTTTAAAACACATTTACAGAAACAGAACATATAGAAAATCCATATGTGCTTATCAATGACTAACCACCTAAAGCCTTTCTTATTCTATAGATCCTGGTGGATAAAAAGCACTCAGAAAAAAGCTAAGCTTCAGGTAGTGGCGAGATGGTTAGAGACAGCAGAAAGAAGGAGGCTGCCGCTTCTTTGGGGTGTTGGGAAAGGAACCCTGGCTTTCTAGACAAGGAGGAGCGGCGCTGACTTTTCCTGGGTAGGGTTGAGGCTCCTGCTTATGCATATGCTATTGTTCATTAAAGGCTGGCCTTACAGACATGGGTTGTGTCCATACGGAGACTACAGGACATTCCTTTGGGGCAATTCTTTGTTTTGTGAGCAATGACTTTACATTGCCTACAGTTTTAATATGTTTATATTCCTTTTGGATTTAGTTAATGAGAATTGTACAAATTAGCTAATTGAAGTATGTATATGTGTACATACATACAGTACTGTGTAAAAAATTTAGGCAGGTGTCAAAAAATGCTGCAAATTAAAAATGCTTAAAAAAAATAACATGCTAGGTTATTTTTATCATTTAACAAAATGCATTTGAGAACAGAAGAAAAATCTAAATCAAATCAGTATCTGGTGTGCAGGGTTTACTGAGGTTTCACTAATCACTATCCCATACCTGCCAAACAGTCCTGTTCCATCAAATCCGGGTCTGTCCTGGCATAAAGATACTGTCTATGCACATTGCATTACACTGGAGGTGGGAAAACAAACTGTATAAGACAATATCTACCACTCCGAATGCAGGTGTGTGTATGTGGGGGGGGGGGTTCCAGGCTTACTCAATCAGTCATCCTGGGATCTGGCATCCAAACCAAAAGACATAAAAATAGAAGAAAAATTCAGCACTGTGGGGAATGACACCGCCATAAAATAATCCAACCGACACTACTGGAATCCAAATGCGACAGGACATTATTAATGATAAACAAGATAGGACAAGCAGCAGGGAGCAGTGGCCTGGCCTAACGCATTTCAAGCTGTATGGCTCTTAATCATAGGCTCCTAGGTAAAGTGTAAACTGTTTATAACCCAATCTGGCCTCCCATGAATCAACCCCTGGAAAATCAGAGGGTTAAAAATGCAATGGCAATTTTAATATATTTTAGATTTAGAGTGAGATTTTTTTTCCTGTTTTGGGTGTAAGTATATTTGTTGCTTTTTCAGTACGCTGTTGTTCAAAGGTTTGTGATCACTTAGCTGTTTTAATGGCAAACAAAGAAATTTCTAGCTGTAACATAATTGCAAAGGGGTTTTCTAATGATCAATTAGCGTTTCAAACTTAAATGTGGATTAGCTAACGCAACGTGCCGTAGGAACATACGAGTGATGAAAAAGGGCCTCTGTACACCTGCAAAGATATTCAATTAAGATAAGCAGTTTCCAGCTACAAACGTCATTTACAACAATTACAATGTCTACACTGTATTTCTGATCCATTTCATGTTATTTTAATGAACAAACACAAGGAAATTTGTAACTGACCCGAAACAGTAATGTATATGAAGAAATGAACACACACAAGCAAACGTACAAACACACAGACAGATATATAATCATACAACTATATGACAAAATAGCCAATAAAGGAATCAAGAAACATGTTGAAGCCAGAAAAAATATTTGTGCTTCCGTGTTGATGGTATGTAGCATTTATAATGGTACATTTAGTGATGAAATATAGTCTCTAACACTATTATGAACAGTGACATGGTATTTCTATTTGAATATGGAGGTACCACATGCCACTCATTATTTATGGTATTAGTTTGGTTGTTGCAATTAATATTAGATTTCTTTGTGTTTTACACAAACACATCTTAGTAGGTTGATACAAGATGAAAAAGACCAATCTGTTTTACTAGTGCTGACAGGTATGCTAATTGCTTACAGATAACATCTGTTTTTGAGTCTAAATTAAATACAAACTTTAACTAAAGAACTGGTGTTGTGATCAGGGAATGTATCTGAGACTATACGTGCCTTAGTGATGGTGAAGGCAGCCAAAGAGCTTTCTTTTTGTATTGAAAACCATCCAGTGATTGAAATTGGATCTTCTGTGTTCCATGTTATGGTGGAAACCTTTTTTCTGGTCCCAGGACTTACCTTTGAAGCTTAAAGAAGCTTGCTTACTAAACCGTTGTACTATTCGTTAGTTGAAACAAGTTCAATAAGATCTGCCAACAGCCTAGCAAGACAACGTCTGGTCTGTGTACATTTTGAGAAAAGCCCAAAGGAAAAAGGATACATGGGGATGAACATGTTGAAAAGTGTGATCTAAATAGTAATTCATGACTCCCTCATACGATCATTTGATGAAATGGCAATCTTTGTTGAAATATCTCTTTCTATATAGATATAAATATATTGAGAGATGATTCAAATCAATCATTAATTTTAACGCATATCAATCTTTCCTTCCCGGTTTACAGGCCACTGAGTAAAAGCTTTACAGATGTAATGCCATAATAGGTAGCCCAAATCTACTCTACTGCATACAAAACAATGCTTAAATACACATAACATATTGAAATGTTATCAAGCCATTATTCTTTTTTGGAATAGGTCACTAAAACATCTGGTTCCCTACATTTTATCTAATGAGGAAAGGTTGAAGGTTATGCTGATGATTTATTAATAAAACTAAATAACAAAATAATTCATAGTATGATTACATGGCATGGTCTAGTGGACCATAAGAATGAGGAAAAGCTCTGTATGTACATAATTCAATCTGCTGCAGAATCTGAGTGTGAGTGCATTTAATTCCTCCCATAACCATAAAAACCACATATATATGACAAGTTATTTCATATTAGCAATAGCAATGTCTTAACATAAATTGTTAAATATACTGTAAATAACACACTAACAGACGTTTGAATAGCTATGTAAAAAATAACAGACTCTGATGTTTTACCTTTAATTGCGGTAGAGAAAAAAAATGCTCTGCAAAATGTAAATGTTTAACTACATGACCAAAGCAGGTAAATAATAATTCAGATTATATGAAAGTCTGGACTGTGGATATCCCATATGACTTCATCATGTCCCTGGAATACCCTTTATCGGTACAACAGAAGACCACCTCGCATTCAGGAGAAACTGAAAACTTAGCTCTTCAACAAGGCATTTCTGCTTAAGCGCAAAGAAACTGGGTTTATCCTGTTTATACACTATATAAGCTGATAGCATGTGCCGATCCAGTAGAGGCATCTGTGCAGATGTTCCCTCCCCCCACAAAAAATTGGTACACTAGGGGAGTAGGTTCTAGATATGTGTGTTAGTGTGTCTGGGTGTGTGTGTTAGTGTGAGTGCCCCTCCCTAGTTCAGGCTCTGGTTCCACCCCTGATAGATACTGTAGATAGATCTTAATTTGCCCCACTTCTTCCTGTCCAGGCCACTGTAAACTTTGTCCCTTCCTCTTTTTTGGTCACACTCCTTCCTCCTTAGGTTCACCCTTTTCATCTTTGAGCTCCACCTCTTCCTCTCGTTATATTTTACATGGTAACTACTTTGATGTTTTGTGCACCATTTCAAATGTTTTTTACTTCTATTTTAGGAGATAACAGTCTTTAATGAAAATACAGAAGAGTCTAAATTCAACCATTTTCACCAAGATCGGTCATCCATGTCATCTATACTAGAAAGATCACAGATGCTCAAATTGGTTGAATTCCCACACTGTCCATGATGTGAGCATGATGTCTGTAACAGCAACCGCTATTACTGTATATTTACACACCATTCGTGCCATCTTTGTGCCCAACCAGCTTAACAGTAACAACTTTGTCCCCAAACAGCTTAACAGTGACAACTTTGTGTCCAAACAGTATAGCACTGCCTACTTTGTCCCCAAACAGCTTAACAGTGCCAACTTTGTCCCCAAACAGCTTAACAGCGCCATCTTTGTCCTCAAACAGCTTAAAATGTCATCTTTGTCCCCAAACTGCTTAACAATGCCATCTTTGTGCCCGGTTTGTCTCTGAGATTTTATGTCCCAAAAAGCCATATTTGTGCCAAAACATCTTAGCAGTGCTATTTTTGTCCTCAAACAGCTTACCAGTGCCATCTTTGTCCCCAGACAGCTAGTCTTTGCCATGTTTGTCCCCAAAACAATTTAACAGTGCCCGCTTGTCCATGTTTGCAAACATATATTTACACACTCTAACGTACATACAAATATTTGAAATGGGAGACTCAAAAATTAACTAACACAATACCACAGAGCTACTTACCTATACACATACTCTCACTACATAAGCACAGCATTCATGGATAGTATGAAATTGCCGATTATTACTGATCATAAAATTAACAAAATGGGAAGTCTGGGACAGTGGCCTGGTGCAGAAATTGGTGTCAGAAATTGACCACTTGGTTGTACTTGCATTCCAGACCAACCCTATCCTGCTAAAAACACTCTGGTAAGGGTTTTATCTAGAAGGACAACATTTCTAGTAATTTTAGGCATCTAGACATAAGCATGCTTTTAGTATTTCCAGACGTACAAAATTGAGTAGTTTCTAAATGATTACCAACTAATGGGTATTTTTAACTAGGTATTTCCGGATATAGTCTACAAGAAGCTATGATTATTATTTCTGTTGTGAAACTTCTAAAAAAAACCATTTTGAAAATAAATTAAAGTATTTTTGCTTTGATAGATTGTGGAAACAAATCACAATTAGTTAATTCCACTGCAATTTGTCTGATTAGTTTGGTGTTAGAACTTTTAATTTGTCATTCATGTTTTGGTGTATATATTAGCAATATCAGTTTCACATTTTTTTGTTTCTATAATACCAAGAACAGGAAGTTAAGATGAACACTGTTTGCATATAATTGCACATTTTTTCTTAATACGTATATCTTTTTATAGTCTGTAACCATGATTATATAGATATAGTTGACCAATTTGTAGCAGAAGTAATATACTTAATTTACCTAAAACCAAGGAATTAAAATAATAATGTTCTGATATTGTAGCGATATGTTCATACCTGCAGAGGTGTCTTCGTTGGTGTCACATCTGCCATTACCCAGGAGCACACTCCACGGAAGCTCTACGTCTTGAAACACATAACAAGGGGTTGAGTCCCAACCTAAGAGAACAGGGACCTTGATGATCCCAATAGTGTGGAGGCTCATGTATAGGAAGGTATAATTAGCACTGAGTATAATTGGCAAAGCACTGAGAAATAGCTAGATACATGTATAGGTAATACCGCAGGAAGAATTCCTGGGAAGGAGACGCTGGGTGCCAGAGAGTAAGGCAGAACACAGAGACAGCCAATGCCAGGTTTGGTACACGAAGCGATGAGCCAGTCAAGGCAAGGTCAGTACACTAAGCAGGTTGTCAGACAAGTCAGGTACAGTACACACATCAGGATAATAAGGTACAAAATTGCTGTGCAGAAAATGGTCAAAAACAAGACAAGACAGGAGTCAAGGAATAATGTTCAGGAATCAAATCACAACACTCATAACAGGACCACAGTAGGGTGCTCTTGCATAGTAGTTCTTGATTTTTAAATCCAGCGCCTCCCTGCTTCGCACCGTCCTATGCATCACAGAATCGATCTACAAAGTACATCTTTCTTAGGAATGTATGCTGCTCGTCCTTTCTGGGTATGTGGTTTGGTCACTGTTTAGTTCAACTGCCTCAAGTAGCTTCATGGCTGTGGACAAGGGCAGCTGCAGAGCATCTTAAAATATGTAAAAATGACAGACACGGTTCTAGTCAATCAATGAACTACTCAGCCTAGTAAATAGACCCATTAACATGTATTCATAAAGACACTAAAAATATAAGGCTTAGATTTTATTAAATTCAGAAGCAAAAGGAGAGTAACTAGATGTACCCTATACATGCCAATATACAAGGGATTATTAGGGGTTCGCAATATATAAGCACTACTATGCTGCAAACGCGGTACCGATTACATGGTTTGACTAAGTTAATGGATATATACCTCTATACACTTGATCAATGACAGTGGGGCAAAAAAGTATTTAATCAGCCACCAATTGTGCAAGTTCTCCCACTTACAAAGATGAGAGAGGCCTGTAATTTTCACCATAGGTACACTACAACTATGAGAGACAGAATGAGACAACAAAGTCCATAAATCATATTGTCTGATTTTTAAAGAATGTATTTGCAAATTATGGTGGAAAATAAGTATTTGGTCAATAACAAAAGTTCATATCAATACTTTGTTATATACCCTTTGTTGGCAATGACAGAGGTCAAACGTTTTCTGTAAGTCTTCACAAGGTTTTCACACACTGGTATTTTGGACCATTCCTCCATGCAGATCTCCTCTAGAGCAGTGATGTTTTGGGGCTGTCGCTGGGCAACACGGACTTTCAACTCCCTCCAAAGGTTTTCTATGGGGTTGAGATCTGGAGACTGGCTAAGCCACTCCAGGACCTTGAAATGCTCCTTACGAAGCCACTCCTTCGTTGCCCGGGCGGTGTGTTTGGGATCATTGTCATGCTGAAAGACCCAGCCACGTTTTATCTTCAATGCCCTTGCTGATGGAAGAAGGTTTTCACTCAAAATCTCAGGATACATGGCCCCATTCATTCGTTCCTTTACACAGATTAGTCGTCCTGGTCCCTTTGCAGAAAAACAGCCCCAGATCATGATGTTTCCACCCCCATGCTTCACCATAGGTATGGTGTTCTTTGGATGCAACTCAGCAAACGAGTTGAGTTTCTACCAAAAAGTTCTACCTTCTGGATCATCCAAATGCTCGCTAGCAAACTTCAGACAGGCCCAGACATGTACTGGCTTAAGCAGGGGGACACGTCTGGCACTGCATGATTTGAGTCCCTGGCGGCGTAGAATGTTACTGATGGTAGCCTTTGTTACTTTGGTTCCAGCTCTCTGCAGGTCATTCACTAGGTCCCCCCGTGTGGTTCTGGGATTTTTGCTCACCGTTCTTGTGATCATTTTGACACCACGGGGTGAGATCTTGCGTGGAGCCCCAGATCGAGGGAGATTATCAGTGGTCCTGTATGTCTTCCATTTTCGAATAATTGCTCCCACAGTTGATTTCTTCACACCAAGCTGCTTGCCTATTGCAGATTCAGTCTTCCCAGCCTGGTGCAGGTCTACAATTTTGTTTCTGGTGTCCTTCGACAGCTCTTTGGTCTTGGCCATAGTGGGGTTTGGAGTGTGACTGAGGTTGTGGACAGGTGTCTTTTATACTGATAACAAGTTCAAAAAGGTGCCATTAATACAGGTAACGAGTGGAGGACAAAGGAGACTCTTAAAGAAGATGTTACAGATCTGTGAGAGCCAGATATCTTGCTTGTTTGTAGGTAACCAAATACTTATTTTACCGAGGAATTCACCAATTAATTCATTAGAAATCCTACAATGTGATTTCCTGTATTCTTTCCCCCCATTCTGTCTCTCATAGTTGAAGTGTACCTATGGTGAACATTACAGGCCTTTCTCATCTTTTTAAGTGGGAGAACTTGCAAAATTGGTGGCTGACAAAATACATTTTTGCCCCACTGTATTATGGGTACTAAATAAATTCGGACCTTCTATACCCAAAGCTTCATCTACCACACTTCGATCCCTGTATATGTGGTGTCAACTTTCAAAGAAAGTCCCTATACAATACTCAACAAAGTTCACAGGGAAGTCCTTTGACCAACGTTGACCTTGGTTGACTTCCACTTTGGCAGTTTGAAGCAATATGGGTTAATTGCTGAATGTCTGCTATTTGATAGTGGTCAATTTGTAGAGTCTGCATACTTAAAAGACACGAGTACCTGCAGCTGAGACATTACCTTAACCGTGAGATTCATTTCTACAAAAAAGCGCTCCACAAAGACACTCCAAAAAGTTGATATTACTGATATCAATAACATGTTACCCTTGTAAAGTACATGAAAATGTATGGTTTTAAATTATTTATGACTTTTTATTAACCTGTTCTAATGTTATGTCTGAAGATGTTAGAAATTTTAATGATTTTAGCTATCCAATGTGGAGAGCCTAAGGTTGTGAATTGTCAATGTTTTTGCAGTAGTTCTGCTTGTGTGACATAACTCTTTTTCTGTTATTTATTTATGTTTGTATATTGCAATCATTGATTTGTGTAGCTGTTATTTTTTGTTACAATTATATCAAAATACTTCAATACAAACTTTGAAAGCAAAGAAAACAAGGCGGCAATATATATGGTAGACAAAAACCATCAGTCCTTGGTCTTGTCTTAGTCGGGTTAGCCATATGTCTATCCCATGCATTAAATGGACAAATTCCCATATTATATTAACATTCTTTCAAACTTTCTGCATAGACTAATATAGTTGTTTAAAAGTACTCTTTCTTAAATTTTGTGAGTTGCAGATTAGGATATTAACAACATTTCGTTCAAAATGGCGTGGCATTACATATGGGCTTTTTTTAAGTATACATTCAACACTTAATTCCCCTAGACTCTCTTTTAGCAAAGATGTGTTGGGCCACAACCATCCTTCCTCTTCCTATGACACACTTTTCATGTCCTCCAAATATCTTAATTCATACTTATTCTTTAATTCCCACAAATAGAAAGATAAGAGTGTTTAGGAATCAAGATTTGGTGACAGGTTATTTCACAACACATTCACAACAGGTCATTGGGTCTGACTCTGGTTTCTTCCCAGTAATCAGATCCAAGTGAATCAACAGGTGATAAAGGATAATTCATTCTCAAGCCTCTTAGGTAGCATTTGTGAAGAAGTGACTATGTTACCTCGGCTAGAGCCTGGCATGTGGTGAGGACAGACAAATTGATAACAACTATTAGTGGCTGGGTTTTTTTTTGTCCTAAACTTTGAAAGTTATCGTTGCAGACAACCTGTTGGTAAAACTGATGAGGGGCAATTTTCATGTTAGTCTCAATTTTCAGACACAGGTGTGTTGTAATTTTAGCAACAGACATAAGATCTGAGCATCTGCTTTTATCTTTTTTTTTTTGTTTTGCAGGTGTCAATTGCTATATTTTGATATGGGAAATTATATGGGGGCATTTAATGTATTTATATTATTTATTTCCAGGAATTTCCTCTTAACGTGAAACAAAGTAAGTGTACATGTGGCATTGGTATTATAAGGACCAACACAGTATGTTTTCAATGGTGCAGTTTTCTCCATTTGCACATTGTGTAAACGTACAAAGTCTCTTATGGTTTTTCCTTTACACTATTTAAAATTGTATCGGGTTTTAAATCGTATGAAGTTTTTTTGTTATTTTTTTGTTATGTTTTTTGCACTGCTGTTAGAGAGTTTTGCAACATTACAATAGATTCCCTCTGATAATGTTATAGTGCAATCACTGGGATCCCTATAAATATATATCTATGTATTTCATTTTTATTCTTTAATTTATTTCTTACTCTAGTCTCCCCGAGTGCTGATTACCATCAGAACCTTTTTGCTGTGTCACCACTGACACTACAGAAAAGGAATGCCATCTGTGCATTCAGACACTGTCATAGTCAATGATGCTGGTTCCTGTTGACAGAGAGGAGATCAGGCTGTCATTAGACACCCTAATCTGACATGCATCAGGAGATCTCCCTGATGGTGCAAAGAAACGTAGAACATCCTAAAACAACCTACAGGTTGTTGTGGCCAAATTTTCGGGACATAATAGCATGTCCATAGACCTCTTTTATGGACAGTGAAAACAAAATATTTGTAATTATTATCAATTATGTACTGTATAAAGCACCATCATTTTATACTGTGCAGTATGTTCTCAAATCAACACTGACAAATTAATTTACAGAAAATACATACACATTCTTTATGAATATTTTTTCATGTTACATGTACTTATATAACACGTTATCTTATCAAGGTTTGCTAATGAATGCAATATATATATATATATATATATATTTATATACAGATATACATATATACATATATAGATTTATAGTATATGGTAATGAATACCCCACTCTTAAATTTACAATCTAGAGGTATTAGCTTCCGTAAACTTGCTAGCAGGGCTCTCTCCATCTAATGTATCGGTTTGTCTTAGTCTGTCAATTCTAGTCTTGTCTTACCCCTTGAATATATGTATTGTAAGAAGCATAATTGTTGGTGCTATATAAATAAAAGATAATAATATTTTTTTTATTCTGTTAACATTTGTCATTTTATTTTTTATTTAATTTCCTATTATACTATAATATTATAGTATTATTTTTCTTGAAAATGGCGTTTTGAATTGGTGAAGGGTATACAACTTTAAACATGGAAAATGAAGTCCTCTGTTCATTCACAAGCCAGCTGTGGTGTAGACAGCGTCAATCTGCACATTTCCTCTGCCCTTCAGATGACCTTAGCCTTTGCATAGTTTGTAAAGGATCATGGGAAAACCATTGCTTAGTTATCTACCCAAAACAGGACTTGCTGCTGGTATTTAAATGGATTTTGATGTCCATAAAATAATAAGTTAACTTAAAATAAAACAAAACATATTAAATAACACCTTAGAGTTAAAGCCATTTTTACACTTCACAAGTGTTTTTTTAGGGGAGGGGTATGGAGTGGTACATGTGATTATTTTGTGTTCATTTTTTTATGTTTATTTCATAATAGCTCGTTTGAGCAGGGCCCTTCGCACTTGTTGTCTCTGTAAGTCAAATTGTTATGTTACATACTACTTGTTGTGTCCACCCATTGTACAGCGCTACAGAATTTGATGGCGCTATTTAAAACAATAAATAATAATAATAATCTTTCTTTAATAAAATTTCTTTAATTTCGCACTGATCCATATTTGCAAATGAAAAAAAAAATGGCAACATTAAATATTACCGTATTTGCTCGATTATAAGACGAGGTTTTTTTCAGAGCAAATGCTCTGAAAAATACCCTCGTCTTATAATCGAGGTCGTCTTCTAATTAGACCTCAAAAAAATGTCTGCTGGGGCCAGGCTGCTTACCGGTGCTTTGGTCCCGAGCAGCGTCTCTTCTATTAGCAGCAGGAAGCTAGCAGAGTGTCACATAATTCTGCCTCCCCCTCCTTCCTCTGGGGGCGGGGCCAGAGAAGTTGCTCGCACAGCCGGGCCCCTGCAGAAGTCTGCGAGTGGGAGATCTGCAGTTCAGGTAAGGGGGTGGGGGGTTTGAGCATGTGTGTATGTGTGATAAATGGAATGAATGAGTATTTAAATTTTTGTGAATGAGTGTGTGTGTGATAGCATGGATGTGTAAGGGGGGTGGTGGTGGTAGCATGGCATAGGGAGGCTGTCTCAAACTCCTATCATCCCCAGGTTCCAGCATGTACTGGCTGCCTTGGCTTGATAGGAGTTTGATTGCTGTTAGCAGTTATATATACCTCCAGAAATGCCTTTTAACCCCCTATATGCCACTCTGGCATATAGGGGGTTAAAAGGCATATCATGGGGCAGAGTGGCATATAGGAGGGCATAAGACATTTCTGGAGGCAGAGTGGCATATAGAGGGTTAAAAGGCACATCATGGGGCAGAGTGGCAAATAAAGGGGGATTAAGGCATTTCTGGGGGCAGAGTGGCAACCTTGGGGCCAGATGTGCATAACTGGGGGGGGCAGGTTGGCAAATAAAAAGAAATAAAAAAAATATATATTTTTCTCAATCATAGCTTTTATTAAATATGAAAAAATTGTTTACATTAATTAATATTTACCAGTAAAACTTTTTTCCTATAGGGTAGTCTTATATTCAGGCTTTTTGTTTTTTTCCTAAATTAATATTTAGATTTTGGGGGGTCGTCTTATAATCGGGGTCGTCTTATAATCGAGCAAATACGGTATTATTTGTTATTTACACAATTTATAGTGCTAACTTATATTTGAATCTATAATCAGGATTTTTGTCTAATATATACATATGCATACAATGCTTTATAAAGTCAATCCAGCAATACATTAATGGTTGTTAAAGTCAACGTAAATGATGAATGATAGCTCATGGTTTGATGATAGTTGATTTGCAATAAAAAAAATGTTCTTGAGATACTTTTAAAAAAATAAAGTTTTTTCAAATGATTTGGAAACAAGATACAAAGCTTGCTGTTTATTTAATTTGCAATACTGAGGATTAAATTAATGTGCATACAATAAATTAGTGTTATACCTGCATCCGTAAGTGCATTACATCTTCTAATAAATTCAGTAATAATAATTTTGTTATTGTTACACACAGTCCACATTATTAGAATGAAGTAATAAAACATTGTATAATATAATATATAAAGAACATTATACCAATTACATTTAAGTAGATTTCAGTATCCTGAAAAATGTATTATTCTTGTTCTGTAACAATATTGTTAAAAAGGATGGCTTAATAGATTCACAATATTTTACATATTCTTGTTTTAACCCAAACAATTGCAAACACAACACAGGTTCATCCAAAAAATAAAATGTTAAATATATGTGTGCCTCAATTATTCGCAATACTACTTTGTGCTACCTCCCTTTGACAAAATAACAGCTCTGAGTCTTGTCCTATAATGTCTGATAAGGTAAGAGAATCCATAGCAAGGGAACGGAGACCATATATCTCCATACAGAATCTCTCCAGATCCTGCAAATTTTGAGGTTAACACTGGTGGACTCTCTTCTTCAGTTCAGCCCACAGGTATTCTATGGGATTCAAGTCAAGGGACTGGGATGACCATGGAATGACCTTGAATTTATGGTCAGTAAACCATTTTTCTGTTGATCTTGATATATGTTTGGGATCATTGCCAACCACTGCCCATTTTAAGCTTCCTTTCAGAGGCAGTCAGGTGTTCATTTAATATCTGTTGATACAGTATTTGATAGAGTCAATGATGCCATGTATCCTAACAAAATGTCCAGGTCCTCTGACAGAAAAACAGCCTCAAAACATGAAATATTCACCACCATATTTAACCGTGAGCATGTGGTACTTTTCAATATGGCCAAACCCACCTCTGGTGTTTATTGCCAAAAAGCTCTATTTTGGTTTCATCTGACCATAGAATCTGATCCCATTTGAAGTTCCAGTACTGCCTGGCAGACTGAAGACGGTTAAGTTAGTTTTTGGATCAGAGTAGAGGCATTGTTCTTGAAACCCATCCAAACATTTTGTGGTCAATTAGGTGACGTTGGATTGTAGTTTTGGAGACTATCTGACCCCTTGACGCACTTGGCCACTTGAAGTATCCTCTTCACAGTATGTTGAGACAATATAGACACACATCCTCTTCCAGGATAATTCATAACATTTCCAGTTGACTGGAATGTCTTAGTTATTGCCCTGTTGGTGGAAAAGGACGTTTTAATGCTTTTGCTATTTTCTTATAACCACTTCCCATTTTGTGAAGCTCAACAACCTTTAGCTGCACATCACTACTATATTTCTTGGTCTTACCCATTGTGATGAATGTCTAAGGGAATTTTTCTGTGTTATAATATTTATACCCCCTGGGAAACGGGATGTCAATTTCCTGTTCCTAGTCACTCAGGTGTACTAAAAATTGTTTATTGTTATCAAAAGGTTAAACAATAAAGACCATTTTTGCAGCCTTCTTTGCTTATATTTACCAAGGATGCCAATATTTGTGGCAGGAACTGTTTATTGATTTTTTTATCTTCACCTAAATTCCAATAAACTTATTGTGGGGACTAACAGTATATTGGAAATCCTTGGATTGGATCACGTTTTGTTTCAGCATATAAAACTACTTTCACAGATTCTATAAGCGTATGGTGGGTAGAAAATCTAATCACTCCACTGTACAACATACTGTATGTATATATTTGTATTTATTAAAGGGCAGTTTAGTATCCCTGGCACCCCCACTATAGAAAAAGGCATACTAACATACTTAAAAAATGAAAAAATACTTAAGAGGCAGCCCTTACATTGTAGTTTTGCATTTTTTAATACAGAACACCTGTTCTTTAAAGTTCTTGATATCTTTATTAGACTAACATACAAAAACGTACCTTCATTATTATATCATACAGTAACCTCCTATTAAAATAAATCACTATGGCATAAACATTTTCATTTAAACAGTCATTCAATACAAATATGAAGTATTCAATACAAATCTGAAGCAAAAGTTGAGTAAATGGTAATTTATGTGTTTCTGACCACAAAATGTTTTCTTGGCTTGAGCAAAAATGGCTTCATGCCCAACAACCCCACCGTTCTGTTGGCTGGATTGTGTATTGCCAAAACTGTGTCTGCTGTTTGAAATTTGGTCTTGCTGACTGTTATGACTGAAGTACAATGGTTACTTTTATTTTGTTTTGGGTATTCCAATTTTGTGGGTTTGAGCAAAAAATAAAATAAATATAAAATAAAAATAATGTCCTGGAAAAGGATGAAACAATTCTGTCTTAATGTTGAAAACAATTAGGAAAACAAAATCAAAGATTCTGTAAATATGGTGTTTCCCTTTAGCAAACAAATGTTTTGTTCTCGACTTTTGCCATATGTATTTATTTAATGTCTGTGTGCATGTGTGACCAAGTTTTCAAGCTGTAATGACAACATTCCAGCTTTGGTTTACTGTGTATTTGCTACTTAAAAAATATGTACACAACTGGGCTGCAGAATCTGATGTGAAATTTGCACCTCCGGTTTAACCGTTTTGAGGGCTAAACCTCATATCACCCTCATCATTATCATCATTCTGGCTGAGAGTGAAGGTACATTTTTGAGAACGGGGGATTTATAGTAGAGGCAGATGTAACATCACATTTATCGATCCCTGGATGTTGCCATCAGACGTCTTTTTTTTAACAAATGTCTTGCATTTATACTTAAACACGTGAGACTTTTGCAAGGGGAGGGCTTATGTGCCAATGCGCACACCCGCTATACCACAGAAATTTTTTTTAGCCTCTGTAGTAATAGATATATACACTACACAGGACTACTCCTCATACAGCATACAACAAACAACAGTGTATGTAGCTGGGATTCAGGGAGCCAGCTACCCATTAACACTATGGCTGGCCCATTAACACTATGGAAGGATGTGCATAATTTACTTTTGTCCAGCAACGTAAACTCTTAAAAGACAGAGGGCTGGCATATTATTTCATATCCCAGTTACCACAAAAAAGACGGTAGTAGCAAGGTGTGGTTGGTGCCACTACCCTGGCTTAGGCATAGAGCAGCAAAAGAATATTAATACGGCGCTTACTCTGGAAGCTAGTCTGTCATTAAAAGCCATGTTTTCCAGGACACATAAGTTTTACATATTGCTGAGCAGCATTTTATCCAAGCTGGTCAGCAATATGTCCTCGAAAACAGGGCTGATGTGGTCACCCCCAGTGTATGCTGCATCATAATCCACAACAGTTTGTCTAAGTATAGGGCAACTGCAAAAGAGTCCTGTTGCATTGACCTGTTTCCTTCGCATTACATAAAAGAATTGTGACAAACTGATTGGCACTAAGGTCAAGAACTAATGCCTTTATACTCTAGTCTACCCATGGGGAACAAGCTTACATTATGTCTGAATCAGTTCTGTCTGGTAGGACTGCTTTGCTTGTCTATATCACTAGCCCATGCAAAGAAAACATTCAAGACAGCACTCAGGGCCTGGATTAGATTATATGTTCTCTCCTCCAACTATAAACCCTGGTTTTCAGTGATGATTAGGTTTAAGATATTATGGCACCAAATGTGTTGGATTACTAGATATTCAGTCATTCCAGGTCAAACATTGGCTTAAACTTTTATGTTTCATATTTAACAAGTCCTTTGTTAATTTGTGTAGATTCTGAATTCTGGGTCTATGTTTGTGGATTATAATAGTTTATTACTGTAGGCCATTGTGGATTTCCTTGTCTAATGTAAAGTAGATTAAAGCCTTATGAGTGTTTAAAAGTCAAACCTAATTTTGTTTAACTGATGTTATCTATGATGTATTTAAACTAAGTTTAGATTTATACTTTGTTTGTATAAGTATAAGTGTAATGTATATCTTAATTTTCAGAGGACCTTATGTTTTGAGGTAATTACAACCATATTTGGATCACTATATTATACAATGTTTTAGTTGATATTTTGTAAAAGATATGAATATTTAGAAAGGAAATTCAATACTAAATGATAAATACATTAATTATATGTTTTATTCACTTTATCCTATATATATACATCATGTTTGCTCGATTATAAGATGACCCTGATTACATGATGACCCCCCCCAAAATTTGAATATTAATTTAGAAAAAAAAGAAAAACCATGAATATAAGACTACCCTATAGGAAAACATGTTTTACTAGTAAATATTAATTCACATGCACGCTATTTTTTCATACTTAATAAAAACTTTGAGAAAAATTTTTTTTGTTTTTATTGCCAACCTGCCAACCTCTGATTATAAGACAACCTCAAATATAAGACAAGGGAGCATTTGCTCTGAAAAAAACTTGTCTTATACTCAATCAAACATGGTATATATATATATATATATATATATATATATATATATATATGTGTGTATATATGTGTGTTTATTCATTTATCCATTTTGTTTTGGTGCTCAGCAGGAAATGTGAGGTGGGACAATGTGTAGGAGGGTACAGAGTAGAAGTAGCCAACACAATCCTGCAATGAAGTGGAGGGCCAATCACATTGGTTATGGCTGTTACATACATAGTACATAAGGTTGAAAAAAAGACCTAAGTCCATCAAGTTCAACCCTTCTATCTAACCTTTCTACTCTTGACCAGTAAGTAGTGAGAAACAGATGAGAGTTAGATCACCACTGGGGCAGTGAACGCTAGACTAAGACTCAGTGTAAGCCTGCGGCTGTAGCTCTGTCAGCTCATCTCTCATACTACTATTATTAGTATATTACTAGTGCAGAAAATTTACTAAAATCAAACCAATTAGTTTCTTTTCTTAAACATACGTTTAGTGCTGGTATAGAGGAGGCTGGATTGCAGAAAATACATAGATTTGCAGCTGGACATACTACTAGTTCGTGTTTAAAAAAAAAAAAACAAATTGGTTATTTCTAGGGCTCTTTTGTATGTAAAAAAAAATAATTGTAGAGTACAAAAGGGAGGAGACGATGCACGTGCAGTGTGTCCAAGTGGTCCTTTAGCTAAACTCTTGTGTGCACCAGAGCCAGCTCCAGCATGGTAACTGTGGCCACCAAATAGTTTTGTACTGTTCCTGGGTTTTGCAGACAATCAAACCTCACTACCAACCTACCACTATCTTAATTTGAAAATGTATCAGACAGAGTGATTCCACTTTTTGTGGTGTTGACAAAGCAGTCAGATAGACCCAGGTATAACAGCTTAAACAAAGCAGAAGCCTTTTTTACATTTTACTCTTCACTGTTGTCACATGAAAATATATAATAAAATACTTACAAAAATGTTAGGGGTGTACTTACTTTTGTAAGATACTGTAACTAGGAGAAATAATCATCCACGTACCTAGAAAAGCATTTTTTGATGGCGGCTTACATAGTTTAGGTGGTTTTCTAATATAATATACACTACAGTTAAAAGGTTTGGGGTCACTTAGCTGTTCATGTAAAACAAGGACATTTCAAGCTGTGCTAACACATTTGCGAAAGGGTTTTCTAATGATCAATTAGCGGTTTAAACGTAAACGTGCCATTGGAACATATGGTTGCTGATAAAGGGCCTCTGTGCACTTAGGAATATTTTTCTTTTAAAATCTGCCATTTCCGGCTGCAATAGTCATTTACAACACTAATAATCTCTGCACTGTATTTTGATCTGTCTTATATTATTTTAATGGACAAAATCTAACTGACCCCAAACGGTAGATATATTGCTTGCTTTACTCTTTAAATACCATCAGCTTTTGCCAGACTGTAATTTAAGATTATATACCATATTAGATGTCTGGAATTCAGCAAATGGCTTTTCTTCTTACAAAGAAAAAAGTGAAAATTTGAATCATGTCTTGTAAGACTGAAGCAAATAGATATTTTCTGTTATATACAACCATTTCCTTCCAACAAAGGATGATGATATGAATATTGTAGGCATCCCCAACCCACCTTGCTGATTCTGCACACTCTGACAACAAGCCAACAGAGTTATTTGATTATTGTAATTGTATCCCAATTGGTTGTTTAGTTAGCCTCCTCCCCATTCACTTGCCCTATTCTTTTCAAGTCCTGATTTGCATGCTAATCTTATTAGATTTTCTGATAACACTGTGTTAAACGGTATACATTCTATTATGTACAATAAACAAGTTCTTTGAGTAAACCCTTAAGAAAATCTTGAGTAATCTTAGGGGTTACATGTTCACAGAAAGCTATACCTGCTTGGCAACGTTTTGGACCACCGGACTACTGTAAGGCTCAAGCCACTGTTTAGCAGAGACAGTTCAGGCACGACTGCCCCAAAAGTGTCCGGTGGCCCCTGGTACCATCACATTTATTGGGAGCAGTAAGATCCCTTCTCTTTCAAAAGGGATCCAAACAAACACTGTGTGAGACACCTACCTCACAGTCATAGTCCAGCTGCAACATTTCCCTCTGGCAGGATTGCCACGGGGCATGGTCGAGGTGCTGTCATCGCCAACTCGTCCGACGGATGTGTCACCCCTGCAGTCCCTAGCTCTGTGCTCCTGTCCGTTTGTTTCTCCTGTTCCTGACCAATGGATTAACCCTTTGTCTGCTGCCTGCCATAGTGACCACTGAACTAAGTCTGGCTTACCCGCTGCTACCACTGGTTGTCTGGTCGGTACAAATGTGGCCTGTCTGTTTTACTTCACCACAGTTAGTAACGATAGTCCCGCGATTCATATGCGCCTGCATCTGGACTCCTTTCAGTTCCATAGCATTAGCTGGTGCCTAACACACTGAACCATCACTAGCATTTGACCTGTTGCTGTATGTTATAAGAAGTTAAAAGCAGAAAAGAAATTCTTGTGGCTCGAGGGGATAGAGTAGCGGATGATTCAAAGCAGATCTCTTTCCTAATGCAGTTTTGCAACTCCACCATACTCCCAGTCTAGAGAGCCGTCTCTCTGCACCCAAATGTCAAAAACAGATGGAAGGACAGTGTGCCAAATTATCCGCTTATTAGAAGTGAAAGCACAGGTTGGCAGTATATGGCCCCCAGTACTAAAGCAAAGAGAAGAAAATGAAGATGAAAGGTACAACCCCTCATGGATACAAGATAATGTCCACATATGTAGAGTTAAGGGGGTCATTATGCTTGTTTTAATAAGGACATTAGGTCAGTTGCTGACGATACCACTGTCAGTCATCATTTTCATTATATCAGTAGATGTTGTGCAGACCACAGGGAGAAACTAATATAAACACAACCGTCTATCAGATTTGTGGTTCCAAGTCACTACCTGCATGTGGCAGTAAACATCCAACAGCAGTTTTAGGAATGACAGCTATCGAACCTAGTTTAGACACCAGTCTTCAGCTTCCATGAGTCAATATTGGGACCAAATATCTCCAAAACTATAAGAATGATTTAAAAAAAAAACATGCTATAGCTAGTTTAAAGCTGTGACGGGTTCTTACCCTTCAAAAAAAAGTTAGACATCACGCATAAAATTTTAAATCTCAAATCAGCCACCACAAAATAGCATAGTATACAATATTTTGTATTCATAAATATTCCTTATTAGAAAAACGTAAAACTGCTATTTAAGGCAATTGTTATGGAGGAGATATTTGGTAATGGAAAACTGTATTATATTATCAAATTTTTTAATGTCAGTGGAAACAATTAATATGCAATTGTCTGTCTAGCAATAATCTTTTACATGGCTTCAAGCCCAACGCAACAGTGATTTCATGTGTTGTTTATATGATTTTTATGGGAACGTTTCGAGGTTGAACACAAGAATACTACAGCCAGAAATGTATTTTAAATCTGTCCAAACAACCAGTCGGCTACATCCTCTGACCTCTTTGGACTTCCCTTTTATTTTGACTTAACATGGTGCCCTTGTATCAACATTTTAGTTAGCACAGTAATTATAATACTTGGAAATATATTAAAGGTTTCTGTAGACAGAACTGCCTAAAATATCTGGTGATACACCCAAGTAAAAAAACAAACATATGAAATTTTCACTTTAATTGTAGATTCAATAAGGAAGCACTTTACAAAAAAGGAATGAACCAAGCGTTAACAAGTCTTATTAATAAAAGATATAGAGGTTTGTAAACAATATATTTTGTGCTTAAAAATAGCAACCTAAAAATATATCAGTCTATATGTAATATTTTATTTATATAATAGAGAGCATGATAGAAGGAAAAATCAGGTCAAGGATGTGTTGCTTGGTTAGAGGAATTGTCACCAGGCCCGGACTGGCCATCTGACACACTGGTCAGATGCATGGTGAGCATAAAAAAGTAGCATGCGGACGCACATAACATGCCACCGGCCTATTGGATATATTTAAATTCTGTTCACCCAGTCTGAACCACAAAAAACTGCAACTTGGGAGTAATAACTTAATGATTAATAATCATACAAGTCCTGAAAATAGTTAAGATGGCTGCTCCAATAGTACACATAGGGTTGGTATGTAATACATATTTACTCCTTGTTATATATATATATATATTTACAATATACTTTCTTTTTAGTCTGTTAACCATACCGGAGGTTGTTTTGGCTACAGCTACCCAGAGCTCCCCTTGCGGGATGTGGGCAGAAAGTCCCGCTGATGCTGGTGGTCGGACCCGCTGATGTCGGTGAGCGGTCCCACTGATGTCGCGGGATACACTGCTGTTTAAGGAGGAAAATGGGTGGGGAGTGAGATGTGTCAGAACGCCGCTTAGACGACCCAGAGAGTTCTCAGGTATGCAAAGGCCTATTTCATTTACAGAAACTTCGAATGTATTATAAGAAATAGTGGTTTACTTTACATATAAATAAATTCATGCCTGCCAGCTTTACAATTTTAATAAAACTTTGTGTTTTAACCCCTTAAGTTGCAAGGACATTATACGTGAACATTATTTTAAAGTTTATTAATTTTATTTTTTCCTAAATTTTTCTATATTATTAAATTCGGAAAGTATATATTAAGTTAAAAATAACAAATGTTTATACAAAAAAAAATGTACATAGCTTCTATATAACTTTCCCCTAAGGGTATAAGGATTCTTGAAAGAAAGTATTTTTGGTTGAAAACATGTTATGAAAATAATCATGTGAAAGTGAAGATACAGCTGATGGTGCATGAAATTATTCTTGTAGGTTTGGTAACATGATTAGGTTTGCTGAAATCAGCTTGTATACCAAATGATCTGTGAGGAATTAGAAATTAGAAAAGCATTTTGTTAGATTTCAGATAAAGTACCAAACATTTTTATACTGCTTCAGTAGAACAGATTTATCACTGACAAAATATTGTATTGGATGTACATTACTTTATTGTTGTCTTTATTTGCTTGAGTACCTCTACAGAAAGGCTCTGTAACCAAAGAACTAAGAGGTTTGTTTGGGTTATTATTACTGAACAGTATTTGCATTTGACATTTACATTTACTTACCTTGCTTTATAAAAGCAGGTAATATAAGGAATCACATCTGCAATCCTGATATTAAATATTTCATTTTTATACAGTGGTGTCTCCAGCTTTCATATTTGGGGGGGGGGCACATGGGGGGACAGGCACCAAAATGCTACCATATATACTTCATATATATACATATATATAGGTGTGTGTGTATATATATATATATATATATATATATATATATATATATATACCGATACATTAGTTGGAGAGAGCCCTGCTCGCAAGCTTACAATCTTGAGAGAATGGGGTGACAAACATAAGGAAGAGAGAAAGGGTGAGAGGTAGTGGAAGTAGGTAGTGAGTTCGGTGGAAGTAGGTTCCAGAGATATGGGGCATCCCGAGTGAAATCTTGTAGATGGGAAAAGGAAGAGGTGATAAGTGAGGAGGATAGCCTTAGCCCATGGGAAGAACGCAAGGATCGAGTAGGAGAGCATTTGCTTATGAGCACACCTGGGAACTTCTGGGCTCCGGCTACCCGGAGCCTTCCCTTGCGTGATGTGGCCAGGAGTGCACACTGATGTTAGTGGGCAGTCCCACTGACGTTAATGGGAGTTCCCACTGACATCGGCGGCGTTCCCGCTGACATTGGGGGAGTTCCCGCTGACGTCCGGGGCATTCCCGCTGATGGTAGCGGGAAACACCCCCTTTTAAAGGAAAAAAATTGACAGGGAGCAGAGGATTCGGGTCTTAACCCGGAGAACCGGAGGAGCAGCGCACACCTGGCAATCTCTGGGTCAAACCCTTATTAGGGAAGAATTGTATGGAGGAACAGTGTTATAGAGGGCCTTATATGTTAGTACCAGGATTTTAAATTGAATTACAAAGGTAATTGGGAGCCAGTGGTGGGTTTCACAGAGTGGGGAAGCAGAAGAGGAGCGGCGTGCAAGGAAGATAAGCCTAGCAGCAGCATTTAGGATATTCGTTAGACATGCATTTTTAACAATTTACTTGTTTCTTTCAAGTAAAGACTGCAATTGAAATGTGATTTCAAAATAACAGCTGAACTGACAGTTTTTCTTCTTTAATTTAATAATATAATAATAATATTGCCAATATATTTTATATTGAAAAAAATTGCACCCCAGGACCCCCCCAATTGAAACACCGTTTTTTTTCTGCAGCCACGAGGAAGCACTGATTGACACGGAGGAGGCGCCACTTGGTGCCCCTCTCTCTCCTCCGTTTCAATCTGTGCTTCCTCGTGGCTGCAGAAAAAAAAAAGAAAACGGTGTTTTAATTGGGGGGAGCACATGGTGGGACACCCCTGCCGACACCACTGTTTTAATAGTGCAACAACTTTCTGGTTTTGCTGTCATTTTGCTGACAAACCCAAATATTTTAAGACAATACAGCCATTTTAGTTTTCCAAAGTTAGTTAGTAATAAAATTAGGGCTGCAACAACTAATCGATAATAATCGATAATGAAAATAGTTGCCAACGAATTACATTATCGATTAGTTGAAACGATTTTATCCAATATAAAATGAGGGTTTTTCAGAAAATGCTCTGAAAAATACCCTTCGTCTTATAATCCGACCTCAAATAGAGGTCAGATGAAAACACTAAGATCCAGATCCCCCACAGCGCTGCAGGGGACCCGGATCCTCCTCTCTGACAGCCAGCAGGCGCCTGTGCGACTTCTATGAGGGAGCACCAGCGTGACATGAGCTTCCGGTGCTCCACTGGCAAGCACTGGTGGAGGTTGTCTGCGTGCATTGCGCAACATTTGCCAGCTGTCCCTACTAGACACTAAGGAGTATGGAGCACGGCGGGGGGTGCAGAGTGGCATATCAGGGACACAGTGGTATATAGGCGGTATAAGGCATATTTGGGGGTGGGCAGAGTGGCATATCAGGGGACAGAGTGGCATATCGTGGGTTATAAGGCATATCAGGGGTTATAAGGCATATTAAGGGTATAAGGCATATTTGGGGCAGAGGGGCATATCTGCGGATATAAAGCATATCTGGGGGGCAGAGTGGCATATCTGTGGTATAAAGCATATCAGAGGGCACTATGGCATATAGGGGGTATAAGGCATACACCCCCTTATACCCCCTTATATCTGGGGGTATAAGGCATATCTGGGGAGGGTGGAGTGGCATATCCGGGGGTATAAGGCATACAGGGGTCAGAGTGACAAGCTTGGGCTCAAATGTGCATAACTGGGGGGGCAGGTAGGGAAATAAAAACAAGAAATGCATTTTTCTCAAAGTTTTTTTTATTCTGCTGTTTGTTTTTAACATCCAGTATGTTCATTAAATTATTTTAAATAAACGAAAAATGTACATTTATTTATTATCCGATTCATCGAAAAAATAATTAGCCAACTAATCAATTATAAAAATAATCGTTAGTTGCAGCCCTAAATAAAATGTAGTACCGATGAAAACAATAGTTTTTAGGTTCATTTAAAAAAAAAAACATGCTTATAGTAGACATTATTTTGTGATTTTCTAAAATCATAATATTATAATGTCTTCAAGCTAAAAATATGGCCAAGGTAGCCTGGTAGAACTTTCTAGTGTAATAGAAATAGAACTTTTCCAGTACTTGAATGCCGGCTAATCCAATGTTTTAGCCCAATAAAATCTAACGGGATTATATAAATGTTAATGATACATTTTTGGTTTTAATTTTAGTTGCAAACTTTGAAAATAGGTAGGCTTATCTACAAAACGTGAGCTATTTGTCAGTTGCTTCAGCTAACCACATGGGCATTCTTTCCTTGGGCCATTTGGACTAGAGTTTTGCTGTTAATTAGATGCTACCTTAACTGACAATGTCGTCTCCACCCTGGCACCTTTTTCAATGCCATGAATCTACGTTACTGTCAATTCTAGCTACAGTACAATTCTAATAAAGATAACAAAGGCACAGTTCTCCATTTAATAAGCTGTTCACACTACTGAAACCCGGTTCATATACCAGCCATAGAGGGCTCATCTCTTATAGTTTTACCCTAAATAGATGTTCTTGATTACTCATCACCTTCTCCTTATCTTAAATGTATTTATATTCTCACAGAAGAAGCTGTTTGGTGAGTTTATCCCTTAACATTACTTTAAGTCACATCAACTTTAATACAATTTTTCATGCAGATTAGTATTATAGCTATCAAAGGTGGAAACCCACCAAGAGTTTACAAAAAGAAAAATTTTGATTATAGATATTGTTGAAAAACATACTGTTGCTCTGTTTAACATTAGATAATCCTATTGAACCCAGTCAACGACAAATGATTCAACACAAGAAAAACTCAACTTTATTATAGATGCCTTGCAATTGTAGAACTTCATTAAACTCAAAAGGGCTGACAGACTCAACAACCAACTTAATTGTGGACATGATAGACAAACTTTTATTATGTCCTGACTGACAGACTTGACCTCTGACTATCACTACCAACTCACCGGACAGACTTGACAATTTAATCGACATCAACTTGATAGACGACATGTTCAACTTGAGAGTATCATGTAAGTAGAATAGTTGTTGTTTGAGGTAGCTCAGTTGTGTGCTACTACGTGGTCATTACTGTAACCAACTCAAAATCTTAGTAAAACATAACTGACTATATGTATTCTTTAATACTCAAAAAAATTGCACCAAATGGTACGGGAGAAACATGTCACTCAGTAAAGATACTAAACATTCTATCTACAGGATACATACAAGCTTCACCAAATTAGACAACATGTATTGGTATTCTTATTGCAACCATATGACTGCTTAAATTGAGACTGTCCTCTACTTTATTACAAATCGGAGAGGTGGAATTAAAGATTTGGCAAACAATATCAAATAGAATAACTGCAGGGATTTTTATTTCCAGCTAAACAATTCTCCACAAGCTGTGTAAACTTTGCTTAGATAATCACATTTTATATTAAAGCAAACACTATCAGTAACATTTGCCAGTTTTCCTGCTGAGCAGTCTTAAGTAGTCATAATGCAGGTGGTACCTTCTTGGATGAACTATATTTATTAGACAGGCTCTCATGAACTAAACAACATAGTGAATAATTATTTTACATAAGGGTCTATGGAAGAACCCTTCATATCTAGAATGTACTATGAAAGACAGAACACATATTCAGGAAACATATAAAAATATGCTCCTACTAAGTACTAATACAACAATATCAACAGTTATGTAAGTAAATACCTTGTAAATTTGTGCATTTGGATTAAAACATCCAAAAAAGAGGAGGGACCCCAACGAAACTAATGAAAATGAAGCAGAGAGCTTCAAATTTTCATAAGATTTAATTTCTTGTACATTGAGGGTCTTTTCTGAAAAGGCTAATGTATGATTATGATTAATAGCTAAGAACTGAGTTAGGGTTGTTTATACAATTTGAAGTTGATCTGCATATTCATTAGAAACATACACAGAACATGATGGCAGGTAGCAATTATTTAGCAAACCTACTCTGCTAGACATTTTTCTTCCTGTAAAGGAGTCCTTGGTCTCATCTTAAATTCACTATAGCTTCATGCCTATTTCATGCATGTTTAGTCTTTCCCAATTTTTATCCAGCAGCCCATTCACCATTTTAGTAGTCCTTCTCGGAACTCTTTTCAGAATCTCAATATAGTTCAGGAGTTGGCATAACCACCCTCTTTTAACTGTTGGCATTCTTACAGTGTAAGCCTTGTCCACTCATATGGAAAGGGTTTTATCAGATTATAGGCATAGAATGTATAAGTAAAAAATATAATCTAACCTATGAAATGAACACATAGATTGACTTCAGTATCAGTTGGATATTTGCTTATAACCATCCACATGAGATTTGAGAAGCTGATATGGTACACTTACCATAACAACGTATCCTCTGATATGATAAGAATGTGTGGCATACATGCTCCTTCCAATGACCCCCAAGAAAAATCACGCATAACCCTTGTTACACATCATTGCACATAATTTTAACATTTTAGACCTAAATTCTGATATTTACCAAAATGTAAGTGTTTCAGTCTGTCTGTAGATAATCCTCAGATGAGGTCCAAGTGCTTAGAAATGCAATCCAGAGCTTAAAAAACTTTACAATTATATGCAGTGAAGCTCCAAGATTTTTATACATTTGAATTACCTCATTGACTGCAATCAAAAAGAAAAGTAAAAATTATTTCCATAATTACATTACTATTTGTGTATTCTTTTCCTGAGATGTGCTGTTCAAGATATAATGCTAGTATGGGTGGATCCAATTAAAATCAGTATCCAGAGTTGTGTCTCTTGGATGTTTCTCAGGCAGGGTTCTCAAAATAGTTCAAACCAACAGTAATTATCATTAATAGTCTCTAGGGTCATTGAGTCATGATTAGAGGTTACATATGGCCAGTTTTTGTTCAGTCTGGTAAAAGTAAGTTTGTCTTTGGGTGCAATTCTACGTGAACCATTAAGTGTTAATGCACATCTCAAACATTAACAGTTTGTACCAGGTGTGTAACACATATACTCTATATATTAGTATTTTATTCTACAGCCATACAGGCCTAAGATTCTTGTTGTTGACTTTGTGTTAAAAAAGCAAAAATCAGGAGCAGGCACGTAGCATCTTAAGTGTGTCTTATAATAATTTTCACTTACACTTAATGTCTAGTGAGTTTTATGTTGGTGATATTATTATTGTTTATGCAGTACAATTAAATTGCACATAAAACATGGTAAAAACATTTAGCAAAGAACAGTAACATTTCTTTTTCGAAATGCTGCCAAATTATGCCAAAATAACCTGTTTGCTACAGATCATTTTAAAACCATAAATAATAATAACAAAAAGTGTGTACCAGTTTTTTTATATACAGTTTTACCAGTGTTTTAATGTCCTGTTTGCTTACTGAAACCATCATCCAGTTAATGCTTTCTTTGTATGCATACTCTCTACACTCACATAACAAAAATAGTTCTGAACAGTATTGTGTTTTATGGTCTGTTAGAAAACATCTGTAGCACAATATTATAAGATGTGTGAAGATCCTCTGTTCTAATAAAAAGGGTTATTGAAGGTTCTCAGACACTAAAGCGTTGTTTGGATTGTGTAGTTGAGAGTTTCAGAAGATAAACATGTCCTAAGGATGAAAAGTTATCACATTAACTAATCCATACACTTCCTCTTGAGCTCATTAATTTGAAAAGCTCCACAGGAAACAATACAAAATGTGTCACATTTCACTGCGATAGCTTTATGCGTCAATCCCCTAATTTATCTATAAAACCGGAAAAGGTTTTTGAAAAATATAACACTCAGATGTAGCTTTCACTGTTTAGATTACTAGAATTTGTTTAAAATTCTGCCAAATATGTAGTCTCTTGTTTTACTTTCATATCTTTATGACAAAAATAGAACTAGTATCATTCCAATTTTAGTAAACAGGAAAATTAATTGGAAAATCAACCTTTTTGTATGGGATAAAATATAATGAAAAACTGGCCTAGTGTTCCAATATTTCCAAGTATCCAATCCTGGAACCACTGTGTAGTTCTGGATTTCAGGATATCCCTATGTCACTTCAAACTTGTTAAAGAAACACTATCAAGAAAAAAGATCTACTTGTGGATATATGCATTTTTATATAATAAGGTAAAATAGTAAGGTATTTTACACTTTTCTGTATTAGACCTGATTAGCAACTAATCTTTTTTTTTTATAAAAAAAAATGGTAACTCAGACTGTACTTTGTAAATTTGCTTCTGTTGATGTTTTAGATTAAAGCAGATATTTGTTGGTGGTTTATACACAATATACGTGTTTAAGAATGCTGCTGATTTCCTGGATTTTCCATTGTTTACATTTAATTATAAGACATTTACTAGTCTGATGCAAGTGCAAGCAGTTTGTAAAGTTTTTTGTTTGTTTATTAAATGTGAATTGTATATTGGTCTCAAACTATTTTAGACCTGTAAATGATTTTATGGAAGTTAAGTTGACAATCAAATTTAATTTTAAGTGTAATGGTAGTTTAATAAATGACCAGGTTTAGGTAAGAAAGCATAGATAAAGTGTTTTGTGGCCATGGGACAGTAGGTTGTCCATAGCTGTTGCATGCTTTCTCCACACCATTTTTTGTCATTATTCAGAGATCCTGATTTGTTCAACAGAAAAGCCATTGAACATCATCAAGATCTTTTCTTGATTAAGAAAATAACTAATAAACTTAGACCATTTACACGTTGTCACGTTTACATTTACCATCATAATACTACAGAATGTCCAACTGTACAAATTAGTCTCTTCACTAATGTCCAAATTGTCAGCTGAGCAACAAAGGCCAAGTTGAACATCATTTTTCTCTTCTCAATAAGTAAAGTTGCTATTCATATGTAAACAGAATAGGTAGCTCAACAATATAGAAAATAGGACCAAATGAGAACTAGTATTAAAATAAGGTTGTGTACCCTGTACAACCTGAAACAAATGGATATAAAAATTATTACTGTTCTCTAATGAGATCCCTAAAATGATATGTTAGTATACAACTGGTATTGTTGTGTGTGCGATGTTTTAGAATGTTTGAAAGTATCTAATCAGTAAAACCATATACAGTGATATAGAAACATAGATACATTTATTAAAATAATTACAAAAATAGGGTATATTTTAACTTTCCTATAAAATAGGGTATATCGTTAAGATAAAAATTGAAAAAGAAATAAAAAGTATATAATAGGAAAGTGCTGGTTATTGGAATAACACAATATGCTCAAGGTAGTTGATTATTGCATCAAAATATAACGTCAGAGACCGAGTAGATGACACAATGATACTGCTGTATTGTTGTGTAAAGTTGTTCAAATGTTATCCGCTGTGAGAAAAGAGTATATCATATTATTCACAGGTTGTAGGTGATAACACTTATCAATGTTCAATATGTCTTCTATGAAGACTTCCTTAGCGATCCTTTCTATGAAAATGTTTTTAAATGCCGTATGTCTTAAGATTTGGATGTGGTGCTATGCACCTCTCACCGATCTTCTTATGTTGTATCCCACGGAGCTCTCACATTTACCCTGTAGGTTCTGTCGACCGTGTAGGGAAATAGTATCGAATTTAGATAAATTTAATATTGGAAAGTCAACTATTTTTCTTATTGGAAAAGCATTTAACCAAGGTTTATTTCAAATGTTTCATTATTTCCAGTGATATTAAATACCTTTTTCCATTTCATATTGTGTTAGTATTTGGTTTAATACCGTATTTGCTCGATTATAAGACGACCCTGATTATAAGACAACCCCCCAAAATCTGAATATTAATTTAGGAAAAAAAGAAAAAGTCTGAATATAAGACGACCCAATAGGAAAAAAGTTTTACTAGTAAATGTTAATTCATGTAAATTATGTAAACTATTTTTTTTTAAATAAAAGCTATGATTGAGAAAAATATTTTTTTGTTTTTATTTCCTATTATTTTCCAACCTGCCCCCTAGTTATGCACATCTGGCTTGTCACTCTGCCCCAGAAATGCCTTATACCCCCTTTATGCTACTGTGCTCCATGATATGCCTTTTAACCCTCTAAATGCCACTGTGCCCCATGATATGCCTTTTAATCCTCTATATGCCACTGTGCCCCATGATATGCCTTTTGACACCCTATGTGCCACCCTGCCTCCAGATATGCCTTATACCCCGATATGCCACTTTGGTATGTAGGGGGTTAAAAGGCATATTATGGGGCAGAGTGGCATATAGGGAGGTATAAGGCATTTCAGGAGGCAGAGTGGCGTATAGAGGGTTAAAAGGTAATTCTGGAGACAGAGTGGCATAAAGGGGGTTAAAAGGCATATCTGGAGGCAGAGTGGCATTAAGGTGGTTAAAAGACATATCTTATAGTACTCTGCCTACAGAACTGCCTTATGCCCCCCACTTAACCCCCCCCCAAACTTACCGGTGCTTCTGACTCCCCGGTGTGTTGTCCGGGCAGCAGGTAGACGTCTACGCGATTCGCGTAGGCAACTTCCGGTGCAGCCGGAAGGAGGTGCGGTTAGCAACGGGGGTTGTCTGTGTTATTAATATTATAATAATAAGTCACAGAGAGTGAGGGGCGCTGAGCGGAAACTTCACGAGCAATCGCTCGGCGCCCCTGCCCTGGACCTAAATGAAAACATCGTTTTTTTTGTTTAACTACTTTTTACCATGCCAGGACCCATTGTTTTGGCTTGTGAATTTGTATATAATGCAATTATATGATTTATATATATGATTTTATATAACCACAAAAAAAGTGATTATCAAAAGCCTTGTCGGCATTAAGCGATGGAATACCCTTGATTCTGGCTTATTCTAGGGTATTTAACAGCCTCTTTACATTGTTAGATGACTCACATCTGGAAACAAATCCCACTTGGTCCTGGTGTATTGGACAAAATATTTATGATTTGATATCTGTGTTTATTAAAGATTTATGACAATAATTGGCTGGTTTATCTGGATTTTTGGTTTTAAAATTGGCAAAATTGTTGGTCTAATAATCTCGGGAGGAATCTTGCCACTACATCTTATTAAAGGTATTTGTAGCATAAGGGATCAAAAATCCCTAAATAATATATAACTAGATTTGTAAACTCATCAGGGCCAGGAGCTTTATTATGTTTTAAGTTTTTGATAACCTGTAATACTGTTTCAGCAATTATATTATTTAATACTACCACTTGTTCATTTCTTAATTTTGGTAAATTAATGTCTTTCAAATATTTTATTATTATTCTTTAAAGGTCATTTTATTTAACAAATTATATAGTTGTGAGTAAAATTCCTTGAAAGTATATCCTAGTTGCTGAGGGCTTTAAAAAACTTGTCCATTTAGGATTCGATTTTTTATTCTTGCTTTTGCTCTCCTTTTATGTAGTTTTATAATAAATTAAAAGCATTATTACCTCTATAGTACCAGGTTTGTTTAAATTTCTGTTTTCCCATGGACAGATCATTTAATTTTCTTTTTACGTCTAACATTGTTTCATATTTAAGGGCATATTTTTTTTCTCTACATATGTCATTTAATTCTATTTGTAGTTGATTTAATATAGACTTATATTTACTTATAAGTTCTGTGGTATTTTTATTAGAAATACTTTGATTACACTTTTATTAATTTACTTACTATACCATTGGTTCTGATACTTCTTTATTAATGTTTTCTTAAAATACATTTTTGTGGCTTCTAATAGGATATGTTTATTACACTCAGAGGATATGAGTTTTTCATTTCGCCTTCATGCTGATCTAGTTTTTGTATCATAGTTAGATTTTAAATATAATATTAAGTTTGAATAATCTGTCCTTGGAACTTAAAATCTTTTCACATGAGAGAGACCCTTCCTCTTTTACGAAGAAATAGTCCAATCTGGAGTAGCTATTGCTATTCTTTTTCCTGGTTTTATCAGCTGTTGCCCCTAATGATGGGCATTTATCCATTTTGCTATCTAATATAGCATTGAAATCACCCTACTACTAATAATCCTTGAGCAACGTTATCCATTTTGTATATTATACATTTTATGATAGCTATTCATAGTGGAGTACTGTATATAATATTGGGAACATTTTGATTAGTTAGAGTTACATTATCTGCAGCTTTCCAGTGAGTCTCTTAAATGAAAGCCATTTTACAATAAATGATTTGTGATTATACTGTGTTTTTGGAGAGGAATTTAATCTTTGCAAGTTTATTGATAAGAATGTAATATTTGAATTTCCTACTCCTCCTGGTTCTTTTATGATAGGAGCTTTAGACATAGTTTCGTTTTAACATTTCCAATTCCCATTTGTTAAATGTCCCTATCCATTTTTTTCACCAATCTACCCAATTGTTCACTCTTCCTGTTTATAAGCGTTCTAAGAAGAGGGTAACTCGATAATTGTACAATGTGTGAAATGCTGTGAAATTGTTGGTGCTATATAAATAAATGATAAATGTCTACAAACACTCTTCCTTCTAAGGGATAACTCAGGGGCGTACCTAGAGTATTTGGCACCTGGGGCGGATCCTGTATGTGGCACCCCCCCACACACACACACTTTAAAACTGCATAGCTTCTATCATTATATACTGGCGCAGACACTGAAGGTGGTACAGCATTACTGTTATCATTATATACTGAGGCAGACATTGACGGTGGTACAGAATAACACCTATCACTATATACTGAGGCAGACATTGACGGTTGTACAGCATAACACCTACCACTATATACTGAGGCAGACAATGACGGCGGTACAGCATAACACCTATAACTACTGTATTTGCTCGATTATAAGACGAGGTTTTTTTCAGAGCAAATGCTCTGAAAAATACCCCTCGTCTTATAATCGAGGTCGTCTTCTAATCAGACCTCAAAATGTCCGCTGGGGCCATGCTGCTTACCGGGCTTTGGTCGCGTGCAACAGAAAGCTAGTAGAGTGTCACACAACTCTGCCTCCTTCCTCTGGGGGTGGGGCCAGAGAAGTTGCTCGCACAGCCGAGCCCTGCAGAAGTCTTCGAGTGGGAGATCTGCAGTTCAGGTAAGGGGGTGGGGGAGGGTTTTTGTGATTAATGTGTGAAGTGTGTGTGATTAATGGAATGAATGAGTATTTAAATGTTTGTGAATGAGTGTGTGTTAGTATGGATGTGTAAAGGGGTGGTGGTGGTAGCATGGCATAGGGAGGCTGTACTCCTGTCATCCCCAGGTTCCAGCATGTACTGGCTGCCTTGGCTTGATAGGAGTGTGATTGCTGTTAGCAGTTATATATATATATATATATATATATACCTCCAGAAATGCCTTTTAACCCCCTATATACCACTCTGCCCCATGATATGCCTTTTAACCCCCTATATGCCAGAGCAAAGGCATATCATGGGGCAGAGTGGCATATAGGAAGGTATAAGACATTTCTGGAGGCAGAGTGTCATATAGAGGGTTAAAAGGCACATCATGGGGCAGAGTGGCAAATAGGGGGTATAAGGCATTTCTGGGGGCAGAGTGGCAACCCTGGGGGCAGATGTGCATAACTGGGGGGGGGGGCAGGTTGGCAAATAAAAGGAAATAAAAAAATATATAATTTTCTCAATCATAGCTTTTATTAAATATGAAAATATTGTTTACTTGAATCAATATTTACTAGTAAAACTTTTTTTCCTATAGGGTAGTCTTATATTCAGGCTTTTTGTTTTTTTCCTAAATTAATATTTAGATTTTGGGGGGTCATCTTATAATCAGGGTCATCTTATAATCGAGCAAATACGGTATATACTGAGACACACATTGACGGTGGCACAGCGTAATCCCTATCACTATACATTGAGCCAGACATTGACAATAGTGCAGCATAACTCCTATCACTATATACTAAGCCAAACATTGATGTGGTGTAGGCCTACCACTTCATTGTCTGGCTTAGTAGTAGGGATGCACCGAAACGAATTCTGGACTGAAACCGAAAATGCAGCATTTACCTGGCTGAAACCGAATATGACCCCCCCACCATCAAAAAAATCTAACACTTTTATTTAACCCCTTCAATACCAGGGGTTTTTGGTACCTCAAAGCCCAGAGCAATTTTGCAATTTTTGCGCTATGTCGGTTCAGAGATTATTCTCTTTTCCTGTGAATGGTGTACCCGTGTAAACTATATATTGTTTTTTCAAGGAGAGATAGAGCTTTCTTTTGATATCATAGTTGGATGATTCGCTGAAAATTTAGAATGAGAAATTTAGTAAAAACTAGAGAAAATTAGAAAAAAAAAACTGATTTTATTTATATTTTCCCTCTGAATCCTCACAAAATTAGGTAAAGTGATGGAAACCCCCTCCAAGTTTATCAATTCAGGTGTCCTGATTTCAGAAATACCTAATTTATATAGATTTTCCATATTTTCCCAGCACCAGGGAGCATACTATAAGGTGTACATTTTTTGTATAATCTTTATGCCTATGGCTTAACGGGTTTGGGGGTTGTGAACGGGGGCAGGAGGGTTATACTGGCTAGATGTTATGCTAGGGCAATGGGATGTAAGGTTTTTTAATTATTTTTTTATTATATTTTTATATATATATATATTTTGTTATATTATTTTAAATTTTTTTTGTATTTTTTATATATTTATTTTTACACAAAACATGGTTTCTTACTCCCCTCCCCGCACCGATCACACTGTGATCTCTATGCAGTTCCTCACAGACGTGCACAGAGATCGCAGCGTCTCTGTGCCTCATCGGAGGACAGGATATCCCCCGCAGGGAATGCCTGATCGCGCGATCGGGCATTTGAAACTGCCCGATCGTGCGAACGGGCAGTTTGAAATTTAACAGCTTACCGGCTTTCATGCCGGAAGCTGTTACAGCAGATTGGACAGCAGAAAGCCGGCAATGCCGGCTTCTGCTGTCAGTGGGGAGTCCAGGCTGTCAAACGACAGCCTGGTCTCCCGTGCAGCGGCAGGGATGTGTCCCTGACGCTGCAAGAAAGGCTGGATGTACCGGGACGTCCAAAGGGGTTTCTTAATAGGCGTTTTTTGGACGTCCCGGTACGCCTATAGGGGATTGAAGGGCTTAAAGTAAGTAACACACCAAAATAGGAAAAAAAAAACAAAAACAATATTAATATATATATATATATATATATATATATATATATATATATATATATATATATATATGATTGTTAACAGCAATCACGCTCCTATCATGTCCAGGGATACCCAGATTCCAGCATGTACTAGCAGACTTGGCATGATAGGAGTATGATTGCTAACAGCAATCACACTCCTATCATGTCCAGGTTCAAGCATGTACTGGTTGCCTGGGCATGATAGGAGTGTGATTGCTGTCAGCAATCATATATATATTAATATTGTTATTATTATTGTTCACATGTGAACTCAGCACTGGAGGCATAGAATCAGACATACAGATCCCGTATTTGGAAGTATACAATAATAATGTATGGAAACATAGCATTGCAGGTATAGATCAACTGGAAATCATATAAAAGCTAAGCAATAAAGGTAGAGATAAAACTACAGGCATAGATGATAGGTTGCACAACGCAAAGCCAGCCCTGGCGTCCACACTGCCCACATAGAACCTGACCAGCACCCAGATTACACACATAGGACCTGCCATCTTTGTCCCAAAACAGCCTAGCATGAGTCAACTTTGTCCCCAAACAGCCCGGCCTGTGCCATCTTTGTCCCATAACCACCCTGCCTGTGTCATCTTGGTCCCCAAGCCTCAAACATCCTGTTTGTGCCATCTTTGCCTTTCCACAAATCAATTGTACATCTATCATACACACAAACACTTTTACAGTCACTCACTAATTCACACTTTCATTCACATAATTAATTCACACAATCATTTATTCTCTCACTCATTCACACAAATTTTCCACACATTCATTCTCACTCATTCTCACTGTTCATTAATGCATTCTCACAAACTCATTATTTCCCTCATTCTCACAATGCATCCACACATTCATTTATTCTCTCACTCATTCTGTTTATTTATTCCAATATACTTACTACCCTCTTTCTCACTATCTACCTTTCCCCCTTCTCACTCCCTTCTGCCCTATCAATCCATTCTCACTCCCTTCTGCCCTATCTATCCCCTATCCCCCCATCTCACTCCCTTCTCCCTATCTACCCCCTCCTAACTATCTACCCTCTCCCCCTTTGAAGTTCACTTACCTTTCAGGAGTCCTGCGGTGGGGGTGCAAGGCCTCTGTCTCCCAGCTCTGCCACTGTATGGAACAGTATAGAGTGATGGGAGTTAAGATGTACTTTAGAGCATAATTATATAATGAAAAAGACACTGGAAATGGTACAGCATAACACCCATCACTCTCACACATTTACAGTACCAATCCACACTTACCAATCCACACTTATCAATCCACACATACCAATCCACTCTCGCTGTCACTCTCACTGAAACTGAATGCTTTCCTACCTTTCCTCTTTTCTCCTTACAGCAGTCAGCTCCTTTTCCTCCTCTCCGCTCCTCTTCTTCAGTTCTTCTTCAGTTCTTCTGTCTTCTTCCGGTTCAGAGGGCATGGACGGCGGTGGGCGTGGCTTCAGTGTTGTGTGCTGGGATCTCCTTGAACCGGCTTAAAATCACTCAAGGGAGCCGGAGGTCTGTTAAAGACCTCTGATACCGCTCTCTTGCGAGCCTGCTCCTCCAGCGGCGGGTGATGAGCGGCACCCGGTGCGGACGCTAGGTACGCTACTGAGTATTCTACAGAGAAACATTGATATGGTTGATTTTAAATAACTGTAAAACATACAATAATACAATAACTGTATTTTTCTATCCATCAAGTTTATTGTTTTAATACATCTTATTTTTTATTATTCCTTGTTCTATCCATCACATTTATTGTTTTAATACATCTTATTTTTTTATTATTCCTTGTGTGTCATTTTTCTGTGTCCGGTCATTATAGGAAAGGCATTAATCCTTTTCATGGCATACCAATAAATCACCTTTTTCAACTGATGCAGGCATCCGCGTCATTTGGCTATAATAACAGTACTCCGCTACAGTCTTAATGTTTATCATGACTGATAGGTAGAAGTTGATGCAAACATGAACATACATTGCATATTTTGATTTTTTTTGTTAATGTATTTTTTTCACTGGCACCTGCTTCCAAATCCCTTGTGGAGCTCACTGCTAATACTCTCAGTAAAGTGAATTTTGTAATTTTTTTTATTCAATTACAACAAGGCTAGACAAATTCATGTAAAATTCGTAGCCTAATTTAGAGCGGGGTTGAGTTTTCTTAACGTGGAATAATATTTCTGACTTAATTTATCTTTCTATATTTTTCTACTTGCCTTTTAACCAAGGTATTTGTGCCTTCTAAGTAATCAAGTAATGAGTTTTTGCTTGTATGACTAGTGTAGAGATTCATATACCTAATGTGGTGTGACGGGATGAGGGTCTGTGCAACCAATAAGCAACTGTTTTATCAAACAGTTTAGTTATCAAATTATCCCTTTGGAAGTGACTGTGAATGTTGTGGAATAACCCAAATAAGTCTATTATTGTTACTCCTAATTCAGTTTTGTTATGCATATAATTTGGGATGGTTTACTATTGTTGGTTCATTTTCCTGCTACACTCCAAGGGTTGGCTTTGAAAAGGTTCAATTGACACTCGCATATCGTGTCTTTGCCTCTCCTTGCATGTGCAGGGTATTTCTATCAGCTTTTTACAGATTTTTCAATCACCAATAACACCATTTAATGTAATTCAACTGAATTTGACTAGTTTCTTTCTGTGCTCGCCTTTAAGGATTTTCTGTGCACATTAAGATTTTGTTAAAAATTAAAAGATCACATCAGCGAGAGAAAGGAAAGGCATGAATAGGCTTATGTGGGTTGAGCTGCAGAATGCAGTCAAGGAAGCAAGCGTGACCTCACAAAATGCAACAACATAACCAGAACTGCCATGGTGGTCCTGCAATTAGGGAATCCTGGAAAACTACCAAAAACATATTAAATATAAAGTTTTGAACATAAAATAAGAGCTTGGTTTTAGAGACCGAGATGCAAAAAGACCATTTCCCGGTGACTGACCACATTTTCAAGCCTTCTACAGCCAACTATAAAAGTCAAGCTATTCCTTTCATTACAATATAACTTCTGTGATACAGTTTATGCAGAGGTAATTCCTGGATTCTATGCCACTTATATGCGCAATTACAGAACTATTTAAGACAGTTTTATGACTACTAAGCCAAATACATAAGCCTCACTAAATTGTTTACCTAGGTGGAATCTGGAATGGAAAATGGGAAAAGGGAAAGTTTTTCCTCTTGATGAGTTATTTAAAAGCACTTATGGTAGAGCATCAATTGCAAGATTAAATTTATACAGAATATAAAGATTTCTGCAAATCAGTTTGAAGATACCCAGGGTTTATCTTTTGTCCATATTGTGTATTATTCTACCATTGCAAACTTCGGCCTTTTTAGACAAGACGTTACTAGTACACAGCAAGCAAAATCGATTGGAACAACTTTTTAGTTTTGTTGTTGCTTCATTCTTGACTCTTTAGGCCAGGGGTGTCCAAGTTTTTTCTGCAGTGGGCCACTTCATCAGAATTGTATACGCGTGAGGGCCGCACCTATTTTTCACTGTGAGAAAATATTGCCTTTAATAAGATACGCAGATTAAAATAAAGTAAATGACACAAAACCTTTACTTTTCCTCTCACTGATTTCTGGGCCTAGAAAGTTTTGTGACTACAAATTCAGGATTCTAGATAAGTAAAAATGATATAGTTCTATTTATCTTAGGGATACACCGAAATGAAAATTCTGGACCAAAACCGAAAACTCAAGGTTCACTTAGCCGAAACCGAAAATGACCCCCCACCTTTAAAAATAATTTTAAAGATCCCACACTTTTAATAAAAGTTACACACTAAAATTGTACAAAAAAATGTATAACAATGTTTATATATATATATATATATATATATATATATATATATATATATATATATATATAAAATGATTGTTAACAGCAATCTCAGGCATACCCAGATTCCTGCATGTACTGGTTGGCTGGGCAAGATAGGAGTGTGATTGCTGTCAACAATTATATATAAAATAATATTGTGATTGTATTTTTTTTGTCCAATTTTGGTGTGTTAACCCCACTTTTATTAAAAGTAAGTAACACACCACAATTGGACAAAAAAAAATCAACAATATGACTTGGCATGATAGGAGTGTAATTGCTAACAACAATCACACTCCTTTTATACCCCGGCAACCAGTACATGCTGGAACCTAGGCATGATGGGACTGTGATTGCTGTTAGCAATCACACTCCTACCATGCCAAGTTAGCCAGTACATGCTGGTACAGGGTCGCTGTAAGTGTATGTAAGAGATATGTGCAGACCCCATACTCGTGGCAGCATCAATACAAAAGGGGGGCAGCTAGCCAGGTTTCAGCATATACTGGCTTACTTGCCATGATAGGAGTGTGATTGCTAACAGCAATCACAGTCCCATCATGCCTAGGTTCCAGCACTTACACATCCATGCTATCACACACAGAAACTAATACATTAATTCACAGATTAATTCCCTCAATCACGCATACTCATTCAAACACCCACCCCCTTGCCGGCACTGCAGCTCTCTCGATGCCGCTCACAGTCTTCAGCAGGGGGCACGACCTCCCTCTGCGTTCTCTTGTACTGCACAGAGGAAGCAGGACTGGAGCAGAGTCGTGTGATGTCATGTACATTCACGTGACTCTGCTGGGTTCCGCTTCCTCTGTGCAGTACAAAAGACCCTCCCATAGGTAAGCAGCAGGGCTCTTGTGATCCCGGTTGCCCTGGCTGCCGATCTCACACGGGCCGCACCTCGAGGTTTGGCCCGCGGGCTGCATGTTGGACGCCCCTGCTTTAGGCCTTTAGCCTTACTGCCATAACACGTATGGCCTAAGCCCATCCCCCTCCACCAAAGATGACACTAAAAAGAAATTGAGGGTAGGGCGTCAGCCACAGCTTTATTATATACAGATCCCTTATCAGGCAGATACACCATTAACATTGTCACAAGCTCTTGTTCTGGGTACCATCAGCCTCCACAGAACTCATCTTCCCAAGCCTTCCTCCAGGGACCGGATGTTCAATGTCTAACGTCTAATCACTAATCCCCCCTTACCCTGGACACAAAACAAAACACCGCAACATTAAGCTTCCTATACCCCAAACTGATTGGGGGATAACTTCTGACCAAACTACCACAACATTCTTAAACAATGCATAGCAACATGTTATGTCCTCTTTGATATGGTAAAACAAAACACTTGTACATATCTTTCCCAGATCTGCCTATGGATCCTAGCCACTACATACGGAAATCCCAAGTTTTTCCCATAAACCTGATCTTCTGCTCACAACTTCCTAGTAGATGAAGGAATGTCCAATAATCCAAACATGCCTGGGCGATGAACCTATAAGAAATTACAACAGTAACTGAGGACAAACTACTTCATACCGAACAAAATCTCAACAACCTAAATGCCTAATGATTTTGGCTAACATTTAGCCTTAGTGACAAACGAATAGAATGAATATTTAGACAGAGTAACACCACAATGAGAAAAGCTCAAACAAAATTTAAACCTAGATCAATTCTGGCTTCCTGCTTCCATTCCTTTTGTGGAAGTGTCCCTTAGAGGGCCATGGTTCCATGAATTATGACAGGTCCTGACTCAGTTATTTTTAGATAATGGCTCTCACTGTGGTTCACTGAGTTTGTCTGGCTTTGTAACCCTTTCCAGACTTGAATTTCTTTAGATCGTGGCATTGTGTGTTGCCTTTTGAGACATTTTAACCTACTTCACTTTGCAAGACAGGTTCTATTCAATTGATGTTTAGATTTAATAGGGCTGGCAGTAATCATGCCTGCGTGTGTCTAGTGAAATTGAATCCAATTATTAATTTAGTTTGGTTGATTGGCTGATTTGCTAACTAAGGGGGCAATTACCTTCTCTGATACTTCTCGGCCCCTTAAGCCTCTGCCTCACTGTGCCTCATTTGGGCCCTCTTCACAATCTTTATCATAGATGCCCTGTCATGCTTCTGTAAAAAAAAAGCCACCAAAGCAGCCTCCAGTCTCTCCATAGCCATCCTGGAAGTAGCTAGCAAGCTGCTTTACACACACTTTTTGGAACAATGTTGTACCCCTGCTTCCCTTACCCAGCCCACATGACTCCTGATTAGTCACAGGGAGCCTTTACTGAATTTTCAGTTTTTTTCATTCAGAAACAACATTTTGAGCAATTTGTGCTCTGGATTCACTTTTTACTTACAGCAGCAGTATCTTAGGTCTCGGGATCAGCATTCGTGACCATTTTGATGAATAGATCCCTTAAGAGTAAGGATGTGATCACATAGCAGCATTAACAGTTTGCCACTGGGCCAGCACCGGCAGACAGACACATCCAGCCACATTGTATGGGAATTAATTTCTCCTGAAATTAGACAATCCTTATGACTTGATCCTTCAGAGTATAAAAGGTCATGGAGCAAAAGCAGCAGCAGTATAGCACTGGTCAGCAGGGCCGGATTAATAGCATCATGGGCCTGGTGCTGAGGATTTTGGTGGGCCTTTTTACGGAAATAAAATAGAATCTTAACTCCTCGGCATCCATGTGTTCTGGATAAAGAGAACATCAGTGCTGGGCAGATAGTATAAGATAAAATCTTATGTGATGGGATTGGGAGTACATCAGTACACTAAAATAGTCATCATACACCTGAAGCCACAATTTAGCACCAATTTAGCCTAAAAAGTTTTGTCCTCTGAAGTGACTACAAATTAAGGAGGCGTTTTACCTCTGGATAAGTAAAAATTAAATAATTCAATTTATTCCTACAATAAGTAAAGTGCCAGGAAACAGATGACCAACCAGACACACCAGGACAGGCTCTGCCACACCGACCCCCAAACACACACACCAGGACAGGCTCTGCCACACCGACACCCAAACACCAGGATGGGTTCTGCAACACCAACACCCACACACACACCAGGACTTGCTCTGCCACACCGTCACCCAAACACACACACCAGGACGGGTTCTGTAACACCAACACCCAGACACACATACCAGGATGGGTTCTGCAACACCAACACCCAAACACACACACCCAAATGGGTTTTGCAACACCAACACCCAAACACACACACCAGGACAGACTTTGCCACACTGACACCCAGACACACACCAGGCCAGGCTCTGCCACACTCACACCCAAACACACACCAGGACAGGTTCTGCCACACTGACACCCACATCCAGACGGGTTAATTTAACAATATTTTTTTAAAAACATTTTCCACACTGCTTATGTCTTTTGTGTTTTTGCCCCCTTGTGTATCGCCCCCAGCCATCCTTATGTGTATTTATGCCACCAGCCTGCCCCTCCCTTTGGTTTTGTTTTATGTGATGGCCCCAGCTGTCCCTTGTGTATCTATGCCACCAGCCCCCACATGTATTCGTGCACTTCAGCAAGCCACCCATTGTCTATTTATGACCCCCCAGTCAGCCCCACATTGAATATTTATCCCACCAGACAGCCCCCCTTTAGTACTGATTTATGTGATGCCCCAGCCAGCACCCCATGTGAATTTATGCCCCCACACCCTTGCGTATTGCCCCAAGCCAGCCCCATTGTGTATTTATGCCACCCATCCAGCTTTAGTATCAAATCAGCCCTGGCACCCAGATTGTGTCCACAGGACCTGCCTAGCACTTAGAGTGGAAGCATAGGACTTGCCATCTTTGCCCCAAAACAGCCTGCCTGTGGCATCTTTGCCCCCAAAACAGCCTGCCCATAGCATCTCTGCTCCTAAAACAGCCTGCCCGTGGCATCTCTGCCCCCAAAACAGCCTCCCTGTGCCATGCCCCTCACTTACACATCCATGCCAGTCACTTATTCAGAAATATTAATTCACAGATACTCATTCACTCATTAAGATATTGATTCATTCACAGATACTAATTACCGTATTTGCTCGATTATAAGACGAGGTTTTTTTCAGAGCAAATGCTCTGAAAAATACCCCTCGTCTTATAATCGGGGTCGTCTTCTAATCAGACCTCAAATAGAGGTCTGATTAGGAGACTAAGATCCAGATCCCCCGCACCGCTGCAGGGGACCTGGATCCTCCTGTCGTCACCCCCCCCACACACACACACACACTTACCGGTGCTTCCGGAGGTGAAGTTGGCAGCGGGGTTTGTATGCGTCCGTCGCAAATACCTTCCCCGACTGTCAGAGATCAGAGTTCAAGAGTTCCTGATCTCTGAGAGCTGGGGAAGGTATTTGCGACGGACGCATACAAACCCCCGCTGCCAACTCCACCTCCTTCCGGCTGCCGCGGAATGAGACGTCAACCCGCTGCCCCGGCAATACAGCAGGAAATTGGAAGCACCGGTAAGTAAGTGTGTGTGTGTGTGTGTGTGTGTGTGTGTGTGTGTGTGTGTGTGTGTGTGTGTGTGTGTGTGCGTGTGTCATTTCTGGAATGCCTTACACCCCTATATGCCACTCTGGCACTTAGGGGGTTAAAAGGCATATTATGGGGCAGAGTGGCATATAGGGAGGTATAAGGCATTTCAGGAGGCAGAGTGGCGTTAAGGGGGCATTTAATAGAGCACTCTGGCATATAGGGAGGTATAAGGCATTCCAGGAGGCAGAGTGGCATTAAGGGAGTTAAAAGGCATTATATAGAGCACTCTGCCTCCTGAAATGCCTTATACCTCCCTATATGCCACTCTGCCCCATAATATGCCTTTTAACCCCCTAAATGCCAGAGTGGCATATAGGGGTATAAGGCATTTCTGGAGGCAGAGTGCTCTATATAATGCCTTTTAACTCCCTTAATGCCACTCTGCCTCCTGGAATGCCTTATACCTCCCTATATGCCACTCTGCCCCATAATATGCATTTTAACCCCCTAAATGCCAGAATGGGATATAGGGGTATAAGGCATTTCTGGAGGCAGAGTGGCACATAGGGGGTCAAAAGGCATACCATGGGGCACAGTGGCATATAGAGGGTTAAAAGGCATATCATGGGCCACAGTGCCATATTGGTGTGGCAAGCCTGGGGGCAGATGTGCGTAACTGGGGGACAGGTTGGAAAATACAAGAAATAAAAACAAAAAAAAAATATTTTTCTCAATCATAGCTTTTATTAAAAAAAATAGTTTACATGAATTAACATTTACTGGTAAAACTTTTTTCCTTTAGGGTCGTCTTATATTCAGGCTTTTTCTTTTTTTCCTAAGTTAATATTCAGATTTTGGGGGGTCGTCTTATAATCAGGGTCGTCTTATAATCGAGCAAATACGGTAATTCCCTCAATCAGATACTTGTTTACATATACTCATTCACAAATATTCATTCACTCAATCACAGATACTCATTCATTCCCTCATTCATATACGCATTTAATTCACTCATTTAGTCACTCAATATCACATACTCATTCATACGGCCTCCCCCACCCCCTTACCTGAACAGCAGATGTCTATGTAGGAGGACAGTGGGTACAAATGATCCAATATGCCTTACATCCGTCGAAATAGTGACGACATAGTGACCGGATCATATTAAGACGGCATGCCAGAGCCTGCGTAACCCAGGGCATGCGTGTATCAACTGGGATCAGTACAAAGTTGACGGAGCGTGTACCAGGTAAGCAAAGTACAAACAAAGATACAAAAGAAAATAAACTTCAATAACTGAAAAGAAACCACTCGCTGCTGTGTAATGATACAAAATAGATACACATCCAATAAGAGACATATCAGACACTATGGCAGAACCCGGTATATAGTCAGGTGGAGGAGGGGGCTTGAATTCAAGAAGCATGCTAGTGTAGGTTCAATCGAGATATCACCACACGTCCATAGAACCTGTAGCCAAATGACAAGGTGAAGGAAACTAGTAGCAGATATCAATGAGGCGGGTGGAGGATAGGAAGGTCGTCCAGGGGAGCCAAGTCATATCGTTCCTGTAATCCTTACCTTTGGAGATGGCCCCTAAATCCTGGTAAATAAAATTGATCCTAGATATCCATGCATCAATGGGGAGAGGGGTCCCGGGGACTTCCAGAAATGAGGAGTGACAGCCTTAGCCGCCTGGATCAGGGGCCCCTCATTCTCCTCCACGAGGCCTCTACCTCCACCCCGGTGCCGGTGCCAGCATTTCATGCTGAGCGCCGTAATATGACGTCACCAGCGAACGGCTTTTAAACGTGTTTTTTTTGATGCGGAGGAGAGAGAGGGGCGCTTAGAAACCGCTCGCCCCCCCTCGTTCTCCCCGCATAAAAAAAAAAAAGACAGTGTTTAAAAGCCACTCGCTGGTGCCCGTTGCTTCACTGCTGAGAGCCGAAATATGACGTCATATTACGGCGCTCAGCAGTGAAGCAGCGGGCACTGCAGCATTGCTGGAAGACAGAAGCCTCGTGCTCCCATCGCTGGACCTCAAGGTGAGAGAACTACAAAGGGGGAGAGGGGTTACAAAGTGATCAGGGAAGGAGAGGGGTTAGAAAGTGATAAGGGAAGGAGATGGGTTAGAAAGTGATAAGGGAAGGAGAGGGGTAGATATAAGTAAAGAGTGTGAATTAATGTGTGGATGCATTGAGTGAATGAGGGAGAGCATGAGTTAATATGTGAATGTATTGTCTGAATGAGGGAGAGCATGAGATGTCTGAATGAGGGAGAGCATGAGTTAATATGTGGATGAGTTGTCTGAATGAGGGAGAGCATGAGTTAATATGTGGATGAATTGTCTGAATGAGGGAGAGCATGAGTTGTCTGAATGAGGGAGAGCATGAGTTAATATGGGGATGAGTTGTCTGAGTGAGGGAGAGCATGAGTTAATGTGTGGATGAATTGTCTGAATGAGGGAGAGCATGAGTTAATGTGTGGATGAATTGTCTGAATGAGGGAGAGCATGAGTTAATGTGTGGATGAATTGTCTGAATGAGGGAGAGCATGAGTTAATTTGTGGATGAGTTGTCTGAGTGAGGGAGAGCATGAGTTAATGTGTGGATGAATTGTCTGGATGAGAGAGACCATGAGTTAATGTGTGGATGAGTTGTCTGAATTAAAGTGTGAATTAGTGAGTGACTGGAAAAAAAGGGTTTGTGTGTATCATAGATGTATAATTGTGGAAGGGCAAAGATGGCACTAGCAGGAGGTTTGAGCCTTTGGGACCAAGATGGCACAGGCAGGGTGTATATGGGACAAAGATGGCACAGGCCGGACTGTTTGGGGACAAAGTTGACTTGTGCTGGGCTATTTGGGGACAAAGATTGCAAATCTTATGTGTGTTATTTGGGTGCTGGTCAGGTTCTATGTGGACAGTGAGGACGCCAGGGCTGACTTTGGGGTGTGCAACCTGTGATCTATGCCTGTAATTTAGGGGGTTTTAAATATACCTTTAATGCCGTGTTTTTATGTAAATTCCAATTGATCTATACCTGCAAAGCTGGGCTTTTGTGTTATTCTGTAGATCCATATCTGCTATGCTATGTTTCCATATATTATTTATGTAAACCTGCAAATACAGGGTTAATATGTCTTATTCAGTTGATTAATACCTGCAATGCTGTTTCCATGTATTTATTTGATCTATACCTGCGATGCTACATTTCATATATTATTGTATACCTGCAAATACAGGATTTGTATGTCTGATTCTGTTTATTTGATATATACCTTCAGGGCTAATATCACAAGTGAATTTCAATTGATCTGGGTTTGTGTGTTGATCTATACCTGCTATCGGCAGCAGGGACTAATATTTATATATATATATGGGCAGCAGGGGCTAGTAAATGGGTTTTAGATATTTGGACAGGGGCGCAATTTCAGTGCTTGCCATAGGCGCTATTTTCAGTAGATACGCCTCTGGCCGCATTAGATCGCGGATCGGTCAAAAGTTATATGTGAGGGGAAACAGGGGGCCCGGAACGGATGTCAGGAGGCATCGAGAAGCTACTCTCTTCAGAATGCGTAAAGTTGTATGAATCGTGGGGTGTTTAGAGACTGTCAACGTCCTATAGCGGTCCGGTAACCACGGGGCGGCCGCAATATGGTGGACAAGAAAGAGTTTTCCAAGGGGATCCATAGCTTGGGCACTCCCAAGGACCATTCTACAAGTTGGCGTAAATGCGACACCATCCATTACCATTCGATATTGGGCACCCCTAGTCCCCCTTGTCTTTGGGCCTGGTTAAGTGGGAGAGGGATAGTCTAGGGCTCCAATCTGCCCAAATGTATTTCCGAAAAGTCTTATGACTTTTCTGAAAATATGTTTTGGGAAGGGAAATTGGTAGGCACTGTAAGACGTATAGGGAGAATGTTCATTTTGAGGACCCCAATACGACCGAACCAAGATATATGCGGGACCGCCCATTTGCGGAGATCCGCTTGCATCAAGGAAAGTAGTGCATCAAAATTTAGGTGTTGGAGTTGGGAAAGATCCGGAGGGATCCATAATCCCAGGTACTTAATTGCTGTGTTTGCCCACTTAAAGGGGAAAGAGTGGATTATGTCCGCTTTAATCGAGTCTGGAACGTTGATCCCCAAAATCTCCGACCTCATCCAGGCGCCGGGGCAGATACTTCGCTATATATGCTTTCATGGATTCGATGTAGTGCGGGTGTCGGTCAGTCAATGAGGACAAATTATAAAGGGATTGATAATACAAACGGAAACACTTAGCGATCTCAGAGAACAAAGTGCCCGTGTGGTGTCTAATTTTCGGGATAAACCCAGTGGCTCGTTTAGACCTCAGAGCCCTAGCCAGGAGCTTGCCCGGCCTATCGCCCAGTTCATAAAAAGACTTCCTTGCCATCAAGAAGGAACGCTTCGTACCACTATCTAGGAGGGAGGCCAGTTGTGTCCGTAGGGTTTGCAGTCAGGGCAGAATTGTCGGGTCTAATGAAGCTTTATGGGACTGTTCCAGGAGGTAAATCTGCTTAGTAAGCGACAACATAGTGGCCAGTTTAGATTTTTTCTGCATGGAGCCTAACTTAATGAGATGTCCCCTGATTACGGCCTTATGTGCCTCCCAGACCGTTGGAAAGGGGAGCACACCCGTGATGTTGTCTGAAAAATAACTTTTATGATGTTCCGAGAGATCGGAGAGGAAGGTGGGATTATCAAGAAGATTTTCATTGAGTCTCCAGCTCCAGATCTTACTTCTGGACGGGGACAGTCGTAATGAAAAGTGTACTGGGGCATGATCACTGAATGAACGAATGCCTATATCTGAAGAGTGCAACTGTAGCTGGTGGCGATGGGATAAAAATAACATGTCAATTCTGGTATATCGGTTGTGTGGGGGAGAAAAAAAGGTATAATCCTTTATGTTGGGTGCTGCGATCTCCAAACGCTGGAAACCAGACATAACCAGCCACATGATATAGGACTGATTTTCTAATGAAAAATAGGCAATTTGTATCAATTGATCCCTCAGCGTAGAGAAGATGATAGAGCAGTAGCAGGACTATGGCACTAGGCAACCACTGGCAGACAGTCAGGCACATCCAGTCACATAGTATTTCCCCCAAATTAGACAATTTGAATGAATTGATCCATCAGAGTAGGGAAGTTAAAGTGCAGCATTAGAGCCTCAGTTTAAACACTGAGTGCTGGATAACATAATTGGGGCAGAATTACTTTCAATACAGGACTCTGCTCCACCAGGTTTGGGGAAGCTGTGTTAGCTGAGTATGTGGTGCATCTCACACACCCTACAATAAGACACTTCAATCCAAGTTTTGAAATTATTATTTTTAAGGACCAACTTGCCTTTTGCCATATGGTCACAAAAATTGGCCCGCATGTACTCTGGGGTGTCCATGATGGCTTGCATGTTACCTGACAGTTTATCAGCCTCCAGATTAGTGTTTCATCCTCCAGGTGTAAGATCTCATTGTACTCCAAGAAGTCATGTGTTTGCTGCATCAGGTGCGTAAATAAGGGCATTGGCTTTCTCTGTCACATGCCTGAATGGTTTCAGGACCACTACCTGCACCATTAATGCTAACTCGTCTCTGCCCAATGAGCTGGGCAGAGGGGAGTGCTTTGCTCAGTGGATAGAATGAAGAGCGTGCTGCTGCTTTAGGATCTGAAAATGTTTGCTCTGGTGGACAAAAATACAAGGCTTTGCTAATAGTATAAGTGTATTACTGAAACAAAACCCAGGGAGAATATCTTAAAAAATGACATACAGTGTGTGCACTGTCCCCTGCCCTGGCATGCCTGCCAAATTTGTAAATAAATAAATTTTACTTTACAAAAATAGGAGGCTTTGCTGATAGTGTAAGTGTATTACTGAAACACAGCTCATGAATAGTATTTGAAGAAACGGCTTCTAATTTTAAAATAAAAAATGAAGCCCCAAAATAATCAATTCTTATTTTTTTAAAAGCCTTCTGCTGCGGTCACAGTAAGACAATAAAATTAACTTATAGTAGTTGTACTGAGTTAAAATGGTGTCAGCAAGTTTATATGTCAATGCTTATCTTTTCCCCTTGCAAATGCTAATTGGCCCAAATAAAAAAGATAAAGTAAAAACCCACAGGCTGTTGGTTTCATTGATTATGACTGTGATAGTTCCGTCCCTCCACTTCATGGCACAATTCTTTTGGCTACTTTGATCTATCAGTATTCTGTATCCTCCTAGACACAACCCCTTCCAACTTTCCCTGTGTCACGGACTGGGTCCAAGCTGATGGCTGGAAGGACCCAGCGCGCCCGATGGTTGTTTGCAGGAGTCTCGATGCAGTAGCGGAGTCTGGGGCAGGGCCTGGTGCAGGGTGACCACACTCACCCAGGCGTTGAGCACCTAGGTAGTGCAGCCAAACACCAGCGCCCTGATATGGCAGCAGATGTAGTCCAGAACAAAACGAATCCTGCAGGCACCCTGGAGCAGGCATGAAGCATATCACTGAATCACGAGCAGGATGCTGCAGGCTGGGAGAATGAATGCTAAGCAAAGGGTTAATGTAGCAGACACATAACAAGCAAGGGAAAGGGAGACCAGGCAAGAAACATGATATAGGATATACAGGAGAAGTGGCTAGAAACATGACATGAAAAGCGTAAAGTATAAACAGGCACAAGACAAGGAATAAACATAACCTGACAAGACATACATGGTACAGGGCACAACAAAGGACAGGGAAGAAGGCAAGGAACACAGGGGAAGGAGTGAGGAGCCGGAACCCTCGGACGCTTCTCCTATAAGCAAGGATAGGACATATTAACAGGGACATGGGGAGAGGAGAGAGGAACCGGAATCCTCAGATGATTCAAGGAAGAAGGGCAAAGGTACATAAGATACAAACAAACATGAATACAGAAACTATCCTAGGATTACAAGATAACTATTGGAGATTCCGTCACATGATATGGCCATAGTATGCTTAGCCCACCACTACGCCAAAGTACTCCAATGACGGTGGGTCCTAACGCTAATCCCTGCTGACAATGGTACAAAACAAACCACACATGAAAACCAAACACATAGCACTGAGACATACCTTAGACTGCAGACTGCAGACTGAGACAAACAGAACACACAGGTGGGACACACCTAATAAAGGAAGCAGAGCTGAAGCAAAGAGCCGGAGCAGAAGCAAGGAATGGAAAATAGAACAAAGCAAAAGGAAATCCAGGAATGGATCAAAGCAAAGCAGAGAAACTACAGCAGGACAGATATGCAGCTCCGCAGCCTGGGCAGACCGTGACAGTATCCCCCTCCGAAAAGAGCGGCCTCCGGACGCGAACAGAAACAGCAATAGAAGGAAGGCCCGCCCTCAGACGGGAGAACGGAGGAAACAAGTCAACCCAGGAACCAGCATACAGAGTCCGAAAAACGTAGGAGTCCTTCGATGACCAGCACTGCCGCTAGTAGACCAATCTCCTCCAAAAACAGGAATCAGAATGTCTGAACAGGATTGAGGAAGTTGACTCTAGCTGACATTTAGTCCAAACGAAGGCAAGGTAGATAAGCCACTTGACAAGGCAGACACGGCAGGAAACCCACTTGCTGGGCAGACATGACAGGTAACCCACTTGCTGGGCAGATACCACAGGTACGGGTTCAGGCACAGGCACGGGTTCAGGCACAGACACGGGTTCAGACAACAGGTTGCCCACTTGCAGGGCACACGGCAGGTTGCCCACTTGGAGAATACTCGACCAAGGTAGCCCGGATGCAGGCACTCATACTGGGAGTCCATAGTGGGTCGCTGGCCGCAACTCAGGAAACCCTCTTTCAGGGTACACGGCGGGTTGCCCACTTGGAAAATACTCGACCAGGGTAGCCCGGATGCAGGCACTCATACTGGGAGTCCATAGTGGGTCGTTGGCCGCAACTCCGGAAACCCTCTTTCAGGGTACACGGCAGGTTGCCCACTTGGAGAATACTCGACCAAGGTAGCCCGGATGCAGGCACTCATACTGGGAGTCCATAGTGGGTCGCTGGCCGCAACTCCGGAACATGACAGGAACCCCACCGGAAGGGGCAAGCTTGGCAGGAAGCCCACCGGAAGGGGCAAGCTTGGCAGGAAACCCTCTGGAAAGGGCACGCTCGGTAGGAAGCCCTACGGAAAGGGCTCACACATCAGGAAACCCTACGGAAAGGGCACGCTCGGTAGGAAGCCCTATGGAAAGGGCTCACACATCAGGAAACCCTACGGAAAGGGCACGCTCGGTAGGAAGCCCTACGGAAAGGGCTCACACATCAGGAAACCCTACGGAAAGGGCACGCTCGGTAGGAAGCCCTATGGAAAGGGCTCACACATCAGGAAACCCTACGGAAAGGGCACGCTCGGTAGGAAGCCCTACGGAAAGGGCTCACACATCAGGAAGCCCACCGGAAGGGGCAAGCTTGGCAGGAAGCCCACCGGAAGGGGCGAGCTTAGGAGGAAACCCCTTTTGATGGGGTGCATGATAGATAGCCCTCTGGACGGGCTGGAATGCTGCAGACAGGTACGGAGGCCCACTGGAAGGGCAGACAGATACGGAGGCCCACTGGAAGGGCAGACGGATACGGAGGCCCACTGGAAGGGCTGACGCTGCAAACTCCACTCCGCGAACTCCTGGCCTTTTACCTGCGGCCATGTGTCACGGACTGGGTCCAAGCTGATGGCTGGAAGGACCCAGCGCGCCCGATGGTTGTTTGCAGGAGTCTCGATGCAGTAGCGGAGTCTGGGGCAGGGCCTGGTGCAGGGTGACCACACTCACCCAGGCGTTGAGCACCTAGGTAGTGCAGCCAAACACCAGCGCCCTGATATGGCAGCAGATGTAGTCCAGAACAAAACGAATCCTGCAGGCACCCTGGAGCAGGCATGAAGCATATCACTGAATCACGAGCAGGATGCTGCAGGCTGGGAGAATGAATGCTAAGCAAAGGGTTAATGTAGCAGACACATAACAAGCAAGGGAAAGGGAGACCAGGCAAGAAACATGATATAGGATATACAGGAGAAGTGGCTAGAAACATGACATGAAAAGCGTAAAGTATAAACAGGCACAAGACAAGGAATAAACATAACCTGACAAGACATACATGGTACAGGGCACAACAAAGGACAGGGAAGAAGGCAAGGAACACAGGGGAAGGAGTGAGGAGCCGGAACCCTCGGACGCTTCTCCTATAAGCAAGGATAGGACATATTAACAGGGACATGGGGAGAGGAGAGAGGAACCGGAATCCTCAGATGATTCAAGGAAGAAGGGCAAAGGTACATAAGATACAAACAAACATGAATACAGAAACTAGCCTAGGATTACAAGATAACTATTGGAGATTCCGTCACATGATATGGCCATAGTATGCTTAGCCCACCACTACGCCAAAGTACTCCAATGACGGTGGGTCCTAACGCTAATCCCTGCTGACAATGGTACAAAACAAACCACACATGAAAACCAAACACATAGCACTGAGACATACCTTAGACTGCAGACTGCAGACTGAGACAAACAGAACACACAGGTGGGACACACCTAATAAAGGAAGCAGAGCTGAAGCAAAGAGCCGGAGCAGAAGCAAGGAATGGAAAATAGAACAAAGCAAAAGGAAATCCAGGAATGGATCAAAGCAAAGCAGAGAAACTACAGCAGGACAGATATGCAGCTCCGCAGCCTGGGCAGACCGTGACACCCTGCTTAAACAAATGTTCGGAGGCTTAACAATCATTATTGTTTGTTTTATTGCTGGCACCTGTTCTTTTTCAGAGATATGTACAAATGCACAAATTAGGACAAATTTGGTAAAAGTGAAGTTTGTATGAATCTTAATGCACGGGGTAGGATTACTTGGTCTTTTATCTATGCCATAGTGGTCTTCTGTTTGATGTTAATGGGAGGCTTTGTCTTAGGCCTGACCAAGGACAGAACCCCATCTTCTCCCTGCCAATACATACATACACATAGTGCTCCCACTAGATGCACATGCACAAAATCTTCCCTCTCCTCCTATTCTTGAGGATGAGGCTTTGATTAGTGGGTGTGAGAAGTTGATATTGTATCTATGCCTCTTTAGCAAAGATTTCATGCTTTCCATGACATAACATCCTATTCTAGCCCTCTGCACCATGCTGCATTAACAATATGTAAGCCTTAGTAATCCATACCTCCTAACCAGGGCCGGCCCTACAATGGAGCCGACTGGGGCAATTGCCCCAGGCGGCACTTTAGAAGGGGCGGCACTTTGCCCCAAGCGTTTATTTTTTTTTGAAGCGGAGGAGAGAGAGGGGCGCCGAGTTGTTTTCGCTTACCCGCTCGGCGCCCCTCTCTCTTTCCTCTGCGGCGAGTCTCCCTGTTCGGTCTCGGTGCCGGCTTGTAATGCAGAGCGCCGGAAGTGACGTGAATTTCCGGCGCTCAGCATTACAAGCCGGTACCGTGGCAGAGCAGGGAGACTCGCCGCAGGACTGTTTAAAGGTAAGTACCCGGCGTCGGCGGGGGGGGGGCAGCATTTTAAACTTCGCCCCAGGCGGCGTTAAGTCTTCGGCCGGCCCTGCTCCTAACCATCCTGTTTTGAGCTCTTGCAGGCAGGTGGGGATCATGGGCCTTCAGAGCTATACAATTTATTAATGCCTGTGATTTGCACCAATTTAGGCACTTGAAATGTCGTGGAGTATGCAACAATCTGTCGTTGAGAGGAACAAATTGAAACTACCCCATGAGCGGAACTGTGTGTAATCACATTAATATAGTGTATACTATACCATTATATGGTATCTTTTCTTGGCAGTTTACATTACTTTATTGAAGATTCATAATTATGCCTTATTAATAAAGCTTGACAAATTATTTTCAGGCTTGAATAGTTTATATATATGTTCTCTGTCTTGGACAACTGACAGGGAGGAGTTGATAAATATTGAACACAACCATATGTATGCCTTTACACATACATAATAAGAAGCATTTTCTTCCAGAAATGAAAGGAAACAATTATATTGTATTTCTTTATTACAAACAAAAGATAACACATATACTCCAACATAGTTAAAAAGAGGTATACTTTCATGTTTAAAGTGCTGAAACAAAACAAAATACTCAAAATAAACTTGAGTATCCAAACACACATGTATATAATATAACAATCAACACCTCCTTTTCTTTTTCCTTCACAGTAAGGCATTGTAGGATTTCCTAGTATTTGCTCCCTGGAGCTCCATATGACCTCTTAGCTTTAGTGTCATGTTTTGACATTTAAGTATTGCTTTCTATTGAGTGTTGAAAAATGTTGTTCTGATTTTGTGGGGCTTATTCCTAGGAGATAAACATAGCCTTTGCTTTCAATTAAGATGTACATGCACAATAAGTAATGACAAGCCTATCAACTTTTGTGGGTCCACAGAACATGAAATAGTTAAAACAGAGTCAAACATGAGCTGCCTTTATTATAACAAAAATATATGAACATAGTACCTCCTTAGTTTTTTTTAGGATGCAGAGATTATTGGAAAGTATGTTTTTCTTACACAAGTAAGAGGATAAAGATCCTCCCAAGTTGACTTCCACAAGCCTTATCACAGACACTGGTGTCCAGGTAGGGACGCTTTGCCTACCACTGGCTGTAACTGGTAAATCAAACTATCTGGTGATCAATCTCCTTTAAGATTAGAAGTGAACTAAATAAACAACATATTACATACAATAAAAAGGGACTGGTATCTTTACCTGAGAGGGATTAAGCAGATTATCTAAGAATAGTAAAGATAGCTGCTCCCATTATATATATATTTCCCTGTTTAATTTGTAAGCACCATTACATTGTATTATTAAGTGTAGTCATCTGCAAAATGTACAATTTGGGAAAGTAACAGATTTGATTCCTTAATGCTTACCATAACCGATGTATGATATTAGTGAGGCAATTTTCTCTTGACACAACATTTCCAATTCTGTTTGCCTATACATACAATAGTTCCACATCTCACATTTGGCATATGACAATAATGAATTTATGTAAATATGTAGCCTAGAAATATCAAGTGCCACGTCGTGCTGAATGCTACATATCTCTCATGGGTATGTAGCTGCCTATGTTAACATTCTACATATGACAACAAACTGCAAAATATAGGTCAACTTTCCATCACCTTCTCTTCTTTAATTACCTTTTCTATATCTTACAGTATTCATTTACATAAATTATTTTGTGAGTTGTACATCATCTTTACCCAGCACAATGTTATGTTATGTTAACCCTTTGAGTGCCATAAGTCTTGACACATTTTGCTGTGTAGGAGGCCAGGCCCATTTTTAATAGTTTTGCTAGGTGACAGTCTTATAAACAGCTGATATTTAGTGGAAACTATTTTTTTTCCAGACAAATCAAGCAATCCATAGATATCTAGTGTAAGGAAAAGATGCATCCCACCACATATATAGATTATTAATATACTAAAAACTCTTTCCCTATTATTACATGTAAATTTCATGGATTTTTCTTACACCTCCTTTGTAAATGTATCCGATAAATAGATAGTAAGAGATGGATTATGACACGTTTACTTCTTGGAATTTTCCACATAGAATTAAACATTCCACAATACATAAATTGCCCTTAACAACTTAATATTCCTTATATAAACAAGAAATAGCACAAAAACCCAGGCCGTTGTCGAGGGCATTACATCTATTGGTCCCTGCCCACGGTATTCCAGATGAAGCCACTCCAATGATGGATCTAAGTTACCACCACCATCAGTTGACCACTGCCCCACTAGATCCAAACAGGGAGGGAGGGCAATAGTCACTTGCTGCAAGGGATATTTCAAAAGAGGGTTAAACCAGCCCCTCGAGACTTATTTAACCCCTTAGTTACCCAGCTCCTTGTGGACCAAACACATGAGATCCAACCGCAAACAAATATTTTCACCTCCCTGCAGGAGAGGACATGCCCCCTCTTCCTCCTATGCAGCTCCAGGGGCTCTTACACATGCATACTACTACTTTAATAAAACATGTGTTATACTTTTAAAAAATGTTAAATCTCTATATGATGTTATAGATTTCCAATACCTTCCAATACCTTCCTACCATCTATTACTGTCGTTCATTTTTTGATGCTGAGCTATAAATAATCATTAGACATCTTTTAAAATATCATGATAAAAATCTTATTTTAATTAAGCTTGCAGTTTTTACCTGATTCCTATCATGTGTCTAAACACATTCTACAGTCTCTCCATTATAATTTTATAGCACATTTTCTTATTTAGAGTAGTTTGACAGCGGGACTATTTTGTTAGCTGTGGCAATGAATATGAGATATTTTCTAAGTACTATGACCTTTGCACTTTTCTTTCCTCAAATCATGGAACCTATTTATATTTAATTTTCTCAATGAAAAGAGTGTCATGTCCATTTGTGGAAAGTAACTTGAAAATTATTTGTTTTAGTGGCTTGACTTAAAGGAGCAGTTTCTCTTTCGAAAGCTGTTCAGTTTCACTTCCTGAATAGCAGCATATTCTCACTTTATGGTACATGATCAATTTTCTACTCATAACATCAATAAGAATTGTGTTTGAAGTAACATTCAACCTGAATACCTTATTTCTAACCCTTGTCCCATCTTCGGACGAAAAAATTCAGAAGTGCTTCAAAATCATTCTCTGTGGTCCAGGTGCCTCCATGTGAAATGAGCCTCCAAACTTCATTAACAGTAATGTTAAATATCCATAATGGGTCATATTGTGGGTGAATTTTAATATTGATGCCACAGGATCAAAAGACTTGTTGACTGGAAGGTGTAGAACATGGAGGGTGAACTTACAGAACATAATGGCATATGATCAATGATCATGATATGGTATGGCCAGGTGTAATAAGCATAGAAACATGGGGTAGTAAGAATAAGGAAGCATATTAGAAACATGCTGTACTGACATGGGGGTAAGATGGGAAGGACACACTTCTTGTATAGAATTATTTCCTGGTATAACATAAAACTAAAAACAAGCGGGGAGGCTATGCATAAAGTGGTGTTAACACAAGTGGTGTCGCGCAAAGGCAGAGCAGTTGGAGCTGCTCGCGGGACAGCTGGACATTGTTCAAAAACCAGGAAACCTGAGAGGTATGCAATATATAGCATGTGCAGACAATACATTTACTGGTGGGCAAATACCAATAACAGGATTCTGAGTGGTGAATAATACATGCTTCGTACTGACTAAGATCAGTGTACTCAAGAGTGTGACACCTTTCGATATTGACAGGCAGGGGAGAGTTGACAAGAGGGGCAGGAGCGTAATTGCCCTCACCACCTTCTCTGGTTTGAACATTCACTGTCACTACCAGAAGCCTTTTTGTGTATTTTACTAGTAGCTCACACAAATGTGTCTATAATAATAATCATTTTATACAGCATTTACACCTTTTTATGTTCCTAACATTCCACTCCTATTCTATATAGTCCCATTTTGATGGTTTTATGTTGTATTGCAAATATATTCAAATAGGCCATCTGCATACCTGGGAACGCTCCGCGTTTGGCCCAGAGAACTCCGGGTGAACCACCGCTTCTCCAGGTCAACACCTGAATACTCTGTGTCGCGGGTGCGTAGTCTTGACACACTCCACTCTCCTCCCATTTCCCCTTTAAATGGGGGGGTTTGCCACGTTGTCAGTGGGAACACCCACTGACTTGGTGGGACCACCCACTGATATCAGCAACACCTCCCACTGATATCAGTGGACAGCCCTGGCCACGTCCCACAAGGGTAGGCTCCGAGTAGCCGGAGCCCACAAGTTCCCAGGTATGGCCTTCTATCTGGGTTCCCCCCAGAAAATCCCAGCCCTCCCATGTCAACTCAGCTTAGCCAGCCAGATGGCCAAGTAATAAAGCATCCTTATAATGGAGTGGGAAGATAACATAGTATCCAGCCTTGTCCAAAACAAGAAGGAATATATAAAAATGGCATATGGGACATATAGAATGAATACAGAAATGATTAAATCATTGAGTAAAACCTTATTAAAGCCCGTGTTACATTAGACATCCTGGTAACAGTAGGTGAGGCAAATCAAAAAGAGCAATAAAGCACCAGACAATAACACAACATTTTAAAATCAGAGCAACTTAGAAAGTAATTGTGCCCCTGTCCCATTGCCAAACCTTAACCTGATTTTTAAACCAGTATAGTCTGTATTCTGTGTATTGGGTCCAAAAATAGTCTAAATTATCCATTATAAATAGCCTTTGTTTGCAGCAGTTATAGTAGTGAAGTCATTTATAATAATGGCAAGTGCATATTTATATGTTTGCAATAGTTTTACATAAATGTATGTTATTAAAGGATATTCCACTCTGGAACAAATGTTACTCATTTCGTGTCAGAGATTTTGTACCTAAGCTGTTCATTTTGTTTATGTCCCTGTCACATAGATAAATGAGTGTATAAGGTACGTGCCAGCATCAGACTAACTTAAACTTTCACAGTTTACACTCTTTGTGGAGCAATTAATCCCAATGTTATTTGTTTCATGTCATACACAATAGGTGTCATTCATTAGTCAGCGTTTGCTACACAAGGTTAGATGTGCTCATGAGCTGCAAGTAGTAGGGTGGTCTAGTGTTATCAGATGCCATGACATCCCCACACTCTACAGCATTTTATGAAGAGCATCCCAGCAGATTAGGGTTTATTCACAAAAGCAGAATTTTACATGACAGTTATTAAGGGTCAACCTAAGTACATTTCTTCTGTGATAAACAGTGGGCTTCACCTGCATATTGCACAGTGTAACTGGTAAGGAGACCTTCAGGAAACCTGCAATTTCAATCATTGACATTCACTGCATTGTGGAGAGCCAGCTCAGCTCTTCTTACAGGACAAACTCATTTGGGCTGGGCCTTTAAAACACATTGCTACGCTGTTATGTTGAAACTGTAACTTTCCTGAAAGTAAATGACCCCCAATAAGTGTGTTAACAGTCACCTATTGCAAGATGCTTCAACCATAATCAATGATATAATATTATAAAGGTAAATTTTTACATCTTAGCTAAAACCATAATAATATAATGAATCCAGCAATAAACATTACATATCCCATATTTTTTAAATACTATTTACTTTGTTCAGTTTTTTATTTTCCACCTTTGAGGTGCACAAAATGTATAGAACGCCCCTGGGAAGGGGGAACTCCTGGAAAGGGCTTCATTACTGAGACAGGACTGGCAGACCCTATAAGTACTGTTGCCCATAGTTGTGCAGGTGTTTGTCAGCAAGAGGAGAGATTGGGAAAGGAGATGGAGGTGTAGTTACCTACTTAAGTGTGGGGAAGTGTTGATCACTTCCTTTTGAACCAAGAGTAACGTGTGTTTCCTCCCACTCTCCCCATGGTTATCTAGTGTGTTGGTGACCTGGTATGGTGGTGCCCACGAGTTGAAATTCAGGTTATAATAACCACTGTGTCTGAGGCCATTATGTCTATGCCATGGTGGTTAATCTTTTAACGGTTCTCATTTTGAATGTTTAAGAAACTTGCTCTGGTATAGTGCATGGACAGGCCATTGTCAGTGTGGCCTCGCTCATGGTGCACAGGCATTTGACTGCATGTGCAGAACACCCCATGGGCTTGGTGCCCCAGTGATGGAAATCCAGATGGCAGCGTGTAAGTGGAGACACCAGTGGCTTCAACAGGCTTCCTGGAATCTTTAAATAGACAACATAAAGTCTCAGTGGCTTATTATTGTTATTTTTTGTTTTATATAGTGCCCTCATATTCCGTAACACTGTACAATGAGTAAACATAACACGTAGTGTATAACATAACAATCTGACAAGCTTACAATATGTTGTTTACAACAATATAGTTACTTTCTAAAGCTATTATCACAAATAACCATTTTCCTATGGCCCAATGCAGTTATAACATACACTCATGACCTTTTTCATGTGCTAACAGGGGTAGGTGGGTAACTTTTGACCCACAAGACAAGCCGAATCCAGTGGCCAGGAGTATAGCGGCCCCAAAACACATTTGAAAGACAGAATCATTCAGGGGAATGTGATCCTTATTTGTATTTCACAACCTCAGAGATGCTTTGTAACAGCAGATAGAGCAAACAACAAGGAGTAGGCCATGTGCAAATAAATGCCCGAGCTGTATTAGCCCTCCATGGGTCCCTAAGCAAAGCACCGAATTGGGGCCATTTTCCCAGTTCCTTTACATAGAAGCAACATATCGCTGCCACAGCCATTAAGCTTCTGCTCCCAGGCTCGGGTGGAGTCTATGACAGGAGATATCAGTATAATGGACTTGCATCAGTAAAGGCAGGACCACTTTCATGGGCAATACCAGTTTTAACTATCAAGCAACCATTAAATCAATTATGCTGGATGCAAGGAAATTACATCAAATCAATCAGAACTGATGTGACCCAGTGACGGGCATATTTTGGCCCAATACTCGGTCCCAACCCCAAATTTGAAGAATCCTATGTTAGAGCAAAGTATCAATTAAAAAGAATTGATACAACAGCTCTCACATACAGAACAAAAGACAAAAAACAGAGGGCATTTTTAGATTAGTACTTTGGTGAAAAGAAAAAGAAAGCATGATTTATGTGTTGTATATAGGCGTAAGTATTAGGAGCAGTTGAACTGGAACGTGGCAGTTCCCCTTTGAATGGTAATTAAAAACAACAGTGTTTGTTAAAAATTTGTAAACACCAGTTGAAGTTCAAATATTGTCTATCCTGATTAAAGAAAACGTATTTTCATACATCTAGTCATTCTACAAAATATCATATATTAATATATGTGTGTGTAAGTATGTATATACCACTGGACTAGTGATGATGACGTTGCCCTGGTACTTTGTGCAGCTGGTTTGCCAGAAAGCCAGTCCACACATGTATATAATAATACAACATAATAAATAATAAAGATACCATAATCCTGGCACATCTGATTTACCGTATATATTATGGTGATTATATATAAATCACACACAAGAAACTGTGGGAGTATCCAGATTTCTAGTTCAGTAGAGGATGAGATGAGAGTGTCCCTTCTAGCTTAGCGTAACTGAGTACAAGCTATACTAAAAGAACCAACAATACACAGAGAAACATGTAATGTATTCTAATGTTCATTGTATTTAAGGGTACATTTTACAGGACGTGTCTCAAAGTGAATCTCAAAGGAAAAAAGACATATATATATATATATATATATATATATATATATATATATATATATATATATATATATATATATAGTATTATCTATTATATTTTTATATAATATTTAAAAAAAGTCTTTAGGGCAAAGAAAAAAAAAGTTAAAATGTATATTGCATGCTCTATGCTCTGTTCTATTGAGAATAATAAATTTCCCATAGAAAAAAAGGTCCAAGTGGGACAGAAGATGCCATTATTGAAACTTAAGACATTGCGCTAGTAGTGAGACCATGACTTTTTCCTCTTAATATTTTCTTACACATCACAAGTTTCTTTAACAAAATTGTCAACATTTTCTATTTATAGGACATGTGGTTGCTTTTAATCTGCCATCGCCTCCAATGGATATATAAAAACAAACATTGTTTGGGAACACCAGCAAACTTGTCACTGACCTTTGTTACTCCTCTTCTCACTCCCAACAGATAGTCATTTCAGCCAAAGGATTAATCACTGTCAGAAGCTCAATGTCTTGGACAGGTCACAAATTGTTTGGGAGTAATTTTTTTCACAGTTGGTGTCAAGTTACACAACTAAACAGAGGTTTCTGACTAAATAGCTTTAGAAATTAATTAGAAGTCAGGAATCTCCTTAAGATACTTTTTCCCAGAGAAACCAGCTGTAAAGCAAAGCATTCCCAGAGGAATTATAGCATCTCATTATTGTGGGATCTGCTCTTCTGTGTCTGCTAGTGTATATCAGGTCTGCATAGGGCTATGAAGCGTTGTGTATTGCCTAATTCTTTTACATAATTAGAGTATTTAACTTCATTAACATGATACTATACAAAAATATAGCTGGGTATTATTGAAATGGAAGAAAATAGATTATACTTAAATTAAGAAAAACTGGACAGTCCAACAAACCATTAACAATATTTACGGTAATTCTTACTTGTCTGGTCAGCATTGGATGATTATACTCCCAAAAATACCAGGTGCTCAGCCATCTTCATCTTATTCTAACTTGCCTATACCTTTATGGACTTGCATACTTGCTTATGTAAACACAGCATCACTATTTGTTTGTTTGTTGGAAACTGATAGCTAACATCTAGCACTGGAATGACAATTATCCTGCAACATAAACCAAAGGCAAGGTCTCATTGAGTTTCAGTCTCAGGCACCTAACAATTCTGACTGTAAGATGCATTGTGATATGCTGATATGCTTACTGCATTATTTGCATTGGTTGATTTATAAAGTTAGCCTGCCCATCCACTCTGATGCTGACTTGCACACGTTTTCAGGGTATGTTTCAGTTTATGAAGCATTCACATCTGGCATCTTATATGGAAACTGTTGACCAAGACTTGCCCCTACTTTAATCTGCTTCCTCATCCATGTAGTGAGCCTTGTTGGTAATATTTTGAGTACAGTTACTCTGATATTATCTTCTCTGGTGTTTAGCATCACCCCTTGTTCTCTGACTTATCACATAAGTAGTGAAACACCATATTCCACTATAATGTTGCAAAGCCTTTCATGGACAGTATATACAATTTTACACTCGTACATACTATCTCATTACACATTACACATATACTCTCATTAAACTCAGACGTCCATTCTCTAATATGCTTAATATTTTCTATTGAAAGTTAATAATGACATGATCTAGCCTCTGGTCCTCCATTGCAAGTATATTATAGACACTATAAAAGATGGTGGAGAAAATGCATGCTGGCATGTCTACGGTGCCACCCTGGAGTGGGGAACCCAGGTATGAGAAGTAAGGCCCAGACATGAAGCCACATATTTTATTTTATGTAACGTTTCTTAACCTAAATCACATGGTAAAATCATATCTCATGTTATATGCAAAAAATTTCCCTTGTGAAGTCTTCTTACTTGCAAGTAATGGGCATGTCTCCTTAAACATATGAGATTAGGGTTTTTTAGTTGTAAAAGAGAAATAAATTGAAGGAGACATGTTAATAGACACATCTTAGAGGCTCATTATTAAGGCCAGAGATTGCTATTAAAAGAACCAAACAAATCAGTTTGGAGATAGCTTGAAGATAATACAGCTATACTTTGAGTATAAACTGCCCCGACAATAAATCAAGTAAAGAGGACATATTTTGAGTCACAATGCTATTCTATTGCTGCAGAGCTTTTTAAGTGTTCTGTCGACCTTTTAAAGTAATTTTTATTAGATTTTAATGTCTTTACTAAACCTACTCAGATTTGTATCCTAGGAAACCCATGGGCATTGTATTCATGAACTAATATAGCGTCCAGCAGGTTTGTTATAGTTTCTAAGAAAGATCTTTTTGAGAAGATTTTCTTTGAAATATGTCAAACAAACAAATCCATGAATCCTGGTATTTTTGTAATGAATTGAATGTGTGAGAGTGTGTGTGATCCACACTTTTATTTTACAAAAGGATGTTTAGATCCCATAAGCCTTTGATTGACACTTCCTTTATATGTTTTATAATAGATTATTATTTTTATATTAATACATATCTAGGACTAAGTTTACGGCTTTACCTGGGCTAAAACCTCCGTCTGTGACATCAAAAAGCCCTTTAGACAGAATTCAGACTCAAGCTATATTTATTTTACTTGGCATTTTTAGAGCATGGATCGTAAATTATGCTTGTTCTGTGTGAGCATTCTGGTATGAAGCATTGTCTAGGTGGTAGGTAGTATACAATCATACTAGCAAAGTGGAGAAATCTACAATTTCATATGTGCAATGAAAGAACTTGCAAAAATTTATAGAATGTGTCGGCAGATAAGAACCATTTTGCCCATCCAGTCTTCCCAATACCGTATTTGCTCGATTATAAGACGACCCTGATTATAAGACGACCCCCCAAATCTGAATATTAATTTAGGAAAAAAAGAAAAAGCCTGAATATAAGACGACCCTATAGGAAAAAAGTTTTACCAGTAAATGTTAATTCATCTAAACTATTTTTTTTTAATAAAAGCTATGATTGAGAAAAATATTTTGGTTTTATTTCCTTCTATTTTCCAACCTGCCCCCCAGTTATGCACATCTGTCCCAGAAATGCCTTATACCCCCTATATGCCACTGTGCCCCATGATATGCCTTTTAACCCTCTAAATGCCACTGTGCCCCATGATATGCTTTTTAACCCTCTAAATGCCACTGTGCCCCATGATATGCCTTTTAACCCTATATGCCACTGTGCCCCATGATATGCCTTTTGACCGCCTATGTGCCACTCTGCCTCCAGAAATGCCTTATAAATGAAAAAGAAAAAAAACACCCGCCCGGGGCCCGGATCTACATGTCCCGGGCATCGGGCGATATGAACTGCGCATCCCTGCGCTAAACCCTGAAAATAGGCCGCACCCTCACTTTAATGACCTAAAGTAGGGGGGAAAAGTGCGGCCTATATTCGGGTCAATACAGTATATCTGATTTATTTAATCGCATAGTAGGAATTGTCTGTCATGCTGCACTTTTATTGGTCCCTGTCCCACCCAGCGTTAAAATTCCAACGAGGAGAGGTGTCCTCTGTTTCCCTCCTTCTTCCTCTGCTTCCCACAGCCTCTCCTCAGTCCCTCCAGCTACCCTAACATAGTTCATAACATAGTTCATAAGGTTGAAAAAAGACCAAAGTCCATTAAGTTCAACCTCTATACATATTGTGTCCCTACCCTATTATACTCCAAGCCCTTTCCTGTCCCCAGGGCATTTTAAAATGCCGCCCCCCCTTATCTACCCTTTCTCTCCCTCCGTCCCTGCCGCCCCCCCCATTATCTACCATTACCCCCCGCCCCCTTGTACTTACCTTTCAGCATTCCTGAGGCGAGTCTCCCTGTTTGGTCTCGGTGCCGGCTTGTAATGCTCAGCATTACAAGCCGGCACCGAGACCGAACAGGGAGACTTGCCGCAGAGGAGACAGAGAGGGACGCCGAGCGGGTACTGACAGCTTGGTAAGCGAAAACCACTCGGCGCCCTTTTCTCTCTCTTTCGCTTTAAAAAAAAAAAAAAGGCCCCTTCAAAAGTGCTGCCTGGAGCGGTTGCCCCACTCGGCTCCATTGTCGGGCCGGCCCTGCCTGTCCCCTCTGTTCTTACCTGCTTCCTCCAGCGTCCCTCCACTTTGACCTGCTCCTTCCTGTCCCCTCTGGTCTGGCCTGCCTCTTTTTACTCCAGGGCTAAATCTGTGCTACTGTATGCTGTCAGAATGGCAGCTTTGTCTCCCTTTTAACATCTGGGGCCACATATTGTGGTCTTGAGCTGTCACATTGAATGTAAGGATAGATCCCCAATCAGGTTTGCTGCAACAGTATCTTACTGACTAATTGTATGATGTGATGAACCCTTATGGGTTTAAAACTACTTTTACTATTCATTTACCACCCTGGTAGTGCTACTAAAGCCATCAATATCCAACAGACATCATTACATGATTTAATAAAGGTATTTCACACTATGAACTGCAAACGTGGAGAAGGTAGCAAGCCCACTTTAATGTTATTTAAACCTACAGCATAAGCAGTAATACCATTATATGTGCAATACATAACTGTCCTAGTAAAGATTTCAATATGTTCAAATTCTGCTTGTGAACTGCCTAATAACTGCCTTGTTTAATGGATTACATAATTTTGTTCCTTGAAAGCAATCAGTGGTGTTTATAGATTTTGTTTCATTGCTCCAATTATTGCTCAATCTCAGTTTGCTAAACCTTATCAACATGCAATAACAGAACAAATGTCCAGCAGCTTTTTAAAAGTACACCATTAATATTGTAAGGATAGCCATTTTAGTCCAGTGGTTTAAAGTGCAAAAAATCAGTATTTCAGTATGTGATAATAATGTTTTTGTTGGATTAATGTTTAGTTTTTTGGATGATCTTGAGAGTATCAGCCTCCATTTGTCTAGTCAAAAGCAGTACTAAACAGAAAACATCCCAGGTCAGTTGATTATTTGGAATCCAGTTATTCTTAGGAATAAGATGGTCAGGTTTTTAAAATTAAATCTGGATTTATTAATGCATTATTTATATAATTTTCATAAGATATAGGCACTGTATTTGGTACAAAGAAACAATATATTATTGAGGTGTAAACAGAGATAAAACCTATGTCTGATGTAATCATAATTAAAACAACCACAGATTTTTACATTCCACCAATCACCAGTGCCGTTTTTATCAATAAAATAAATTGGTTGGAGGCAATTTTATTTTCGTGATATTGACTAGTAAATATCTTTTGATGACATTAAAAAATAACTTACTATTGAAGTGTATTTACATTTAGACTTACCCATTTAAGTTAAACTAAGTGAAACTCAGATTTGGGAGCAAAGTTCCTGCAGGAGTTCCCATGGGCAGAAAGAAGCATCTTTGGGGACAACTGCATTTTTTGATATATTTGTAAAAAAAAAAAAACTAATATGCATAACATTTTCTTATAACAATCACTAGCGCTGCAATCCTAAGCACATTTGTATTTTTTATAACAACTATAAAAAAAATTTTTGTAGCACAGATTGTAAAGTGATCTTATCACCATAGCAACCAACTGAACATTCTGTCTGATGGGATCATTCTATCAGTTGCTGTGGTGATAAGGCCATTTTTCAAGTTTTGTACCAAATCTCTACTTTATACAGACCCCTGTGTTTTTAGCTTTATTTTGCATTCTTGTTCTACATGAATCCTTTTCCTTAGTGTATACAAACGTCCATTAAGTGGACATTATAAACATTTCGAAAACACATAAATCCACATTAAAAGTACGTATGAATTGAGGATTAACTACACTGTTCCTAAAAAGCATTTGGTCCTAGTATAATGTAAACTGTGGTTTTCCTATGTTTATATTAACTCGATTAATAACTTATTGTCAAGTACACACTTTTTTATGGTACACAACATTCACAATGACTTACACACTCTTATCCAAACACTAAACTAAGGAAAAACAAGCAGGCATTGTTTGTATATGACCTTGCTCACTTGTCTATGAATTGGAAGCCTCTAAATGCTGTTCCACATTGTAAGACACCATTTAGAGAAGGGGTAATAAGGGAAATGAGAAACCAGATATAGCCCAGTGGTGTTCCTGCTAAAAGGACACCTGGTGTTAAGCAAGTGGTGCAGGGATAACTACCTAAGAGCTCTAAGGAACTGTCCTGACTTATAAAGCTTTCAATCTATATTGTATATTGGAAATATGTCCAACAACCTAAATATAAAACATAGTGTCATCCAAAACATATATCTTCATGTACTGTTTGCATCTTTCCCAACACACCTAGTTGATCATTGTGGAAGAAACCCAGGGAAGTAGCACTTCACTATGAGTTTCAGAGTGAAACCCAGAGAGTTCCTAGGAATAAAGATTACTGGTATTAAAAATAAAATAATAGTGTTATGGGCTATAATATAGTAAGAAGAGGGTGAAATATGCTTGAAAGGAGTGGAGTATCAGCCCTAAAAGTCTACTAAAAATGTGCTTTAAGCACATGGGTATTCTGAGAATCACAACATGGTTCAATATTGGCCCTTCCACCAGGATGTTATGCTTCTTTCGGCCTGTTCAGGACCATAGTTTTGATGATACACACATGAATTATAATCTCTCTCAATCTGATTCTCCAGGTCAGTTTCTTTTTTCCCAAACCAGGGTCACACCTACTTTCCTCCAATTACCTACCCCCTAAAAGCTGTTGGAGGCTAGCCTCACCTGCACATTTAGCTAGCCATGTTGTGAAGAATCAAATAACCAATAATCATGACCCTTTATGAAGCCACTATTCCAGAAATTAGAGAGCTCCATGTAGTTTACCCTGTATGATCATAATAAAAAAATGCAATATTTCACTGTAGTCTTACGTGGGTTTTGAACAACAATGAAGTGTTTCTGTAATTGTAAAACCATAGGGGCTATTATATAAACTATTTTATCTGGATTATAATACAAATAAGCTTTGTTGTATAACATTACTGATGGTGGGGGGCAGGCTATACATTTTATTCACTGAGCCAAAGATTCAATAAATCCTGCTGATACTTAATATGTCAGCATAGATGCTATAGACACGGTTATAAAAAAATAAATTCCAGATTCCACCACTCTACAAATCTTTCAGGTCATGGGTCACCACGCAGTGACTCTATAGTACTAAGGTTGTGACTGATAGGGTAAACATTTAATGCAATAAATCATCCATGTTTCCATATAGGCCTTTTTTAATAAAAGCTTCACCAAATAAAATCATTACATAGCTTTTATGGTTGATTTTGCAGGCACATAATATTTGGTCACATATAAATCAAATTAAGAAAGGGGAAATCTAGACTATGTTTATTCAATACTAGTCACTGAATATACAGTATAATTTTAAATTGTTCTAAAACTTTTAAAAACTTTTTTTTTTAGTTTATTGATACATAGATTAAAATAAAACATTCTAGCAGGTGACCCAGACCTTTGGCTTTTTGCTATTTAACTGAGTCAGTTTGGAGTGATTGAATATTAACCATTTACTTGTATAATCTAAGCGAAGATATCTATAATTCAATTAAATCACCCCAAAAATACTACTTTCATAATAAAAATGAATACTTTATATGAAAAATATTAAGGAAACCAATGTACCTACATTAAACGTGGCCGCTGTGTGAAGTGATTTAACTGGCCTCTTATTTTTTTCTTCCTTCAATTATTTTTATCCGCCAACAAGTATTTTGTGGCTAGATTTAAAAATGCTAAATAAATATTTAGTTCAGGGGCCATCTGGTATTTTCACTAAGTGCTACTTTTACAGCTTTGTAAACAGTAATGTGAATGTGATCTTGTAGTGAGAGTAGTTCCTGTTGAGAGTTAAAATGGTGTTAAATGTGCCGTTAGATTTGTTGGGGGTATATCAATAAAACAGCTTTCTGTATCTTGACTTTTAACCTAGTCATAAAATACACAAGTCATGTGTTTACAGGTTGAACATTTAGGAGTCATGTTTTGAAATAGTCACAATTGTTAGTATAAAAGAAAAGATTCAGGTTTCTCCAAGGAATTGTAGGCCTTGATTGATGAACAAGTGAAATACTTACACAACTGTGATGATGTAACATGCTAAAAAAAACAAATCACAGAACACCCAATAAAATTGCCTTAATAACTCAGATGAGTTACTTATATTACCCTTTTCTGGACAGTCCTAGATGCTGACTGACAATGAATACTTACTGCCACTGCTGGGTTAAGGTAACAGCATACATATTGAGAAACTTCACCTAAACTTCACAATGTCATTTTTATAGAATACATTCTATAAAAATAACATTGTGAAGTTTAGATGAAATTTGTAAATTGTTAAGATTCTGCAGTAAAACTACTTCCATTCTTGACTTTCTATATGGGTATAATTTTATTTAAAACCTTTATAATTTAAGTATTTTGTTATTTACAGCTTATTTTTTCTTTTGCCGCATCAAATAATCCAAAATAATAATTACCTGAATGTGTAAAAATAGTCATATTTGGACACAAAGGCAAAACATGACACAAGCACAGCTGAGGCCTTCTAAAATTTGAATTTGCAAAAGGATTGCACTTGTACAAAAGAAACTGAGAACGAAACAAATATCTAAATATTACTAAGTTTTAACTTTTTTCAGCTTTACTCCTCAAAATAATTGTTTTTTGCTTATATGTGTGAGGTGTCTTATAATACTGATAATAGCAAGAGGTGCGGGATAAGATATGGAAAAGGGAGTGGAATGTGGACATTTTTTCTCTACTCCCCTTGGAAAAAGTTAATTTGGATGGGGTGTCTAAGGGAGAGGACAAGAAAAAGTTGAAAAAGGATGAAGAGAGAGCGGTATAAATTGATACCCGGAATTGGCTTCAGGCTTACGCTATGACTGGCTAGAAACAGCTGGAGCATTGCACAGGGTTTTTGGTTATATTGACAGTATTGGGAAGGCATATAGGTGTATGGTAGGCAGGCCTGGAACAGTTCCAGCAGTGCATGGGGGTGCGGCAAGAAGTGCGCTGGGATCAAAAGGACATTGGGCTTTGGCTCAGGGTTATGACGCCTGGGCGGCAGTGGAGCCAGCATTTTCAGCGGGCAGCCGGTGCTTCTAGCCTCCCTCCTAGGGGAGGGAATGCTAACTTGCAAAAGGTTTTCTGCTGGAAGTGTAATGATGGCCTTTGCTAGACGGTTTAAACATGAATGCACGGAATGTGGGGGTGCCCATCCCTTGTCTAAGCACTTTTAGAGATAGCAGGGAGACAAGCAGGGTTCTTCTGGCCGGAAGGGGCAGGGCTCCGTAGCAGGTGGAGATGATGTGCCCCTAGTTGCATAGGTAACCCAACCGTGAGGCTGTGTTTCTTTTGTTGGGGGGGTCTGATGGGTTTAGGATTCCTTTACCGGGGTGTATTGGTGGGTACAGTGGTTAAAAACTTGAAGAACGCCTTGTCTTACCCTGCTGTGGTTTCTGAAAAACCAGGTAAGGAAGTGCCTTTAGGGCGCATGGTTGGCCCTTTCACATCCTCCCCCTTCTCTGGGGGTTGTTCCCAAGAATAAGCTGGAGAAGTGCCTGCTCATACACCATCTCTCATTCCCCAAGGACACTTCCGTCATTGGTGGTATTTCTACTGATTTGTGTCGGGTTTGTTATATGTCCTTTGATAGGGCGGTTTACTATGTGTGTTTTGTGTATGCTACTGGTTTATCAGTGACTGAGATTAATCGCCGTATGTCAGCTTAATTTTTGGGGTTTAACTTGCAGGGTCTGCAGGATGTTGCCAAGGGCCCTTTGGTCAAGCAGGCCCAAAGGGGTTATCTGAGGATGGTTGAGAGGTTGCAGGTTCTTCATGTATCCTTGTTTGAATTCTCATTATTTAGGGTGGCTTTTGTGTTGGCTTTCTTTGGCGCTTTCTGGATTGGTGAACTGGTGTTGTTTCCTTTCGTGAGTTGGCTTCATGTGGGTTATGTTTGGTCTTCCTAGGTTCACGTTGCAGTGTGTAGATCTTCGGGCATTCCTATAAATATTGGGCTGTGCAAGTAGGCACCTTAATTTGGATCCTGCTCTGGTTTCTGTTCATTGGTTTGGTTTTTGAGGGATGATGTGGGATCGATTTGATCAGGAATTTCGCTGGGTGGCTCCTGTCTATGGTCCTCCACAAGTTTTTGTGGTACATCTTAGTGCAAATTATCTTTGCCGAGTTCCCATTGGGAGTCTGGTGAAGGCAGATCTCCTATGGCTGCGTTCTGCTTATCCCGCTTTGGTTTTGGTTTGGTTGGAGATTGTAGACAAGGTTGTGTCGCGTAGGGCCAACTCGATGGCGGGAGTGGAGAGAGTCCGCAAGCAGGTGAGGTTTTGGTTTGGTAGGAGATTGTAGACAAGGTTGTGTCGCGTAGGGCCAATTTGATGGCGGGAGTGGAGGGAGCCCGCAAGCAGGTGAGTTGAACTGTGTCCCGTTTTGTGATGTTAACTGTGTCCCGTTTTGTGATGTTTCATGGCTGTATTGTGGTTTGTCAAAGGGACTTGGCTAGGGAACCTGCTGGGCTTTTCCGGAATGATCGTGTTCATCTGACTGATGTGGTTGTGGACCTTGGTGGTTCAATCTGGGGTTGGCAGTTGCAGTGTGGGGTGGCCAATAATATGCATATTATTGGGGGTTGCATATATTGGCCTTATCTGGCTGGGTTAATTCTATTCAGTTTATTTTGCCCAGGTATAGTGCAGGAGTAGGCTGTCAGAGGTATTGTCTTGCTCGTGGTGCACAAACCTTTAGGCCCAGGGGCAAGACACTCCCTGGGCCTGGTACCCCGCTAAGAAGGCAGGTTTCATAACCACTTTGCTAGCAGTGGCTTCAATGAACAATTTGCGAGCAGGGCTCTCTCCACCTACTGTATTGGTTTGTCTTAGTCTGTCAATTCTTGTCTTGTCATACCCCTTAAATACATATATTGTATTAAGCGCTGTGTAGATTGTTCGCGCTATATAAATAAAACATAATAATAATAATTGCAGCAACCATTTGCTTAAATGGTTAAGTTATGGTGGATCCAGTGATGGTGTTTTATGGATGTTATGTAATATGTGTTTGTGGTGTTGTGTTTAAACAATGTCATGCTTGGAGGGTCACTGTGTCTTGATTGGGGGGACACCATGGCCATAATTTATATAAGTGGAAGTAAAATTTGTTTAATTAATAAAAGCGTGTCTGTGTTCAACATTCTTTTTATTAGAATTTTTAAATGACATTTTAATTGTACAGAAAAGAAAACATTGTCAGTGATTAGCACATCACATTTTATACAAGTTTCAATGATAATACAGAAGGGAAAAGTGAGTTTATTAATGCACAAATAAACATTTGTTCACAATCTTTCTACAAATAGAAATCTTCTATTCCCTTTATTGCTTCTGAATAAGTTATTTAAACAAAGGTAGGTGATGTCTCTGTCCAAATTGTTAGATTTTGAGAACTTTTGTTGCATAATACCTCGCTCTTAACTGACTTGTAACATGTTAACCCATCTAACAATGTAAAAACAAAAATATGACAAGAGCATATTAACCCAAGTAAGTAACAGGTTGAAATAAAATAAGTGTTTGTGTTCGGTGTTAAGTGGTTAAGTCTTACGGTAATTATTGTAGTTTAGTGTGTACTTTTCTCTCATGCCACTTATCATGCTCGCTATTAAGATTAGCTATATATGGTTATGTGTCATTCCAAATATCCCAATATCTGGCATAAGAGTTCATGGATCCAGAGCTTTATTTGCCGTAAGTTCTAGGGTGCTAATTTCATTAATTTTGTTTTCAATTTCAAATCTAGATGGAGTTTGGGGGGATTTCCACCTGCACACAAGGAGATACTTGACAAATTATGTTAACCATTGGAATTAAGTGTTGTGGAAAGTCTGCTGGAAATATGCTTAATATTGCAGTCTGTGCCTCCAATACGACTTGCAATCCGGTTTTGTCTTTTATTAATTCATTCATGCTGTTCCAAACATCTCTTAACATCGGGCAATCCCACCAAATATGCTTATGGTCCGCATTCTGACCGCAGCCTCTCCAACACATTGGAGACGTACTGCTGTCGATTTTATTTAGCCTGATCGGTGTCAGGTGCCATTTAAAGATCACCTTACTAGCAAATTCGGTAAGGTTGGCACATTTAGTGATTCCCTTCAAATGTTTATACACCTGGGCCCATTCTGTGTCAGAAAAGTTCATATGTAGTTCTTTTTCCCATGTGGTTTGGTATGAGGGTTTATTGGGAGATGCCAGTCCCAACAATTGTTCATAAAACACCTCCCTTCATGTTTTTGGAATTGATTAGTTTATGTTCTATAGGTGTGATGTTTTCCTTTTTCAGCCTATTAACAAAACCCGGCATTTTAAAGAAATGCTTCAGTCTTAAATACATGAAAACTAAGCCTGGACTTAAATTATATTTTTGCTTCAAAGATTCCAGCGGGATCAACATGTCACCTTCAAAAAATTGGTTAAGTTTAGTTATTCCTCCAGATACCCATTTTTTGGAGTGGAAGTCTGGATTCCAATACTCCAAACTTTCTGTCGGGGCTGCTCTAGATAGTACTTTAAGTTTAAATCTCTTTTTAATAAGATTGTTACAATATTTAAGAAAAGTTTTTGTGGTAGAGTAAGTCGCCTATTGCTTCTCATGAATGAATTTATCTGTTTTGAATATGCATGAGTTGAGTTTGATTGAAACCGATTGGAATAGTTCGAAAAATAAAGAGTAGTTCCGGTATCACCATCATTTTAATTGCTGCAATTTTCCCTAGCCAAGAAATATTACATTCACTCCATCTTTTTAATTTGAGTTTTATCTTATTCCAAATTCTAATTAAGTTTCTTCTCGTTATTTCAGTTAATTTGCTATATATATTAATTCCCAAGTATTTTATTGATTTTTTCATCCAGTCGAACAAATATTTCCTTTTTAATAAAGTGATTTCTTCTTTTTGTAGATTAAATGGTAAGGCCTGGGATTTTTTCAGATTAATGTTATGAAAGGAAATACTACTGTATTCCTGTAGTTCTTTATGCAGTCACTCTAAGGATGTTTTTGCATTGGATAACATTAGCAGAATGTCGTCCGCAAACATGGATAACTTGTGGAAGATGCCATCTGTCTCTACTCCCGTTATTTCTTCAGACTCCCTAATCTTGCATGCTAATGGCTCTAATGATAAGATGTAAAGAAGCGGGGAGCTGTTTAATAAACAGCTCCGGAAAGTTAATCTCCCGAACCGTTCCTTCTAAAAAGCCCCAGTGAAGCCTGTCAAATGCCTTCTCCGCATCTAAAGACAGGAGAAGGCACCCAACCCCCGACCCAGAGCATCTCTCCACTATAAGTAGCCAAGTAGCGTCTGAACCTTGTCGCCCAGCAGTAAATCCTACCTGATCCACATTTATCAAACCAGGCAGGATGTGCGCCAGTCGTTTCGCCAAAATTTTTGCATAAACTTTATAGTCTGTGTTGAGAAGCGATATAGGTCTCAGGTTCGCGCAGCAATTAGAGTCTTTACTGGGTTTGGGCAAAGTGATGATATATGCCTCCGCCATGTCACCTGATACCCTTCCAGATTTGTACATGTCATTAAACATGTCACATAACATTTGTTTTAAATGTTTTAAAATATTCCACTGTGAAACCATCCGGCCCTGGTGATTTTCCCAATGGCATCTCTCTAATTGTCTGCAAAACTTCTGCGAGTGTGATTGGTGCAATTAGATTATCGTAATCTATTTTATGAACTTTAGGTATATGCTGTAAATCTGGTTGTGTAGTATTTTGGTCATTTTTTAAATTGTGCAATTCCTTGTAGAACTTGGCACACATATTAGCTATTTGGTTAGGATGCGTGACCTTATTACCGTTTGCATCATGTAAATATGGGATTGTGGCTGCTGCGTCCCTCTGTCTTAATTTGCTGGCCAACATTCTGCCTGCTTTATTCCCAAAAGAATAGTACTGTTCTTTCAATCTTTTTATCAGAAATTCGCTTTTATTCTGTTGTATTTTCATTATGTCAGATTTTACTTTATTTAAAATTTCCCAGTTAGTGTCACTAGGGTCATCAATGTGTAGTTTTTGTTAGTTGTTGTAATTTTGTGTATAAGTCTAGCAACAAAGCCTTTCTTTGTTTTTTGATCATTGATGCCCTAGGTATGCAATGGCCACGCATAACAGCCTTATGAGCCAACCACAAGGTTTCACTAGAGTTATTGCCTGTATCGTTATCTTGTATATATTCCTTAATCTTTTTTTGTAGTTCTGTTTTTAAGTCTCCATTGTTTGTAAACATGTCATTTAATCTCCATCTCAAGGTGTTGTCAGATTTTTGGCCTATATTTAATTTCAACATGACTGGACCATGGTCTGACATGGTCACCGGTTGGTAGTCTACATTAATTGTCTCCTGCAAGATGTTTAATGAACCCAGAAAGGCATCGATTCTACTATATGTTTTATTGGTTGTCGAGTAGTACGAGTATTCTCTAGACGTATGATCTAGGGCCCTGTATAAGTCAAATAAGTTATTATAATGCAAGTAGTTAAGGAATCTTTTGCATTCTCTTTTCCGTGTAGCACTAGTATTTGAAGTGTCTAGACTACTGTTAAATATCAAATTAAAACCTCCACAGACCAAAATTGTTTTAACAGTGTGAAATTCTTTTAGTGCGGTTTGAATCAGTTTAAGGGTTTGAAATTGTTCGCCGGGGGGGTAGGTATCCATTAGCAATAACCATCTCTTCCCCTTTAATAGAGCAATGTAAAATCACATATCTTCCATTTTTATCGGTTACAGATCTGTGAAGTTCAAATTGTAGGTCCCGTTTTAGGGCAATAAATGTTCCCCCTTTTTTATTTTTATGTTTAGAGTGAAAAACATTTGGCATTTTTAACTGGGCAAAATGTGTCTCTTGTACACAAAGTATGTCAATGTTATGTCGCATAACTTCATCCCAGAGCGTTTTGCGCTTAAAGGGCGTATTTAGGCCCCTAACATTATATGTCAACCATTGTGGTATATGGTGGTTTACATTATAAGTAACATCTGCTAACACGTAATATAAGTAATATAAGTTACCACTCTCTGTTACGATCAGTTCCAGTAACACCGTAGAACAGAATTTTTGCACATTAAGCTCTGTGTCAAAAGGAAAAATCATAAGGAAATAAAAATTAACAAACAAGAATAGGATGAACCAGAGTACTGTACAACGAAGAGAAACCAGGTTCTGGCGCAACAAGCATGCCAGCAGTCTAGTTCTCTTCACACCTTTCCTTCTGGGTGTAGGAGTGGTAATTGACATGAAAGTGAATGTAAATTACCAATAATCCGCGTCCACTCAATTCTTTCCTGCACTGCAAGATGAAAAGTGTGGAACAAGAGCTATAAGCATAAGGATATATGTTTTGTACTTTTCCAACGTTGCAACAATTACCCATAAATTGTATGAACAGTAGTTATAAGATTTAACAGTTTTGCTAAGCCAAGTTTAGAAAAATCATAAGTAACACACATTAACTGTTATGTTATAGGAGATTGTGCTTTTTACCATATTTCACTCAGGTGTTTGTGGTGAGCCATGAGAGTTGCTGGATTGTCTCACGCGTTGTGGCATTTTTGGCCAATCACTATGTATCTTTCGTGGGGTTTTCGGATTGCCACTTGCTGGTGGTCGCTTCGCCTCCCTTGATGACTAATAACTTGCATGGATAGCACCAGCGGTATAGAATTCTTTTCTTGCATAGAATCTCAGTTATGGGCTTCATCTCCTTCTTCCACTCCAGCGTGGATCTGCAGACAGATCCGGGAACAACTCTATGGCTTGGTATCTCTCCGGAAAGTGTCCTTGGCCATCCTCAGAGCTTTCAGCAGCGCCGCTTTGTGGTGGTAAAAATGGATTCGGGCTATAGAGTCCCTGGGAGCAGTCGCTGGAGCCATGCGTCCTTTTGGGAGTCTATGTATGCCATATCAGCCTTAATCATGTCCGGCAATATGCAGGCTATGAAGTCTTTGAAATATTCCTCTAGCCGTTCATTTTTTATAGATTCGGGTATCCCCCTAGTTCTTACGTTATGGCGCCTGCTGCAATCTTCCATGTCTGCAAGCTTCCTAGTGAGGTTAGCGACAGCTTTATCTACAAGTATATTGTGTCCACTATTTCGTCCATCTTATTTTCAATATAGTCAGTGCGTTGGCCTATATCGTGGATCTCTTTAGCTAATTTGGCTGTAGTTGCATTTATGTCTCCCTTAACCTCCTACCTCAGTTCTTGCAGCAGTGCGCGAACTGTAGAAGTCAGTGTGTGAACATCTAGTGCCACGGCATCACCTTCTGTTCTCTCCATCAGTTCCCTGCTAGGCCTCGTAATGGCCGCCCCTATGTGGTCTTCTTCGCTGCTACTTTGTCTTTTGCTGTCGTTGGAGGTACCAGATGTTCCTCGAATGAGCAGCCTCTTGTTCCTTGTCGATTGCATTGTCTGTTCAGTTGCTTTTAGCAGTAAATCGCCGCTTTTAAAGCCGTTTTTGGAGTAAATTGAGCAGAGCTCCTAATTCACACAGCCATCAGCTCCAGGCTCAGGTCACGCCCCTGTCTGTGTGTTTTTGGGGGTTATAGGTATTAAGACAAGGCCATATAGACTGTCCCACAGTCATGTTTTTAAATGTTCCTTCTCATTGAGAAAGCAATAAAAAAAAAGAGGTGCCTAACTAACGTAGCCAGTGGCACAGGGCAGAAGTGAACTATGGAGGTCATGCTAACTTAGTAGTTAGTGAAATTAAGATACAGCACCTTATTGGTGCTCATTCCCTGGCAATCCCTTTGCCAGGGAATGAGCACCAATAAGGTGCTTTGTCCCCAGGTACATCTAAAATGGTGCCCAAATTAGCCCAGCATGCAATTGTTCCCTTCTGGGAAAAAAGGGCGGCAGGCTGGGCTAGCTCCAAAGGCAGGAAAATTTGGGGCTGGGACAAAAGGGTATTAGGCAAATTAAGTGGGTACTTAAAGTGGGCCTTTTGATTATTACTTACTTTTCTGCTTTGTTTCCAACTCACCCATCCCACCGAGAGCGATGCAGGAGCACCAGAGGGCGACTGAAAAAAATCCCACCAGAGAAGTCTCAAGCTACACCAAAAGCTCCACAGACTACTTGCTTGTCAGCGGTAATGTGGCCTCTCCTCCTCCCAAGCATTTTAGAGGACACCCTCTAATGTTCGGTTTGAGTGACTTTGTGATTGGGCCTGGCAACAGCATATGGCTGGGTGCCGACATACCCCTCCAGTGATGGTATCGGTTAATGACAAGCACCGCACGCCAGGGTGCGGATGGGGAGGGCCATTGTGATAATGCTCCATTGATAGCAGCTGGGTGGGGTGTGTTTTGGGGAGGGATGGATGGCTAGTTGAGCTGCTAGCCTGCCCCTCGGACCCATGTGTCACGCCAGATGCAGGATGATCTGGGTGTTGACTTTACGCTGAGTGCACGGGGACTCAGCAGCTATCCTCGGGGAGAGGAAATGCCACATTAGTTGGGGGGACTCTATATCCTATTATGTCTTTGCTGTAAATAATAAACAAGAGTACATTTGCCACATTTTTATGTTTTAGTCTGTTTTTTTTTATCCACTTACAAATATAATTTAAGGTTACAATTACAAACCATGCCTAGGGGTGCCTAGTGGGGCATATGTCACCTTATAATGATCTCCCTTTTAATCTGTCCTTTTATGAGTGGTGTGTCAGGGTATCTGATCACCCAAAGGGCTGTTGGCTCCCTTTGAAGTGGCAGAGAGTCAGTTTAGACCAAAATACGCTACTTGCAGGGTACAGCATGCTATGGAGGCTGTTCAGCCTTGACACACTCCCACGTAGTATGAATTGGTCCGCTAAGGAGATCACAGCTCCAGGAGCAGCTGTCTCCCTGGAATGTTAGACAGCAAAAGATGATCTTTCTCTATCTTGCTGTACCTGAGTGACTTTTGCATTTGGTTGCTCAGAAAGTGAGTGTTGTGACAGCACAAAGAAACCTTATGTGTTTTTGAAGTAAAGAGCAGTTTGTACTACAAGTTCCTGTTTTGTGAAGTCTACTGGGATACTCTCTTTTAAAAAAAGGTTGTCGTTTGAGCATTGGCTAAAAGGAACAAGGTGCTACAAAGTCCTACCTCCATGTTTGGTTCTGCCACCTTGTGAAATATAATATACAATAGTAAATAAATATTACTAAACAACTTTACACATTTACATGAATGTATTTATGTGACAAGTCCAGTCACAAAAAATGCACATTGTGTGTTTTTCTGCACCCCGACTAAAAACTGCAATTTCTGTTGACAGTGTGTAGTTTGGGTATTTTTCTGCAGAATATGTACAAGTTAAATGTACTGTGATTTCTAAATACACTACATCCACAAGACCTCTAGAATAAACAACACTGTACATTAAAATAAGTTATACTCATTCAAACCTCAGATGATAGTTTTTAAGCCATTCTATTCTCAAATGGAAAGACCTCCTTGTTCCTTGGTTCATACACCCACACTGGTAGTCACCGTAAATAGTTATTTTCAGGCCACAGAATAAATATACAGCATTGAATTCTGGTAATTTGTAGACACAAAAGCCAGTAGCGTGAATGTGAAGTCAAACAAGTGGCACCTTTAGTGAGTACATTCATTGTTTTGTGAAAGCTAGGAGAAAGCTTACATCTTTTATAAAATAACAATTATGTTATTTTGTATATAACAGTTTATTCAAAGCACCAGCCAAAGGTTTTATTTTCAGCTTACAAAAATAAGACATGATTAGTATTCTCATGTAGCAAAATCATGAGCTGTATCATGTATAAACATTATGAGAAGTGTAAGGTATAAGCATTTGTTCAAGAAAAGAAATCTATGGACAAGAAGACTTCATAGCAAATTAGTAAAGTAAATTTCAATGACTGTTGATGACTTAAGTCTTGATCATTAGAGATGTGAAAACACTGCTTACTAAAATCAACTCAACAAAGAAATAATAGTGATCTCTGGTAATATGACAGCTAAACTTCAATACGCCATCACAGAAATTGTTTTGGCTAAATGTAGCCATGTCACTTCTGGGTTGCTGGATCATTTGTTCTTTGCAAAACAGTTTGTAGAACACATTTTATTAAATGTCTCAAAATACATGATGACTTCCACAGGCCTTGTCATGGCCATAGCCCTCCTTGTATATAGGCCCACCTGGTCTGGTGGCAAATGGTCAGTGGGTTGGATCACTTACCTTTGCTTAGCAAACCCTCCCCCTGTGATCACTTCCACAGACGCTATGCCACTTACCTGTGCGTTGCAGCATCTCTTGTTCCATCCAGGACAGGCAGGAACCCAGCGGAGTCACATGACTTTACGCAACGTCACATGACTCCGCTCCGTTCCATTCCTGCTTTCCCAGGCGGTACAAGAGAAGAACGCAGAGGGATGCAGCGTCTCCTGCAGAGGTCTGCGAGTGGCACAGAGTGATCATCAGTTCAGGTAAGGGGGTGGGGGAGGTTGTATGAATGAGTATGCGTGATTGAGGGAATGAATGAGTATCAGTCAATGAGTGAATGAATGAGTATCTGTAAATGATTAGTATCTGCAAACGAGGAAATTAATATATGAGTGAGTGAATGAATGTTTGTGAATAATAAATTAATGAATGAATACGTGTGTGATTGCATGGATGTGTAAGTGGGGGGAAAGCATTGCACAGGGAGGCTGTTTGAGGATACCACAGGCAGGTTGTTTGGGGGCAAAGGTGGGAAGTCCTATGCTTCCATGCTGGGTGTTGGGCAGATTTTGTGAGTGAAATCTGGGTGCTAAGGGGGGGCATTATTTCACGAGAGGGTGCTAGCTGGGGGCAATACATTAGGGTGACTGCATTGGCCATGTTTTCCAGGACACATATAACTTTTACATTCTGCTGACCAGCCCAAATAAAATTCTGCCCTGCAGTATGGGGGATGTATAGACTCATAGAAGGAACAAACTAGTCAGATATACATCCCCCATACTGCAGGGCAACATTTTATCTATGCTGGCAGCATCAATACACTGGGGCCATTACACAAAAGGAGGCAAAAACACTAAAAGGGGGGTCAACGACAAAGCAGTGTGGAAAATACTTTTTGTTGTAGCTTAGCCTGTCTGGTGGGTGTCAGAGCCTGTCCTGGTCTGCGTGTCTGGGTGCCAGTGTGACAGGGCCTGTCCTGATGTGCGTTTGTCTGTCTGTCAGTGTGTCAGAACCTGTCCTGTGTGTGTGTTTGGGTGTCGGGGTGGCAGAGCTTGTCCTGGTGTGTGTGTTTGGTGTGGCAGAGCCTGTACTGGTGTGTGTGTTTGGGTGTCGGTGTGGCAGAGCCTGTCCTGGTGTGTATTTCATCATCTGTTTCCTGGCACTTTCTGTAGGACAAAACTTTCTAGGCCCAGAAATCAGTGAACAGAAAAGTGAAGGCTTTGTGTTATTTAATCTATTTCAATCTGAATATTTTATTAAAAAGGATTAGTCATGTTCTATTGTGGCTTCAGGCGTCCCGTGTATGATTACTTTTTTTTAGTGTACTGAAGTACTCCCAATCCCATCCCATCCCATCACATTACATCAACATGTGTTAGAAAATCAGGAAAAGATGTGCATGGATGGTTGGCTGATTCATTGGCGCAATGGGCCCCTTGACTAGACTTGCCCCCCAAGCCGTAGGCTGCCAGCCCTCCCCTGGGCACATGGGTAACAGTGTTGCTTGTGGCTATTTGTGTGTCCTTCTAGCTACAGCAAGTACACCACCAATTAGCCACAGACCTGAAAATGTCAAGGTCAATTAAAATCCCCAGTCCAGTCTCAAGCTCATCTTGTATGGACAATAGCCATGGAAAATACATTGCACTCTCCTTCAGGAGTTTTTTTTTTAAGGAATATGAATAGGTAATAAAAAATTCCAATTACCGCTGTAACAGGACATGGTCCTGTTAATATGTGGTTACTGTTGTTGTACCCCTGTTATTAAATGTTCCCTATTTTGTTTGAATTAGTGATATGTTTTATGTTATATACTGTGATATTCATAAGCCCACAGACAGCTACTGCAAGGAAACAACTGAATATTATAATGAAAGTCAACATAGCAATTTATACTCTTAAAAGACAACAGAAATATATGTATGTCATAAAAGTTAACGACAATAAATTGCACAATAAATTACACTTTTCCACCAACACTCTTAGACTTCAGAAGATTTTTTTTGGCTACACACCCTATTAATATGTAGAATACTTGGGGAAAAAAACCAAATTGTAAAATATAAAGTTTATTTCCAGGAATATGGCAGGGTCAGTTCTAAGTTTTTTATTCCTGTCAGACACTTAGTTAGCCGTAACTATACTAAGGACAGTATATCATGCAGAATGAAGTAACCATTGTCCACATAATTGTCCAAGAAATAGTAACACCCATTAGTTGTGGAATTGTGCCAGAGAAAACAGCATTGAAAATAATTTCTACAATGAACTAAGTATTAATTTCATCTGCAAATAATGAATATGTAATATATAATACCACAAATATGTTAGTTTTGGCCTCCTGATTTTGTTTAAATCTTACTGAGTGATTGGTTTGCTTATTTCTTCTTTCACTCGAGAACTATTTTTCTTTTCCCTTTCAGACATATTTATTAGATTGTGAGGCAGCCTTGATTTCATCAAAATCAAATGTCAATATCCACACAACTCATTTAAAGTGACTGTTTGCAAAGCCTTAAAGAACAGAGAATAGAAATTCAGCAGGACTCATATAAAATCCCACTCTAATCATGCCACGTTTTCCTACAAATAATCATATGAAACTATTTGATTGCCAAAACAACATCTTATATCCATAAAATGTGCGCCAATAAAAATTACCAGTTTAAACTTTATATCATGTGAAAACAAAGTTTCCAGTGAAAAACATTTACATTTCAGTAGTGAACTGTTTCAATGAACTGTGACTAAGTACTACACAGGGAGCTATTGTTAATATCTTATTTTTTGTAACATATTGACTGTGCTACAGTAATTCTTCTATATATGCATACATTTTAGGACTGACTTCCAGGAGAGAAATCTTTGAGGGTCTCATGCAATAAGAAATGTTCTAACTAAAGTTTTGTTTGAATGGTAAGTTATCCAATAGTTGTGAAGTATGATTAAGAGAAAAAAATGATTTTTTTTTTGATTCCTGTGCCAGGAAACCAAGGTAGGGCCCTGCTGTCTACCATTCTACTTTTTGGGAGCACAAACTGGCTCATTAACCAGGACTGATGCTTTTTGGCATGTCATTTCCGGGAGACACTTTGAGAGGGATTGCCTGGGGGTGTGGTAAGGCTATGGGTATTGTTTGACCAGAGATGAGAAATTAGTGAAAGTATAGGTTAGAGAAAGGAATAGAACAAGACAAAAATGAACAGAAAGGTTACAGAAGAGTGGGGGGGGGCAGAAAGGCGAGAAGAAAGAAGGAAGACAAAGGAGAGAGAAATATAGGAGATAAAAGCAAAAAGGAGCAAAAGAGAAAAAACATATGTGCAGTAGAAACTGTTATATTGCTGTGGTCTGACTGGCTCCTTGAAGAAACTAATTAGTATCAGGAAAGCAATAATATTGAAATCAATGGGAGAGCTTTTCTGTGCATGTGTACACATCTCCTGCACAGAAAATTGCTGGTGGGCAGAGGAAGGGTAAAATGCATATGGGAGGATTCTGTAGACTCTCATCATCCATTTACAAGGGGACGCCATGAATATTTAAAGGTTCTACACTAAAATTAAAGTTTGTATGATGGCTGGTGTATCCCTTTAAAGGCTACCCAGCCTTTCCTTTAAACTAGCATGACTAGCATTTTCGGGACATCAAGGATCCAGGTTTTAGCTCTTTTTATCCAGAACTGTCCAGGTGAAACCTGAGATTGTTGCAACCTTTGGGGCTGGCACTAATGTCATCTGCCATTAATGACTAATGTGATCAGCTGTGATACTCAGAGGCTGTGGACCAAAAACAGAGAGGGCCCAGCTAAGGTAGAAATACTCAAATTAATTTTCCTTTTTCAATCCAGAATCTGTTTCAGTTCAGACTAAGCAACTTCAAACTATGCATTCCATCAGATAAGAAATATGTGTATTTTTTCTACTTCACTGTCCCTTTTAGTGACATACTCACTGGGGAGTCTATAATTATCTATAATTAACCATAAAGCTTAAGCCTTTAAACTGCCTAAAGTATGAATCATTATTCAAAATAATAAAAGTATTTCTACTAAAGATGCCAAGCAATTGTTCTTGGTTATTTATAATATATATTATCCTCTGGGCTTTAGATATGTATTCTAATAATGTTTTAGTGACTCTCTAAGAATTTCTGAACATGTATCATTATCCACATACATTCTGTAATAGCTTGTAATAGCCTGTGACTAACTTGCTGCTTTTCCCAAGTTATGTATTCAAAAATGAACTGCAACGGTCAAGGAATTTCTACTCTGTATGTGCAAATAAGTTATAATAGTACATGTGCAGGATCTGAATATGTCAGGTTAATATTACTTTGTTAAAAACAAAACAAGAAAATAAAACTTGATCAAACAATTACAAAGTAGAAGTTTAGGGCATATAAAACTAGAAAATATTTTAGAAAATGCTGGACCATAAGAAGAGGCACAGTAGAGAATAATGTTAGAACAGGCTTAAATAAGTGCGGATGAGCTACTACTAAGAAAATAGTCGAGGGACTGCCTGGGAGCGAGCACCATTAAGGTGCTCTGCCCCCAGGTACACCTAAACTGGAGAATAACTGGCCCAGCATGCAATCTTTCTCAATAGAGAACAAAGAGCAGCAAGCTGGGCCATTTACAACAGCAGGGAAATATGGGGCAGGGAAAAGGGGATTAGGTAAATGAGAAAAGTATTTAACCTGGCCCTCAGGGCCAGGTTGCCATTACTCAGTTTTTCCGCTTTGTTTTTTTCAGATCCTGCTGCTGGACCCGCTGTAGAAAAGAATGGAAGCCGAGGCCTTCTACCTGCTCGGTCAAGCTAGAACAGGAGCTCTCCTGGTAAAGAAAAAGAGAAAAGTTAGACCTCTGAGGAGATCCCCTGGCGGCTGGTGAGGCAGTCCTGGTTTCCAGGCTGTGTCATCATCCCTCCCTTCCTACCTCCTCTATGCCTTCCATTGTATCCCCTCCAGTCTGCCACTCAGCCGCCGTCCCATTCTTTAACTGTACCCGCCCAAGTCACAATCAATGCTGTTCCTCTTTCCCAACAGAACCAGGCAACAGCTGGACAGACGGACATCTACCCAAGCACAAGCAGAGGCAATTGCCCTTCGGCAGTGCAAGACCACGACTGTGCAGCAAAGCACAGCAATGCTGGCGCAGCGAGAAGCTCACAACCATCCCAGATTTATACCTTTTATAATTGTATCATAAATGCATTGGGAAGGGTTGCTTTTTATTTAAAAAATACCCTGAATAGGTTAGATGGCTAGATGAGAAGAAGGTATAATCCTTCTCCCAACGATTTAATGTTCTTCAAATATCAAACAGGTCATTGAATTTTTGCCATTCTACAAATACCTTTGCCAGTTTAAGAATGGACTCATAGTTTGGGGTATAACAATAAGAATATGTGAATAAGAGGAGAGAGGTGGTTTATATGCATACCTGGGAACTCTCCGGGTTTGCCCAGAGATTGCCGGGTGAAGCTCTGGTTTTCTGGGTCAAGACCCGAATCCTCCGGGTCGCGGGAGCGGGATCTTGACATGCCCCGCTCCCCACCCATTTTCCCTTTAAATGACATCAGCAGAAATGCCCCCAACATCAGCTGGACCTCCCACCGACATCACGGACCGCCCGCTGACATCAGTGGGCAGTCCTGGCCGCGTCCCGCATGGGAAGGCTCCGGGTAGCCGGAGCCCAGAAGTTCCCAGGTATGTTTATAAGGCACTTTATCTACATTAACTCCTGGGGATTTTAAAATCTTTAATTGAGGAAATGGGGGGCTCGGCTCATGCATGCATCTATAAAGTACATTTGGATAGAGCTAACACCAAACGTGTTATTACTGTTTGTCTATGTTTTTATTGATCTGTGCAATGTGCAAGGTATCTGCTAAATCTGCTTCCATATGCGGCGGGAAAAAAGTCTTTAATGTTTTAGAGGTGCTTGCTGCATCATGCTACAGTGGTGAAAATATGGAAAAGAAAATAAAGATCAGAGTTTTAAAAAAGCAAAATAAAGCAAATATATATTGAAATAGTGTTTTACAGATTTACTATTACCTACAGTCTATATCGTAGACCTCCTCAGGCTTCAACATGCCATTCCATGCTCTCTGTACTGCTAACTGCTATTGCTGTACTTCACTGTGCAGTGGGCATCCATTATTGTCCGTTAATGGCCCGAACAATCATTAATAGCTGCTGATGTTTGCCAATGCTCGATCTGTATAATTGCCAATTGCCATCAGTTGCCATTTCCTTTGTCGTTTTAGACCTTATAATACTTTTTTTTTCAAACTGTGTCTGCTGTTATTTGCTCTACTCAAATAATTCAGGTACTTAAAACTTATAGGACTTTTCCTATGTTGGTCCAATAAAAGGTGTCAAATTCAAATGAAGAATTATTAGCCCAGGACATTTTCTATAATATGACTATATCCATTTTCCAATTAAGATGAGTATTAAGTATTAAGATGAGTATTGAGATCAAGTCAGCATTATATTTGTTTAATTTTTTAATTCTTAATTGTCCTGTTTTCTTATCCTACCTTTAAACAACATTTAAACAACCTAACAATGGGGTAGAGATTACTTAATGGGGGGCAATTATCATGCAAATCCAGAGAACAAGCGATTAAGATGGCCACGTCCGTGGTATAAACATAAGGTTGTTATTTAATACATATACAGTATATTCCTTATTTTAATAGGTAAACACTTTGGTGCATAGAAAGTGATTGATCGGTTTTAATTTACAGCACAAGAGTTACCTAAAAGCGCCTGGTGAATAGATCCTGTTCAGCTGGAAAATAACAAGGCATAAAATCTATGAGTAATGATAAGCAGCACGTAGCTAAAGGAATTGTGAATCTGTCTTTAAATTGCTGTGACAAAGCAGATGAGTGTTAAACAACATACATGGATCTAATTTATTCCAGGCAGTGATCCAGCACCTTCTATAATTAAGCTAATACATCTATCCAGAAAACTAGAAGTAAAAGCATGCCAGTGATGTGACAGTGCTGTAAAGGTTTTCTTATAGTTGACATTTTTTAGATGTACATTGTATTACACAAAAGAAAAAAAACAACAGGAGAATTACTGCAATGGGTAAATACTAGTCAACCATGAAATTTGTTTTAAACCTAAACAACTTGTTCTTGAATTTTTAAACCTTGAGTATATTCTGATTATATACTGACCTGGATGTTTTCTGGGCTTTTTTTGTTGTTTCTTTTTAAAGGCAACTTGTACATGTATGATAAATACAATAATGTGGTTATACACAGAAAATTAGTTGAGAGCTTGCAAATCTGTTAAATATATATTGTGAAATAGTCTCATAAGCAGGTTGATTTTCCATACAATTACCATGTCAGGACCCCGCTCCTGCGACCCAGAGGATTTGGGTGTTGACCCAGAGAACCGGAGAAGCAGTGCCTATATCCACATATGATGGTCATGCCCCAAAATACAAGGGATATGATGGAATGTTCATACTTTATGCAAGGGGTCTTCCAGGGGCTAGTGCGGTATGACCCCTGGCTATTTCCCCTGTCAGGACCTGTTACCGCTCATACTAGTCTGGATTATAAATTTGAGTAGAAATTTCCTTTAGCCACTACAAGAGTCATGGCTTCTGGTTTGTCCAAGTAGGCAAGGACCCTACACGATCAGACTTGTGTGTAATTTCATTGATTATCTTTTCATTTTTACTTTGCTCTGATTTTTCTTGCTCTCACTTGATACCTGTCATATGTGTTTTTGTATCACCATTGTTAGAAACACTGCTTGAAATAATTATAAAAATAATCCATAACCCACAATACACTTTTATATCCCAAACCTCCTATGTGACAGCTAAAAATCACACGTGCTGAAAAGCAACCGCACACCACAAATATACATTGCCAGCCTTCTTTAGGGATCACCCTTGGGAAAGGCCTTTGGGAGGAAAGTTAGGGGGTTTCTGCTTTTCTGCAATAAAAGCTTCTTTTTTTTTATAGTATTTTTTGCTTGTTGTGCATTTGAGTGCAGCTCCTTTACATCAGGCAGCCTTCTACACCCAGTATTCCAGTATTCCAGTATTGATCTGCCGACTGGATGCACTTTTAGAGAGTGTAAAAGTGTAGTGTGCTGTCTTGTTTAACCACAAAACAGCCACAGGTACTTAATTAATCACCTACTGCACTTTAGGGTGAATTTTACCAATTTTTAGCCTAAAACAAGTTCCCAAGTTGCTTCCTTATGATTTTTTGTCTTAGTAAGTATCAATGATGATGTCACCTTTTCAGTTAGTGAAATATCTGCGTTGCTAGATCTGCCTCGGTCCATTAACCCCTTAATGACAAAGCCCGTACATGTACGGGCTCAAAATGCATTGTTTTCAATGGGTTTAGGGACCGCCCATTGTCCTTAAGGGGTTAAGTACTGTTATTTTGAAGTGGAAGCATCTAAGAGCTCAACAGCTCAGCCACAAGGTAGTGAACACACACCCACAGAATGTGGCCACTGAGTGCTGAAGAGCATAGCACGTAAAAATTGCATGTGCTTTGCAGCATCACTCACTACAGAGTTCCAAACTGCCTCTAAAAGCAACATCAGCAATAACACTGTGCATTGGCAGCTTCATGACATGGGTTTCCATGGTCGATCAGCTGCACACAAGCAGAGGATCACAACAAGCATCAACTGGAGTGGTTTAAAGTACACCACCACTGGATGTTCTCTGGAATGATAAATCCCGATTCCCTATGTGGAATTCTGATGGACGAACCTGTGTTTGACAGCTGCGAGGAGAATTCTACCTACCGAAATGCATATTGCCTACTATACAATTTGGTGGAGAAGAAATATTGGTCTGAGTTCCAGTGAAGGGTGATGTTTATGCTACAGCTTTTTATGCAATTTTTTGTTACCAACTTTGTGGCACCAGTTTGGGGAAGGCCTTTTCCTGTTCCAGCATGACCATGCCACTGCATACAAAGCAAGGTCCATAAAGACATGTTTTGACAAGTTTGGTGTGGAGGAACTCGAGAGGCCTGCACAGAGCCCTGACCTTAACCCCACTGAACACCTTTGGGATGAATTGGAAAGTTGATTGCAAGCCAGACCTTCTTGGCCAACCTCAGTGACTTCACAAATGCCGTTTTGGTTAGATGAACGCAAATCCCCAGGAAATCTTCTGGAAAGCCTTCCCAGAGGAGTGGAGGCAACACCATATTAATGCCCATGGTCTTATAATGGAATGTCCAACAAGCTCATATACTGTAGGTGTGGTGGTCAAGTAAGAAACATACCTATTATCGTATAGTGTATAAGGGAAAAGCAGTCAAGGTCAATGATAATAAGGCGCAACGATTCTTAATCAAAAATTTACTTTTTGGGGTTTTTTCTTCAATTGTCAAATTTTCAAAATACACATTTTAAACACACGTCCGATGCATATATACATCTCAATAATGCTAAATAGTAGAAGTGGGCAAGCCGGTAGGGCTCAAGCTAGGAATTGTGTGTGGTATAAGTGGTGATGTCCTCAATTATCGCCCATTACCCTGCTACTCTTGCTTACCCACACCCCAGTTGATACTTAATTTGCATCTCTTGACTTTGCCAGCTCTCATATGGAGAGTCTGGCGTGGGGGCAACTGAATATGGAAATAAGAGAGAACAAAACTAAATCCAAAAACTAAGTATAATATGCAGCAAGACATGAATATATCCTATTTATTAAAAAACAATATCTTTGTATGTCGGTTAGTTAAAGGAAAGTACCCTCATTACTAGGAGTATTGAATGATTACAGGTAAGTTATATATAATTTTACCTGTACATTGCCTTGAGATTTTAAAAGTTAATTACAAACCAAAAGCTTTTAATCCTTACCTTCATTCCCAAATAAAACCAAGTCCCGATGGTAAATGTATAAACTGTATTTTTAACAAGGCTTAAGTCATTATATTGTTGTGATTGGCATGTGGAGTTAAGTGCACACCATGTAATGTATATGAATTTGGGACACTACCAGTAATATCAATTTACCCAGACCAGCTCTTAATGGAAAGCAGAAATGTAACCTTTTCTATTTGTTACAACACGGAATATTTTTAGATGTGCCAGAGTAGTAAATAATGGTGTGTTAAATCTGGATCCACAGAATATACTTTGCTTGCCATTAACGCTGGCATGCTAGACTAGTTTTTGTAAGAGTTCTCTATTATTCCTTTGAAGATTGTGTATGTTGCTACTGTAGAATGTTTGTCTTCTCCTGAATGAGAGGGTTCATTGTATTATAATAGTGATGCAGTTAACTCAACCCAATAAAACTTTTATATGACATTTAGGAATGTTTACTATTTAAAGGGGAACTCCCACTATTTTTTGTTAATTACCAGTAACACATTAAAATAAGTTTTAAAAAAAAATGTGTTTTTTTTCTAAACCCGTCTTGTTTGCCCAAAATAAAAAGTTTTCCAAGTGTGTAGCGTAAATGTAGCAATACACTGCTAGATGAGGGATGTGCTTCGGCCACCATGCAGCAATGTCTCTGCACCTCCTTGTTCTTTCCTCTGCTTTCAGGAGTGGATGTGGTACACAACCATGCAACAGCCACCCAAGTGAAACCTCTGAAGTATTTAGACAGTTGCATATTAACAGGGCCGGACTGGGAATGAAAAGCAGCCCTGGAAACATTTGGAGACCAGCCCCATATAGTTTATCTCGTGGTCGAGCTCTTATACCCACACGCACCCCTAATACATACCCGAGTCAGACTATTTGCCATACAAATAACTATAAAACATTCTTTTTATCACATTATTTGTATTCAAATGCCAGGAAGCAAAAGTGTTAAAAGAATGAATTAAATGAATTAAATGAATTACATTAGAAATAATGGAATCAAAACATTTGCTACTGCAAACATTTTTAGATGAAAAAGTTCAATTTTATTCAGTGGAACAAAACAGTGATCACATTATTCTTCACGATATTCTTGTAAGAAACTTTTATTTCTTAATGAGTTCTTCAATGGGTTTTGGGACTGCCCATTGTCCTTAAGGGGTTAATTCATGTAAACTATTTTTTCATATTTAATCAAAGCTGTGATTGAGAAAAATAATTTTTTTGTTTTTATTTCCTTTTTTTGTGCCAACCTGTCCCCCCAGTTATTCACATCTGCCCCCAGGCTTGCCACTCTGTCCCCAGAAATGCCTTATACCCCCCTATATGCAATTCTGCCTCCCTGATATGCCTTATACCCTCCTATATGCCACTCTGCCCCATGATATGCCTTTTAACCCCCTTTATGCCACTCTGCCTCCAGAAATGCATTTTGACCCCCTATATGCTACTCTGCCTCCAGAAATGCCTTATACCCCTTAATGCCACTCTGGCATATAAGGGTTAAAAGGCATATCATGGGACAGAGTGGCATATAGGGGGTTAAAAGGCATTTCTGCCTCCAGAAAAGCCTTAAGCCCCCATATAACATACCCCTCCAACTTACCACTGCTTCTGGTGTCTGGTGAGGGCAGCGGGTTGAGGCCGGCATTTATGACGTTAAAGGGGCCGGTGCACCGTGCCGCCCAATGGTCATGCCTCAGCTCTTCATCCCACCACTTTTAAGACGTGGGACAAAGTCCTGAGGCACTGCCATTGGGCAGCGCTGTGTGTCAACACCGGCCCCCTTAACTTCATTAGGTGCCGACGGTGGGAGAAGGCGGCCTGGGTGTGGGCGGCACAGAGCATTACATGGCAATATCCATTTTACGTACATAAAAATAACACTGCCCTACCAAAATAATATAAAGCCAGTAAAAGAAGTTGAGGTGGACTACATGGTTCTATATATATATATATATATATATATATATATATATATATATATATATATATATATATATATACATACATATACACGTTACAAATAGATTGGCATGTAGCAAAATATGTATTTTTTTTATATTTCATTGCTATCAGAGTCCATATACATCCTTAGTAACCATATTAAACAAATATGCTTCTGAATCTAAGAGCATAATCTAGTAATTTAAGACATATTGACTTGGCATCCCATACCACATATGCAACTCATTTTTATATACACAAAGGATGTGGTAGAGAAAATAATTAGAACAGTCACATGTTCACACAAATGTATCATTTACTAGCGGAGGAGTTAATTTATTCTTTAGACATATTGGTTCAATTTCATTTTAATCAAGTGACCCCAGAATTGAAAGTCATGTTAGTACATTCTTTACAACAGTTATTCAAGGCTAATAAAAATTACTCTGTAGCAGATGGGCCTTTTCAGTGATTATCGCCTTATGCAGAGGTTTGCCTTGTGTCTGTGTGGTTAAATCGACCCCATATTTGCTTGGGTCGACCTTAGTTCATCTAGCTAAGTTTATATGAAAAGCTGTTATGCAGCTCTTGTCTTTGTAGTGATCGGTGTGTGTGTGCTGAGAGTTATATTGGAAAGGTAGCAGAGAGTTAAAGAAGCTTAAATAAAATGGCATTTTACTCCAATGGATTTTACTGTATGTGAACTGGAACATAGATTGTTTATTTACTGGGGTTAGAAGATGAGACTTCTCTTGGGGTAAGTGGGGTATTTTGGTCCAGTGCAGCCCTAGGCCTGACCTGTGGCATCATTCCAGTGCTCCCCCCCAAGAACTTACCTCTGTGGCAGCCAGTTATATACTTTAGCTGAGCATTACCTGTCAAGGGAAATATCCCTGCTGTCTCTGCCACCTACCTGCATGATCTGCATGCATACCTCCCAACATTTCAAAATGTGAAAGAGGGACAATTTTTTTCTTTTAAATCGCTCTCGCGGAACTCACCAGTATAAGCAATTGCACTTTACAATGTTGCGCTTCCATTGCCACTGAAAACACGCTTCATTTTTGTCAGCACAGTCATGCATATTAAAAATAACCAACACATTGAATTGAATCACCATGAGGCTCAGCCAGACATACTACTTCCATGATGCTGGCTGAGAATCATAGAAAGTGAAGTTAATAGTAGATAAAGCTGCAGGTGTTAGCTGTGAGTTACAATTCCCTTGATGCTCAGCCAGCCAGGTGTCCACCATGACTAGGCATTGTGGGAGTTGTAATTCACAACTAACACCTGTCATATCATCTGCTGTTAACTACAGTTTACATAAGGCTCAGCCAGACATACTGCTGCCATGATGCTGACTGAGCATCATGGGAAGTGCAGTCAATAGTAAAGCTGCAGATGCTATCTGTGAACTACAATTCCCACGATTCTCAGCCAGCCAGGTGTCCAACCTAAAGTTGGCTGAGTATCATTGGAAGAGTAGTCAACAGCAACAGAGATTTTTCTTTTAATTTAAAAAAAGGCTAATGTTAGCCTCCCTCCCAGGACCATTACACACTGCCTTTACACACACCTGCCCATAAACACACATATACACATACACTGCCCTTGCACACACCCATAAAAAACATACACTGCCCTTACACACGCCTGTCCATACACACTGCCTTTACACACACCTGCCCATAAACACACACATATATACATACACTGTCCTTACACACACACACACATATAAACATACACTGCCCTTACACACACACACATATATACATGTACACTGTCCTTACACACACATATACATGTGCACTGCCCTTACACACACAAACATACACGTACACTGCCCTTACACACCCCTGCCTTTACATACACATATACTGCCCTTACACACACCTGCCTTTACACACACACACACACATACACTTCCCTTACACACACCTACCTTTACACACACATACACTGCCCTTACACATACCTGCCCATAAACACACATATACACATTTACTGCCCTTACACACACATATACACATACACTGCCCTAAAACAGCAGCTTACAAATACCTATACTGCTCTTACACACACCTGTCCATTCACACACAAGCTTACAAACACACACATACATACACTGCCCTTACACCCCTTTCTCCCCATCCCTTACCCCTTTCTGCATTCTGCGGTGGGAGCATGAGGTCTGTCACTTCACTACGCGCTGGCTATTGATGCAGAGTGCGGGGGTACAACTTCATATCCCCGTGCTCAGCATCATTTGCAGGTGTGTAGTGATTAGCAAGCAGTAAAGCGAGGTCTGAAGTGACAAACCTCGTGCTCCCTAATGTTGAGCCGACTAGAGGGAGATTGTGATCTCCCAACTAGTCCTGCAGGCTTCAGCTGCTGATCGGGTAGCTGTGCGCCCCCTCGCAGCTGCACTTGAGATGAGTACCACTCTTGCCTCACCCTTCATCCGACAAGCGGGACAGAGGTAGCAATAGGCGGGACAGCGGGGCAGAGTCCCAAAATCGGGACTGTCCCACCCAAATCGGGACAGTTGGGGGTCATGTGCATGTCATCACCTGTACCTGCGTACCAGAATTGGCTTCTTCCAGAAGTATCTTAACATAGCACAAAATACGGTACTAAAGCTTTTAGTGTTTATTCAATTTAGATGTAAGTGAATGAGATTCTTTCTGTGTCTGCGAATATAGATTGGCGCTTAATAACTTACAATACCCCATTGTTCACATTACTCTATAGACAAAAAAAATATGTTGTTCTTACTGGAGAATCTCATATGTTTAACTTTTCATATTGTATAGTAAACATGTTTAAATGAAATCTCATCCACAACTATTTAGTGAATAAACCCCATAGGTTTTGAGGCATGAAGGAACTCATGAACTAAGTTTGTTACCTGGTAGATCTCGATTTATGGAAATTATTCATTCCAAAAAAGTGAATGCTAGTGTTTTTAATAAACAGGATGAACACAACACTTTTAAGTCTGGGTCAATTGTGGCTTCTTAATTTTGGTCTGACCTTTATTAAAACAATTACTCTTTCTTCAGACTCATTTTGCCTGATTACAGTAATCAAATAACACTTGACAACATTGACACAAATCAGGCATGCAGGAAACCGTTAAATAAACCCCTTAATTTGATTGCAATGTCTCTAGTTAAACCATGCCAGAACTACTATACCTCAATCTTGTCTGATACATTTTAGGACTATTTACACCATTGTGTTTTATATAATTTTCCAAAATACACTCACTAACAGGCAGAAATTCCTGGTCACTGACAAGTTATGAAAGTTACAATTTGATCTACAGCTTCAAATCTTAAATCTTAATGTTTTATACTTTAACTAGGGTTCAGTAAGGAAATTTACCAGGGGACATTTCTCTCACTGGAAGCCAAAAAACGTCTGTTTTCGATACTTGAAAAATAAACCTGATTTGCACTTTTAAATAACTAAATGTTTACCGCTACTATTGGACAGCTTTGGAGCCATTGCTGTAGCGAGTTTTGCTAGAACATTTTATACTTCAAACGTCTTCTCATTCCAGTCACGCTGGTTTATTGATAAACCTCTCAGGGCTGCATTTAGCTCACGGTCAAATAGGCTAATTGTCATGTCGTTTTATACTAGGGCCTGTTTGACTGTAGGCATCAAGGAGAAGATTGACCTGACAAGTATAATACCTAACATTTAATTTAAATGCTCTGTATGAGGGTGTCAGTTTAACCATCCCCTGGGGTTTTAAACAAGTTATTTCCACAGAATGCTTTCATAAAAAGTGTTACTTAGGTAAAAACAAGACAAAAGAAAAGTGTATATGAGGTTAGATTTTCCAGGTAGACGTGTGTTCTTATTCATAGGTAGTAGGAATAAGAAAATTGACTCTGTTTGCTACTAATGCTTACAATTAGTCAACGAAGGAATGAGTTCAGTGTTTTAGAATGTTTACCCTTCAGGTATAAATTACAAAGATAGTGTTGCTAGCCTTGGCTTTTAGGATAAAACAATTATTAGGCACCCCTCAGGGCAGTAGTGTGTGGAGAAGAAAGCTCCTTCCTACTCTCATAGCCTTTTCTCCTTAAATGTAACAGCTGCTTTTTGTTTTGAATAACTATGGCTGCTGGAATTTACAAGGGGGGTGGGAATCTTAAGGAATGCTAAATACCTCCAAATGAACACCTTGCTTCCTTTGTTTGACCTGTAATTTTAAATCATTACCAATTTTCAAAATGGAAAATTATGATCTAACAAAGCAAAGAATGAGATCTATGTTTAATGAGTGATATATATATATATATATATATATATATATATATATATATATATATATATATATATATATATATATGGATATGACCACCAGAATGCGAAGAGGTGTGGGTTTGTGTGTATGTACATATGTATGGATCTGTGTACGAGGCAAGATGTGACATGAGCATTACATCACTGGTATGCAAAAAATAAAGATGTGTCTATCTAGGGAATATCATGGGAATATCACAGCCAAGGATAAAAACTGGTACATGAAATTCAAAAGAAAAAGAACAGGCAATATAAAATATAGAAAATTTGGCAATTTAGAGATGAGAAGCAACTGTCATATTTATTCCACTCAATAAATATCTCTTAAGTTCAACCTTTAAGGGATAATCCAACCACCATATGCAATTTAATGCAAATGAAAGCTGAGAAGTTCCTTTAAATGTTGTGGTGTCTTCCATACATATGCATGGAGGGGAGTCTGCAGATTTCTGAATATGGATTTTCCCCCTTCACCCCCCCTCCCCCCAGCTACTTGCTATGCAGGAGAAATATGTGGCTAAACATAGATACCAAGACGTGCTACAGGCCTGCTACAGCTTCCCCAAAAGGTCTTTTTTATTATTTTCTAGTCAAATGAGTGCATATGAAAGTACTTGCAAAGTACTTTGATATACATTCATTGTTCAGGGGGTTTCCCCAGTATCTCTTTATATTTACTAGCAACAACAACTCCACATGCATCTGTATTACATGATTTTTGTTACATTTGCTATGTACCTCAATACAAACTGTAATGTATGTTATATTTTACATTACAGCTCAATATAACCCAGTGTTTAACCATAAGGTACCTGCTACATACAACATAGCTGCCAAACTTTACTTAGCACACCAACTGCAAATATGCAGGGTTGTATACGGCAATTGATTAAAATGCTAGATACCACCTCCTCTTCACCTGGACGTCTCTCATGTTTATATGTAACCACGAGGCTGATGCTGATCAATCTGTAATTCAGCAGATTCTGATACCTAATGTTGCTGCCATAATAATTTTAAAAATGTGCTTGCAGTCCATAACATAAGAATTTCCTCAATGCTTTGAATCATTTCAATAGAGTTAGTAGGCTGTTAAGCAGTGTCATATCAAAATCGAGTTATTCATTGCATTTAAATGTTTGCCCGATATATAATTAGTGAAGGAAGCTCTGTTTTAACTTAATTTAATTGTGCTCAGCCCCAGTCAACTGGAGGGTCTGTGATAGGTGTTACTAAATAAATAAAAAAATAACCTTTGGTATCAAGTTCTCAACACTCAACTAAAATACAGACATTTGACAAAAAATTAGAGACATAACATAAGAAAAATAAACATCTTTTAAGATCTCCTGACTAGTTCCTCTGAATTAATAAAACAGGTATCTCCACATTATGTGTTTACGTTCTGATAGCTCTGGTTCTAGAAATCTGGATGAGTTCCACGGAAGGAAGACTAGTAATGAGTCTAGAACTACACTCTTATATGTAAAACGTAAAAACAAGAAAGTAACTCCAACCACTACCAAGTTTTGCCTTTTTCCAAGCTTGTTTGACCTGTATTTTGGCCATATCTTTCCCAATTTTCAATCTAAGCCCTTCCTATGGTGATTATTTTCCTTCTTAATTGCTGGTGGTTGTCTACAGTGTTGCACTTAGTATAAATCAAGCCCTATAAAAGCCCAAATAGTGTTAAAAACATACATGAAATAAAAGTTAGGTTGTTATTTTAACAACACTATAAACATGTTTCATTGTATGAACAAGCAAAAACACAGAAGTGAAATATATGCAAACTAACATTAGTAAAAATACACTAATAAGCATGTCTCTTTGAGTAACAAATACAAAATAAGCAAATGAAAAACAACTTGGTTCAATAGAAAAGTCAGGAAATTAGGAAAAGAGCATTTAAAGCATAAATATCAAAGGGTTGAGCAGCATTCAAAAAACTATTAAAATCGCTAAAATAATGAGAAAGAGATTAAGGCAATACAACCCTTTTTAAAAACACATTAAAAGTTTGAAATTGGTAAATCCGTTGGGGAAGATCAGGAGAGGGCAGACGTTTTAGAGATCATGGCTCCAGAATGGAGCGTGAGGTCTGTTTCAGTGCTCCCATACACTGTGTGCTGGCTGGAGACATAAGGAAAAAGAAGAGAAGTAAAGAAAAGGGGGGTCTTATTGAGAAAGGGGAGAGAGAATATGTGTTTTGAAAGTGTATGTGAGGACAAGTGTGTCTAAGGGCAAGTAAGCATGCGCCTGTAAGCCAGGATATTTGTGTGTAAGGGCAAGCGTGAATGTGCGTGTATATGGTTATGCGTGTGAGTTTCATGGTTTCACCTGTAACACCTATACCTAACCAGTGCAAGTAAGAAAAAAACTCTAACAATTATTGAGATATTTGTCGTTATTTTAGACACACCTCATACACTTGGTATTTGCATTTATTTTGGCGTTTTAACACTTTTTTATTCAACCATTTTAGCGCCAATCTGTCCCAAACATTGCAGTAAAATGTAGTCTTTTCATTTTTAACAAACCTTTATACAAAAATTCTATACAAACACAGTATTTCAGTAGATTTATTTCCCTGGATACATGGAATTTTTTAAACAACTTGTGATTTGTATTCTAAACACACCACAAGTACAGAAATACCACACATGCATGGGTAAGTTCTGTTTCTCAAATCTTGCTGGGTCTGAATTGGAACTTGCACATTTCAGTTCTCCTACTTGGAATTTTGAGACACAGTAGAGGTCCTACATATCAGTTTAGCCCCATAAAACAATATGTTCTCTAAAAGTAGACAGCACAAGGAATCTGATTAGGAGCAAGTTGGCAGCACCTTTCAAAGTTGGTGGAACAAAAAAAAACAAAACCTTTTTCACATCCACTTTGCAGTTTCACCATCTCTACTTTTCTGAGTGGATATATGAAAGAACAAAAAAGGATTTGTATTCAGCAACACCCCTGGAGTACAGCAATACCACAAATGCATAGTTAAATAATGTTTCTCGGACGTTGTGGCGCCAAAACTAGAACATGCGCATCTCATTAGAGATACAGTAGCAGCCCCAAATTACTATATATATTCCTGAAAGCACACCCCTTGAAGATTTCATCCCTGCTTACACCCTACTTCCCTTTCTAGGTGGCTCGTTAACCACAAATTGAACAGGAACACCGGAGTTTGAGGTTTTTGTTCTACCTTTTCACATGCCATGTGAATTTTCAGATAGACATTTCAAATTGAGTTACCTGAAATAAAGTAAGACAAAACATGAATTTTACATTTCTGCTGAGCACGTAGATACCACATATGTGCGGTATGTGAGCGTTACACGGTCACAAGACACTCCCAAATCATAAGAGTGCAAATCATAACAGTTTTTCTAACAGCTGAACCAGGCACAAAAAACTACTATTAAACAACAAAATAACCCCATAAATTATATATTCCCTCAAAGCATAAAGCCCACAAATCTTATGGGAACACTGAAGATTCCACCTTTTCAAATGTCGTACACATAGAGTGAATATCAGGATTTACATTGTCTTGCACACATGGGAGGTATTTTGCTGAAGTACCTTCCGTGGGGTTTGGGTCATGTTTTTATTTGTTGTTGGTGCCTCCCCTTTGGGGTGAATTTTAGTGGATTTTCTGTTTCTTTCCTTCCTTGTTTTTGGGGGGCATTTTATATTTTTGGGGTTAGTGGAAAGCGTAAGGAGTAACACCAGGGTCCTGTTAGTGGGATAGTGATAGGTACGGTTAGATATTAGGGTTAGGTAACAGTACTGTGTAGTATTAGAGATAGGGATAATGATCAGATTAGGTCACTGGCTATTGATCGTGAGACTTATTAATCAGTGGTCACGTTGCTTTTTTTTAGGTTAAATATATATATTTTTTAAAAATAAAAAATGCATTGCTATCAGATCACTTTTAAGTGACAAGGTTAAGGCACTGACATTGAGTGAGACCGATCAATATTCAGTGACCTAAAATGTCACTTACAAGTGTGTGCATGAGTGTTTTTTTTCATTAGATGACCCTTCTCTCTTTTTAGGGCAGGTTCATCCAGTGGCTGTCATAATGATGAGATCACTCCTATTGGCCAGGAGTGATCTGATCATCAACAGCCCACTTTTGATTGGTTCTGTGGCAGTTTCAACTGCAGCAGATCCTTAGCTGACAGCAATTGACCTGGAAGCACTTTGAATGCTGATGCTTCATAGGAGCACAGCATTGACTGTGATTTAGTACCCCAAAATCCCTAATTAACCCCTAAATGCTTCAATCAGGTCTTAGACAGAATTGCGGAATTGGAAGGGGCAAACGCAGCACGACAGCTCTTAATAGAGCGTGCAGCGTCTGTACATGGACACTGGATGGAGTGTCGATATGCAGTGTCAGAGTGTGTGTGTTATTGCACATTGATTATGTGTAAGCATATGGTGTTAGACTGTGTGTGTATGCAATATAGTGCTTGAGCATGCCAGGAAGGTTGTGTGTGGAGTGACATGCAGGGAGCAGAGCACTGAGCGGTGAAGAAGCTATACAGAGTAAATTGCGCTCTCTAGTATATTGCAAATAAACCTTTTCTGGCGTTTCCTCGCAACAGCCTTTCAGTGGCTGTTTTTGTGTCACATTGTCGTTTACTGTTCCTAACTAGAAATTATGTTTCTAATTGCAATAAGTGTTAAGTGCAGAGTAGGCGGTACTATATATATATATATATATATATATATATATATATATATATATATATATATATATATATAATGTATATATTAACATTCTTAATTTTTGTACAATTTTGGTGTGTAATTTACTTTTATAAAATGTGTGGGAGTTTTTATTATTTTTAAAGGTGGGGGGTCATTTTCGGGTTTGGCTAAGTGAACCCTGAATTTTCGTTTTCGGTCCAGAATTTTCATTTCGATGCAGCCCTAGAATAAATAGAACTATTTCATTTTTACTTATCCAGAATCCTGAATTTGTAGTCACAAAACTTTCTAGGCCCAGAAATCAGTGAGAGGAAAAGTAAAGGTTTTGTGTCATTTACTTTATTTTAATCTGCATGTTTTATTAAAGGCCATATTTTCTCACAGTGAAAAATAAGTGTGGCCCTCGCACGTATACAATTCTGATGAAGTGGCCTACTGCAGAAAAAACTTGGACACCCCTGGCATAATATAAACATAATAGTTATGGAAGTTGAGTATGTACATATGTCAAAGCACTATGAAAACAATACACAATATAGAGGTGTTGATTACTTACTGTACATAGATGAAGGCTAAAACTGTCTCTCTAGAAACACCTGTTAGATTTAAAACCTTGTAATCTGGGACCCATTAAAGTGGGTTTCTCGTATGTCCCATGTAAATACAACTAAATTACGGTAACTAAAATTGTTCTTATTTTAGGTAGTTTTACAGCTGTGTAACAAATATGAGTTATGTGCAATATTTGCACATAAAAATAATTTAAAATTCAATGTATTATATAAAAATGTATATGTATCTGAAATACAGTTTCTTATTCATATATCATAGCAAAGCATCTATTTTATATATATAAAAAAATGTATTTTTAAGAATAATCACAATCTCCGGTGTTCAAACGACAGAGGATGATAAGGGATTATAGGATGCCCCAGGGTTCAATTAATCTGTTTTTTTAGACAAGTATTTTCCATGCTACAAGAATTCATCAGACTTAGTTTTCCATTTCAATTGTCCACCATGTTTAAATCTTTAAATCTGAGATCTTTATAGTAAGCAATATTTCACTTTGCTAATTCTTCACAAAAGGCAATATATAGTTAACGTCTGTTCTAGCTGATTATTTCCCTCATAAATATGCAAATACATTTGTAGGCTTTTACACATTGCACGTATTTACTTGTTAATATAATTACAAATATGCTCTATTATGATCTATATGCTCAATAGCTATACAGCAATTGTATTGTTAATTCTAAGATTTGAGGTTTGGCACATAATGTGAGCCATAAAAGGCTATGTTTGGTCAGATGTCAAATGCATTTTATTGAGATGTCATCATATTTGGCTGGCACGGTACATATTTTTTAGATGACATTATGTTTGTCTGGTATATCATATATCAATGAAGTATTACCAAGTACAAGCTCAAGAGGAGAGTTGACAGTACATTCAAATTGACTAAAAAGTTAGGAGAGGGATTAGAAAATGTTGTCACCAAGCTTTTTTCCCCATCTGTGTTTTGCTTTTGCTGACACTTTGTCTGTTGGGTGGTCTTCCTAGCTTTAACAAACAGTAGTTCATGTAACCAAAAACACAGAATGTTATTTAATACAACATGCAGCCTCTATCCCAATGCAGTCTGAGACTGATCCAAGCTTAATATTATATTACAGCAGCTTTAGAAGTTGATGTGTGCCGAAAAATTAGTACACAGTGAGAAAAATGACAACACAGCTGCCTAAAACTATCTAGCTTATGATAAATAACATGTACAAAGTTAATCTAAGCAAAATCACATACTAATGCAGTATCTAAATGAAATATTATATTTGCTTGTATTTTAATTTGCTTTGTTTTTGAAAATAGTACTAAAATATATTTTGCAGAGATTAATTTTTGATTGCACCAGTGTGTGCAACTTTACAATTTGCATGTTGTGCATTATTATTATTATTTATTGTTTTATACAGCACCATCAAATTCCGTAGCGCTGTACAATGGGTAGACAGGGCATAATAAGTAGTATGTAACATAAATTGACTAACAGAGACAACAGGCGAGGAGGGCCCTGCTCAAACGAGCTTACAGTCTAGAGGCATGTTGTCAGGAACCACAAACCAGATGGAGACAGAAATGCAGTACAATCACCTTTATTCAAAATACAAAAACATAATATCGTATTTGCTTGAGTATAGGCCGCACCCGAGTATAGGCCGCACCCTAAAAGTTAGGTGCCTTTTTAAAGAAAAAATGTAATTTAAAGTGTAATAGATATGCTGCCACTCTGGTCCCCCCGAGACATGCTGCCACTCTGTGTGTCCCAACGAGACATGCTGCCACTCTGTGTCCCCCCCGAGATATGCTGCCATTCTGTGTGTGCCCCCCCGGGATATGCTGCCACTCTGTGCCCCCCCAAGATATGCTGCCACTCTGTGTGTCCCCCCCCCGAGATATGCTGCCACTCTGTGTGTGTGTGTGTCCGAGATATGCTGCCACTCTGTGTCCCACCCCGAAATATGCTGCCACTCTGTGTCCACCCCGAGATGTGCCCCCCTTCCCTAGGCTTACCAGTGCAGACTCCAGGAGTCCCCGGTGTCTTGCGGGGCCGGCGGGGGACATCTATTCTACGCAGAATGGTATACAACTTCCGGTGTCGGTGAATAGATGTCCCCTGCAAGACTGCATTGGTAAGGAGGATTGTTAAAGCTTACCGCGCAGACGTTCACCGGCGAGCGTAAACAACCTCCGCTGCCGGCACGTCTGCTCGATGTGCTTTAACAATCTCCCTTGCCGTGGGAATTCCCGGTGAACGTCTACACGATGCGCTTAGACAAGCTCCCGTGCCGGCACTCCCCCCGTGGGAAGTGCTGGCAGGGGAGGGTCTCTCAGTGCATCAGAGAGTAGAATGCAGGTCCCCTGCAGCGCTGCGGGGGATCTGCATCCTAACCCTGCTGCCTGCCTGGCTCCCGGAACTGCATGTCCCGGGTGTCGGGCGATACGAATTGCGCATTCCTGCGTTAAACCCCGAATATAGGCCGCACCCCCACTTTTAAGACTTAACGTGGTGGGGGGGAGTGCGTCCTATATTCGGGCAAATACGGTATACAGTGCAGAAAATATAATGTCCATAAAACGTAGTCAAAAATCCAAGCCAGGGGTCGAGAGCCAAATCAGGAAGTCAAACAAGCCGAGGTCAGGATACCAGAAGTCAAACGGAGTCAGGGATGAAAGCAGGAATCGGGAACTGGAGAGGAAATCAGCCAAGCCAGGAGTCATACACAGGAAACTACAGGAACAATGGGAGGGGCTGGCTAATCAACAGGAAACCAGGGAAGTAATACAGAACAAATTACTTCAGCTGAGGTGAGGCTAAATGTGAGAAGCAAGCAAGCACACAAGGGGCAGGGTGAAAACCCTGACACATGTGAATTAAATGACAACATGCTTGTCTACTACCTGTCTTTAAGTTACTCTTAAAGAAAAATGGGTATTCCAGTCTCCCTATCAAACAAAACCCCCTTATGTAGTTGGGTACATGAGGCACATCTATACCCCCTACTAACATTTCATCCCCACTGGGATGGGTGATGGGGTGGTTAAAGAATTGCCAAGCCTGTTAGATACTTCAGAGCCTTCTGGAACCTCTTGTACTATACCTCCATTTTCTGTAGTTTGGCTATAGCGTGCAGTCCTCCCCTTTTCCCTCGATAACTTGTGCCAGGTGCTGGGCTCTTGCCCAGATATAGTTGTTATGAACATTAAAGGAATGCTTTATTTATTAGATAATTGAGCAGGTTAGTTAGCATGCACAATTTGGAGATTCAAATATTTTTTTATTAAAGTTGAAACAAAATATAACAACATAGTTTCACAGTAGAATTCTGAACCAGGTAAACAATGCTTTGAATCTCTCCATGTATGGTTAGGATCAATGTGATAACCTTCATATGGTTATTTACTACTTGCTTTCATCAATGTTGTAGGACTGGCATATCTATCCTACAATTTCGACCCACCAGGTTATTGGGAAATATAACAGCAGATTTTTTTGTACATGCACCCACACTGACTATGGGCAAAACATGGGAAATTTCTACTCTGGCTCCAATATTTTCCACATGGACAGCTTTTGGATACGAAAGTATTATCGTTCTATCAACATCATCAAAATATAATCATTTATTAATAATGTTTACGCAAGCTTACAATCTTGAAGCCTTAACTGCCTTGAGTACATACCTAAAACTTAATTATCTAAAAGCTAAAAGATATCTTATAAACCTAGATAAAAAAAGGAAATTACTACTTGAACAAGATTAATGGGAGATAAAATGATTCTTATTTTTTTACAAACATATCTTGCTAATTAATTATATGCCTTGTTGTTTTGTTGTAAGTAATTAAAGACATGTACAAGTTTGTACAAGTAGTCTTTTGCAAACTATAACACCAGTCCCTTTTCTTGCTCTGTTTCTCACAGTGAATATTGAATGATAGGCCTGCATCACTTTTAATGAAAATGAGAAACCAAAAATCAGATCCACAACCCAGAAAGCAACTAATTTTTAAATACAGACTTCTAATTACACTATTAATATGGAATATGTATGACTAAAGTCTTTGCCAGCGATAGAACATGACTTTCCTATATTTTTTTGATGATTAACTCCAAAAAGACTTGAATAAAAGCATAGTTATTAAACATTATGTATTTTAAGTGATGATCTATACACACATAAATAATGTGTTTTTCAGTATGGAAAGAAGAAGCAAAAACCTATTTTCCAGTCATTGTTCCAGGCATACACCCAACAGCTACAATTAAAGCCCTGTGTTTTAGAGCTCTAAATAAATCATTGGTGCTCTGTTTTTCCATTCTTAAATATCTACGTGCATAATAGAAATGTTTTAATAGAAAATAAAATGCAAAATGTATATTAAGGTACTAAAATATAGCCTCATATTTAATAATATTGGAGTAGGTTTCCCGCTTAATTTTATGTATTTCTGATTATTGGAAAAAATAAACATTATATATATATATATATATATATATATATATATATATATAAGCCCCCCGATTGATTTTGTCTTTGAATTATTAGAAATAACTCTTACTTTGAATTATTTTCAAATCATTATTAATTTTCAAATTATTATAATCATTTTATAGTTGGGTTTCCGGACATCAATGGGGGCCGCGATGACACAGATGTATGCCAACACATATATGTTTGAATATGAAAGTCAATATATTTTGTTACCATATGCAGATAAGATTAAGCTATACAAGAGATTTATTGATGATATTTTGGATAGGTACCGTGGAGGAGTTGCAATGCATGGTAGTCCATCTAAACAATTTACCTGGAAGTATACAAACTCTGGAATGGAGTTATGAATGTATTCATTTTTTAGATTTAAACATTTTTTTAAGCAAATGGAACAGTGGGTTACACCTTGTTTAGACATTCCCCAGATCAGAACTCGCTATTAAGGGCTAATCATTTTTACCCAGAAGGTCTTAATAAGTCTCTACCATTTACGCAATTTTATCAGGAGTAATTTTGAGGCAGAATTAAGGGAGACATAATTAAAAGAAATGTATCAACATTTTAGACTTTGTGGATATAGGAAGCCACATCTTGGCAGAGCTCAGCAACATAGGCCTATAGTAAAAGCAGATACAGAGAGGGTTGTCTTCCCATTAACATACCATTCTGCCACTACGAAGGTAATTTTGGTTGTCTATAAAAACTGGAAGGTTCTACAGAGTGACCCTGCACTACCTCCTATCTTTAAAAAAAAACTCCATTAGTCTGTTATAAGAAGGGCATAATTTATGTGACCAGTGAAGTCTTACACACCAACAAGCAACAAAACCCCAGGTGCACAGGATATGCTACCTGTGGACACATGATTCCTGGTTCTCATTTTGCACATCCTCACCTTGGATACAGTGGCCCCAGGGGTCTTAATGAGAATTTACCATTATCATGTTTATTACCTGTGAGATAGAGCTATTAGATGTTTAAAGTGTACTTCCAGCCTATTCCAGTATATGCCACTATTTTTTTAGTGATATTAATGGATAAACACGTTATATATTAGCATTTGTTGATGCAATTGATTTTTAGGGTGTCTATAGAGGGTTAAGTTAGCTTAGGGGAAAGGGTTAAGTAGTGGGTGGGATAGGTTGACCTTATGAGTATTTATTGGGTGTAAAACCTTTGAGGGTGTCTTGAAAAAAGTCTCAAACTTTGACCTTATTTCACCTGTATGGGAACAATAAACGTTTCTAAATTGAATTTCCAAGAGTGCTCATTCTGTTACAAAGGCAGTTTATAGTCCTCAGAGTCGGGAACACCAGCTTGTTGCAAAACAGTGCTTTATTTTAACTCAAACCCCAAAAGCAAATCATAAAAAGAAACACCTAGCTCCCAATTGGAGCCCTCTCTAACTGTACGATGCTGGCCCAGACTGACCAGCCTAATCACCCACTAACTTGACCTCCCCGCCAGACCCAGCTAAGCCAGGCTCTGGAAAACCTCCCAGACAGCACACACGTCCAGGCAGGTATTGCCTCACTTGGCCCAGGGATAGTCTTCTTCAGGGCCTCTCCTTGCCCTGGGAGCTCAGGGAAACTTCCTCTTCCCCCAACAGTCTCCCTGAATATCAGGCTCCAGGGGTTTTTAATGCCCAGCACCTGTGCCTGATGCCCGCCCCATTGGAATCCCGGACCTGATTCTGCAGACTTCTAGCCTCTTGGAAAAGCCGGCATGGAATTTCCACAGAATGGGGGAACGGAGCATTGGCCCACCCTGCTCTTCAATTGCTCCACCCCAGGGACCCATATGTATAATCTGCATAGCAGCTGTACCCAGATGCCATGCCAATCAACTCCCTGGGGTTCACAGTCTCACAACATACATATATATATATATATATATATATATATATATATATATATATATATAGTATATGGTGTTGTGCTTGATGATGTGAGGCTTGCATACAGCTTCTCGGCGTCAGAGCGTTAGTGACTTTTACGCACCATGCGCCTCACCACTGGATGACACGCTCTGTGACTTTACGTGGGTTTTAACTTTGTGGGTGAGTTGCTGCTGTTCCTAAATGCTTCCACTCTCCAATAATACCACTTACAGTTGACTTATTGCAAAGGTGGCATCATCTCACGTTTGAATTCACTAAGCTCTTCGGAACGACCCATTTTTTCACAAATGTTTGTAAATGCAGACTACATGGTTAGGTGCTTGATTCTATACACATGTGGCAATGGATCAGATTGAAACTCCTGAAGTAAATTATTAAGAGGTGTGTCCCTATAGTTTTGTCCATATAGTGTACTATAAGCCCATAATGACATTGCCACAGTAACTTTCTGTTTTGGGGATTAACGGTTATGTATTATGTACAGTTAGAATTAAAATAGACAGATCTCTTCATCAGCCTGCAAAGATCAACACTTTATGTTTTTACATTCTCTTCATCAGGTCCCCTTTTTATAGAAACAATTTCTTGGAAATTCTTGACATTGATAAATTCATGAAAATGGTTGATGCAGGTTGGAGTCATTATAGAGAAAACATGAAAAGATAAAGTTTGTATAAGGTTCCTGGCGGGATATCTCTTAACCATTGAACCGTGGCTGCAGTAATATAACTAGTGATATCCTTATCTTGCGATGAGTGGATCTAGTTGGGTAAGACAGTAGGGACTATGGGCGAGAGGGTACTAAGAACAAAAGCTGTAGTTAATAATATTTTCTGGAAAACAAACTATTTTTGTTGAAGAAAGAGGGATGTCGTGAGGTATTGATTGAAGAAAAAAAAAACAATTATTGCTTGGGTGGAAGAGGTTATCTATTATGAGATAATTTGTAACCATTTGATTCTTGAATATGTTTTTTAATTCTTATAACTTCAATGTTTCTCAGATATTTGTCACTTCATTTAGTAGTTTACTTATATAAACTACACAGTATTCATTTAAGATTATTTTGAGCTGGTATTATATTTTAGCTAATAAAATCTGAATAAATTCCCTTTTCCTGCCCATTACACTGCCCATACGATAAGAATTTAAATTGACAAATAGTCTTGGATATAAATGTCATATATGAAACCTTATTATACACATGGTTAACTAATATTTTGCAACACATACTGTACCTCCAAGTAGATCACCATTAAGAGAGTAATGGCAAATAGAATAAACTCTCTGTCACTAAACAAATTCAGATTCTTGTGGTATAATTTTATAAACTGCTTTAGATTATGTTTAGAGTACTTACTGAGGCATCATTGAAGGAGTAGTAATATAAGCACACTATGGCTGTTAAAGTTAGTACTGATACATAATATCACCTTGAAGCCATGTCATGACATTATAGCAATAATACTTTTAAAAGTATCATTGCAATAATACTTATCAAAGTCTGTCTCATAATTGATATGTTTATGCATAATTGATTTTTAATATAGAAATATAGAACTTGATGGCAGATAAGAACCATCTAGTCCACCTGTTTTTCCTGATGTAATGACTAGGGGCCTCCAGAACTGTAAACAATATGCTACGTGAAATATTAACAGGAGACCTTTAACCACCTCACTTTTAGTGCTACGAATGCTTCTAGCTATACAACCCAGCACCATCCTGGCCTTTTTTCGATTCTATTCAATGACCTTGTTGAATTGAATTGAATTGTTATTAAACAAAAACAACTCAATTTCACAATAGAGATTTACTTTGACACCTCTTTGGTTTTGCTCAATCTCTTTGTTACAATGTCCCAGTTTTTTCCACTCCAGTATACAACACTGCAGGATATGAGACACTATACAAATAAATCTTAAGTATTATGTAGTGACTCCTCTCAAGTTTAGTTTTTGTATGTATTGACCCTTAGCTGTGTTTTCAATGAAGTAGTGTGAAAACAAATCCTATTCAGGTTCTTGACAGTGAAGAACAATTATGGTCTTCATCAAAAGCTTTACTATTATCAAAAATAGTTAGGTGATGTGCTGAACCAGTTTCCACTATGAAAATCTGAGATTATATACCAAACATGATATATGTGCATGTGTACCTACAATGCATCTTTTTTGATCTACAAGTACACCACATGGTTAATGAATTGTTAATTGAGGGTACTCATAGCTCAATAGAATAACTTGACTATTCATTTGCACATCCTTTCAAACAAGATCTAAAATGTTTGCCATTTATGCACAACTATAAGACACAAATTAAGCTTACAGCACAAACATAATGGAAATGTTAATTAATTGGACTGCTATTTTTTCAATGCTTTAAACAAAAATCTTGGTTGGCATGATGTTCAGCCCAGTACCTCATGAACATTTTGTTATCTGTGTCTAGTCCAGGGGTAAGCAATCTTCGGCTCTCCAGTTGTTGTGAACTATATTTCCCTTGATGCTTTGCCAGCATTATGACTGTAAGAGCATTATGGGAGATATAGTCCACAACATCAGGACAGCTGAAGATTGGCTACCCCTGGTCTAGTCTATTCAAATGGATATTTTTATATTACACTTACTTAATATAATTCGTATAACGTTATGCACAATTTGTACATGAGGTAATGTACCAATACATAGTTCTGAACAACATTTATTAAATAATAAACAAAAGAAAATCTTACAATCTTGCAATTGTACTTCTGTATTTTAAAATTAACTGAGCCAATTTATAAAACCCTGGTGGTTCTTGAAATCTGGAACAAATATCCTTGTCTACCCTAACCTACACATCAACTTTGATCTCTTGTTATTTGCGGTCAAGGCCCCCGCATTCTTCAAACCACAACCATCTTTCCAGCCCCTACTGTTCTTTGCTGTCATAAATGTTTCTAGAATTATATTTCCAAAGCAATAAAATAAAAATCCAAAAGTGTGCAGACTATATCAAAGACTCTCACATTGTTTTATGGAAGCTGAGTTATTTGTTGACATTTTCTCCTTCAGCTTTATCTACTTCTTTCTATCCTCATTCAAAAAAATTGCCAACCCACTAACTATCTTTAAGTAACAGGCCTAAATATGTAATTCTGTGTCATTAGGTCTTGTGCAGGAGCACTTACTTGCGATACAGTAAGGGAATTTACATGGGATGGACATATGGGTATTCTGGATATAAGACTAGGCAATGGACTTATTAAGGATTGAATCCTTACATTATGAAGAATGTAAACTTATGTGTGTCCTGGAAAACATGGCCAATGTGGTCACCCTAGACTAGATGAGCCAAATGATTTTTACCTGCCATCAAATTCTGTTTCTGATACTTTTATAGGATTTGTTTGAGACAATGTATGTTAATGCAGGGGAACTGTTATAAGACAGACACATTGGACAACCAGGCCACCACCTTTAGTGTCTGATGCAACAATCTGACCTGTTATTGCTATAACAAAAAAAAAACGTAAGCAGGGCATCTTGATAATATATTCCAAAGAGTATAACATTATGTTGAGAAGTGCTTTCCCTTGATTTCTTCTTAAATGCAGAGCAGACATTTCTGCAGTATATATGATTTTAAGGCATCAACAGTACATATTTACACAAAGCAGTGAATGTTTTATGGTTCAGTGGTAACAGAGGAGAGACAACATCTGCAGCTGGTAAATAAAGGATTTTTCACAAGTATAGTGTCTCACAGATTTTTATTTTAGAAACATACCGTTTCTTTTGATAATCATCTTAAATAAAATAAAGTAGATTTCATATAATCTTAAATAAAATAAAGCAAATTACAAAGGCATGTCATATCAAGATAAATTGTTTCTGACAATGCTACTTTTGCATATCATTGTTTATTTAACAATCAGTTTTGTTGAACGAATTGAATGGATTTGAAGACCCACATGGAGATTAGGAAATTTAAAGACATAATAATATAAGTTAATAAACCAATTTAGTCTAACCTATGCACTATGACTTATAATAGGAGTTTAGAGATGAATGAACTGCATACAAGTATTATATTTATTTATTAAATACATTACTCATTAATGGCATATAGAATTATATGTGTGTCAAAGACAAAATTTCAGACAAAACGATAAGTTCAGGTAAATAATTGTATTAAAAACATGAGCAAGTCAACATCTTTCAATGTTTAGCCAAAGTTTTCATGGGGAAGCTGGCACATTACAACTCCAATGAACTGTACATTAGATGTCTCCTGGAATATACTCAAATTGGCACCAAAAGCTCCAAAGAATGTAATCCATCCAGCATGTCTGTTCCACGTCTTTTTTGTATCCAAGTTTTTTAGACTGTGTTAAGAATACTCTAGATAAATCATTTAAGGGCTTCAATTGTCAGATTCATCTCTGGGTGAGCTATATTCTAGGAAACCATAATGATATAGAATTCTAGTGTATATTTCTACTCATTAATGTAGTATGGTTTAGACACACATACAGTAGAACAACATCTACAAAGTTAAAATCCAATAAAATTAATGGGCATTACATTGTCCTTTTTGTACAACACTAAGCAATATGATGATGCTTTCAAAATATATATGTGTTATTTTTTAGCAGGGGTAGCAGTATTTAACCCCTTAAGGACCGGGCTGTTTCTTTTTACTTTTTTTGTACCCTTTGTGACCAAGGCTGTTTTAACACTTTTGCGCTGCTCATGTTTAGCTGTTTACAAGTTATATATTGTTTTTTTCCGAACAAGGAGGGCTTTCTTCATATACAATTTTCATCATATCATCTAATTTCTTATTACATGGGAAGTGTGCATTTTTCAACTTGAACTTTGACATTTGGTCCTTCTGCTCCCATGTCCTATTTTGGACATCTTTGAAGTCAGCTAATTCAATTTGCTCCATCAAACCATATTTTACACAACCCATAGTATTTCAAATGATGGTATTTTAACCCTTTCTGTGCACAAATTCTACCACCAGCCTTTTGCCAAAGTTTGCAGTAGTCATTTTTTTTTTAAGTTCACACAAATTGTACAGGTATGTATTTATAGCTCCTGGTATACATCACTGTCAAACAACACTTTCATCAACATATCTCGAGTACAGTGATACAACACATGCATATGTTTGTCAGGTTGTTTGGGAGGTAAAACACCACATTTGGGAAGTGTGCATTTTTCAACTTGAACTTTGACATCTGGTCCTTCTGCTCCCATCTTTGAAGCCAGCTAATTCAATTTACCCAATCAAACCATATTTTTTTGAAAACTAGACACCCCAGGGTATTTCAAATGGGGGTATTTTAACTCTTTATGTGCACTATTTCTACCACCAGCCTTTGTCAAAGTTTGTGGTTGTCATATTTGTGTGTTTTTCACACACATTGTACTTTAGGTATGAATTTGCAGGCCTTGGTATATGTAACAGTAATGTAATGTGCTCAGCAACATCTCCTGAGTACAGTCATACCACCAATGCATGGGTTTATCAGGTTGTTTGGGCGCTCAAAGGTCACATTTGGGAGGTGCACTTTTTTCATTTTGACATATGGTCAGTCTGTGCCTATGCCCTATTTGGAACATCTTTGAACCTGGCCAATTCAATTTACCCCAACAAACCATACTTTTGTTTTTAACGAAGACACCCCATGGGTATTTGAAACACTAGTATTTTAATTCATTCCATGCCAGGATTTTTGGGAAGATACACTGCTAATTTTAGCACTTACTAAAACCTTTTCTATTTATTTATAATATTTTTTTTACATTTTGTTGGAACTGGATGGTTCTCCTGATGGTGACATCACTTCAAAATTATTTTTAAATATTACCAATTTTTTTTCATGTTTTTAAAAAAATATTTTACTAATGACATTGCAATTAGAAAGCTGGGCTCAATTGACTTGCATGGTTGAATGCAGTACCTTTATTCAACCTGGTGCTTGTGATAACAGCAGCAGCAGCAACAGAGAGATTTGACTTTAAAAAAAACCAAAAAAACTGTGCCGTAACAAAATCCTCAGAAAGTAAAGCAAAATCTGTAATAAGAGCTGCAAATATTCTTTCGGACAAATCTGGGGCAAAATAATGGTTCAAATGCAATTAGATACCAATACTCAGGAATTTTTGCTGGACAGTCTTGACAGGCATTTCTGCATCATCTTGTCTATTAACAAGAAAAAAAGTTGCTAGCAAAACAGGGATGGATGTTGTTAAGATTAACATTTCTGGTTTCCCATCTAAGTCAAATCAACTTGAAGTTGAATCACAGTCTATTTGGCACTCATGTTAACTTTAATTCATAGATGAATTGCTCAATATCAACCAACTCAGTAGCCGCTCTACTGCCAAATCTACCTATCTTGAAGGTATTAAGAGCGGCGGAATGCAGATACAGGCTACTGGTAATCACAGCTGGCAGTCAGGAGATAAACAAGTCCCTAGCCAGTAATAGGTGCATTCTCTGCATGATGTGTTTCATGAGAAAGAGGTATGTTCACAAATCCCATGGCAGGATAATTCAGGGGCGTACCTAGAGTATTTGGCACCTGGGGCGGATCCTGTATGTGGCATCCCCCCCCACACACTTTAAAACTGCATAGCTTCTACCGTTATATACTGGCACAGACATTGAAGGTGGTACAGCATAACACCTATCACTATATACCGAGGCAGACATTGACGGGGGTACAGCATTACACCTATCATTATATACTGAGGCAGACATTGACGAGGATACAGCATAACACCTATCACTATATTCTGAGGCAGACATTGACGGGTACAGCATTACACCTATCACTATATACTGAAGCAGACAATGACAGTGGTACAGCATAACACCTATCACTATATACTGAGGCAGACATTGAAAATAGTGCAGCATAACCCCTATCACTATATACTAAGCCAAACATTGATGTGGTATAGGCCTACCACTTCAGTGTCTGGCTTAGTAGGGATGCACCAAAATGAAAATTCTGGACCGAAACCAAAAATTCAGCATTTACTTGGCCAAAACCGAAAATGACCCCCCCCACACACCATCTCACACTTTTATTAAAAGTAAGTAACACATCAAAATTGGACAAAAAATAAAATAGCAATATTAATATATATATATATATATATATATATATAAAATTGTTAACAGCTATCACGTCCAGGCATACCCAGGTTCTAGCATGTACTTTTTGCCTGGGCATGATAGGAGTGTGACTGCTGTTAGCAATTATATATATATATATATATATATATATATATATATATTAATATTGTTATTATTATTGTTCACATGTGAACTTAGCACTGGAGGCATAGAATCAGACATACAAATCCCGTATTTGGAAGTATACAATAATAATGTACGGAAACATAGCATTGCAGGTATAGATCAACTAGAAATCACATAAAAACTCAGCAATAAAGGTATATATAAAACCCCTAAATTACAGGCATGCATCACAGATTGCACACCCCAAAGCCAGCGTCCACATTGCCCACATAGAACCTGACCAGCACCCAAATTACACACATAGGACATGCCATCTTTGCCCCCAAACAGCCCAGCATTAGTCAGCATTGTTCCCAAACAGCCGAGTGTACGCCATCTTTGTCCCATAAACACGCTGCCTGTGCCATCTTTGTCCCATAAACACCCTGCCTGTGCCATTTTTTTTGCCAAATCAATTATACACCTATGATTAACACAAACACTTTTACAGTCACTGACTAATTCACTTTCATTCACACAATTCATTCACACAATCATGTATTCTTTCACACAAATTATTTACACATATTCATTGATGCATTCTCACAAATTCATTAATTCTCTCACTCATTCTGACTCTTTATTTCAATATTCTTGCAAAGTTCAGCTCTTGAACTGAATCCTCATTGAGCCAAATGGACTTAAAGTTAAAATAGTGGCATATTTTACCATAAGATTTGAATGCATTTAAGATACACCACCAAACCATCCCTGATGCAGGTCCTAAGTGAAAACTGTTGATCCTTATCTTTAAGTTATCTCAAGTTATATTTAGTATAACGGCAATTGTATATTAAATTCCAAATGTATGTCAGTTTTGTGCAAAACATGAGGACATTATTGTTAATCAGCAAAAAAGAAGACTGTTCTGTTTGAAATCAGTCAGAAAGTACACATTCTTCTTGTCTCCAGTGTTAATAGACTTGTTTGCTATGGGTTACCCATGCTGATGAAATATGGATTGATTTTTTCCACAATAGATATATTTGAATTAGAACTCTGGAGTGCCTCTCTTCTTTCTTACTTGGACATTATTGTTAAACCATAATGATAAAGTGACTGCTAACCCTCTGGCGTTTTCCTGCACCACCTTATGATATGCGCTTGGGATTTGATGTCAGGAAGAGAAAAAGGAGCTGCAGGAGAGGAGACAGACACATGAAAGGTAAGGAAATAACTCCCATCACTGATGGGCGCAGAGTCTGGTGCGGTTTATAGTGTTGGCAGTTATGCTGTACCACCGACAATGTCTGGGTCAATATATAGTGATGGCAGTTATTCTGTACCAATGTATGTGTCTGGGTTTGTGTATAGTGATGGGGGTTATGCTGTACCACTGTCTGTTTGTGGCTCAGTATATGGTGATGGGAGTAGCTGTACCACTTTCAAGGTCTAGCTCGTTCTATAGTGATGGCTGTTATGCTGTACTACTGTCAATGTCTAGCTCAGTATATGGTGTTGGGAATTATGCTGTACCACCATCAATGTCTGGCTCAGTCTTTAGTTAACATGAATATAGCTTTGAATAAGTCACTAATCATCTTTGCAGAAACAGAGGCTCCAAGACTGCATTTACCTTTGCAGAACAAACTGAGTAGTCCCTTTGGACCTGTGGTTTTGGGGGTTTTGTTTCTATAGAAAGCAGTATTACCTGTTGAGCAATTGTTATTTAAAAAAAAAAAACTTATTTAAGTTATTACATTTTTAATTTTAAAGTGTGTCTGTGGGGGTGCCACATAAAGGATCCTCCCCGGTGCCAAATACTTTAGGTATGCCTCTTTCAATCATTCAATGATAGTAAATATATTTTTCAGATTGCATTTCTGTATTTATATATTTCTGTATTTAAAATTACAAGTGCAATATTGTATTTTCCATTGCTGCTAGATTTTTTTATATATATTTAATAACTATATTTTTGTGATGTGTAAAAACCACAAATTAATTTTGTTTACAAGTTATCTTTTTGCTTACTACAAATACAGAAAATTAGATTTGTGGGATGTAACCAAAAATGAGGGGCATCTCCACAGGGGGCCCATGAGTTTGTGTTGCCCTCAATGGTCTCAGTCTGCCCCTGTGTATATTAGTTAAGTAAAATACATATATTAGTTAAGTAAATATATATGTATATATATTAGTAAATATGTAAATATATTTGTCACACTATCCCCTCCATTCCAAAGTCCTGAGATGCAGGGAGGGAGAGAAGCATAGGATGGCATCTCTGCCTATCCAGTGGTTTTCCTAGGCAATTAAATTAATTTTGCCCCAGTGGGCAACAAGGGGGGGTGAAGGGTCTATATTTTGGCCCTGTATCTCAGCAAGGTTTATTTTATTACCTTACTCCACAGCACAGAGGGCTGAGGAAGAGGGGACCCAATCGACAGCTTCCCATGGTTAATAGGGCTTTTTCTTGATATTCTTTTTTACTTGTTTAGGTGGTTGATGTACGTGATAAGTTGTAAAAACTTGAATCTGCAGGCTTCTTGTATTTCGTGACTCTCCTGCAGTTGTATGTGAGATGAGTATGAATTTTTGCCAGTGCAAGTGTGACTTGGCATTAGTGAATATTTAGGTTTTCAACCAACTTGCATACACATATACCTCATTGTCTTATGTTCAGGATATTTTTATGCATTTCTCATTAAATTCCCTCCTTGTATTAACCTCCACCATTTCTAAACAATAACCATTTTACTGATAAACTTCTAAAGAAAATGTTAATTTTTAAATAAAAATATCCACAATCCATAAAACAAACTTCTGAAGCTTAGATCTTCAAGACAAAGTCACAACCTTCCAGACTGAGCTGCATTGTGTGCTGCAGGAGGGCTCCAGCATTCCTTATTTGCATGGAATGTATGTATGGATTGCTTTGTTTGCTTATTTGCATATATATATATATATATATATATATATATATATATATATATAACAAATAGCCCTGCACTCCTACCTAAACATAAATAAGGTGACAAATACTAGATTCCTAGTTCAAAAAACATGCCCGGTGCTTGGCTAATAGCAAAGTAACAATAATCTGAAAGTGGTAAAGCCGCACTTACGGTCTTCAATAGTGCTTCATTTTTATTTGCAAGACGCTTCACTCCACCTCGTGGACTTTCCTCAGGACAAGCAATTAAACAAGTGCACAATGAATCCTTAAATACCATATAATAAAGGGAAGGACTTATCCCTATTCCACACCATGTGCATCAGTATCCAAACTCACCAAGTGCATACTTCCTGGTTGTGTAATCATTATATATTATGGCTATAATTGTCAGATTGAATATAATATCAACAATGATGTTTATTTGGCTCTACTGTTAGTTTTTGCTTTCATGGGCAGGAATATATATTAAATGGAAGGTACCAAAGATTCTGTATAGGGACTAAGGGACTGATTAATGCATTCAAAACAACTTTGTGGTAATGCCTTTAGCTTGAGATGTGTGATGTGGCTTGATTTTTGTAATTTGGCTTGATTTACCATTTGACATGCCTAGCTGACTGTCTTTAAATTTATGCTCTTGCGCTATGACAGCTGTTTAATGTCAAGAGCACATTTTTCTTCATGGTGAAACATAGTTTGACAAGTTATTTTCTCTCCATCTTATGTCCCGATAATATTTAATTATAGTAGGTAGTTTTATCATATATGAATTTATACTGAGTGGACAGTACATATTTCCAGATCTGGAATGCTGAATTTCAGGCTGTCCTAAGGTCACAATTACTGGGGTATGGTTATCAATGGGTAGAACATAAACAGTAATGCCTGCTTCGACCTTCAAACTCCTCTCATTATCCAACAAGCAGCACACCTAAAAGGTGGCACTATGGTCCCTTGCCTCGCCTGCTTTATAGAAATTGTGTATTCAAGCATATTCCTTCAGTAATAACTTGGTTGTGTCATGTTACAGGAACTAGGTTGGTTAGTTTGTTGTGATTTCATAAATGGTCACTGTGATGCTAAAAGTTGTATTTTATCTATGTAACTTTTGTTTGGAATTAAAATCGCCATCTCAAGATATTTACCATTTGACGCAAGCGTTAACCTTTTTGAAAGTTCCTGGAGATCTATAAATGGTGTTGGCCATACCTGGAAACTTGCCAAGGGTGCTTTACTACCTGAAGTGCAAAATACAATATTTGAGGCGATTGCAAGCTTTCGAGCAGGACCCTCTTTACCTGTATCTTTTTGTCAATTCTAGTTTTGTCATACCCTTTGAATATCTCTAATGTAAGAAGCACTGCATAAATTATAAGTGCTATGTAAATACAATAATCATGGTGATATTATTAATAATGTACTTTGAATGTATTTCACCATGAACCATATGGCTCCTATCCTAAAACTAATAGGTAACACTTTATGGCAAATCAGACATATTTTTCTGAAGGTGTAACTGCTATTTTTTGTTCAACTGACTGAAAATCTTAAATGCATTTTTTCCATCAATAGAATAATCTGTAACTCAATCTGGATTTTGACGGGCCAAAAATATTTGCAAGGAAACTATGTGATTTTTCTTGTGTTATCACTGGACTTTAAAGTGTTCTGAAAGAGGCTAGGAGGTTTTATAATAAAATATAATGAGATATTTATCTGGATCAAAAAGCATTATTTAAAATATTAAAATAGCAATTTATTTGAAAAACACACATCCATCAATGCCTAACACACTAAATTTAAATAACACACTTATTGTAAATATTAATTAACATTATTTGGCAATTTTGGATGGTTTAACTGCTTACTGAAATGTACACTCTGTAAGGCATTTATTTAAGTTCGTAGATTTCACAAATGTGTATGATTATGACCTATAACAACAACAATTACTATTGAGTAATAATCAATGTATTAAACGTATATGTTTTGATTATACAATATTACAATAATATTACATTTAAAGGATTAAGCATATATGATAAACAATGCCCAGGGCTCACAGTTAATGTTTACAAAGTCATACTGTATTTAAGGGTTTGCAAGAAAAATACAATATAACCATTTGGCCACATGGCCATTTTTAGTCTTGGCCCTCCATAAAATAACTAGCACTGCCACAAATGTAAATTAACTATTTTTCTAAATCATAATTAATTCAATAAAGGTTGAGTTCATTTAGTGGTATCACAACAATGTCAATTTATTTATTTTAGCAATATATTTTGTAATGTAATCTGGGTAGTATAGTATGTATACTATATTGTGGGAATTTGCAGCTGTCATCAAATATGATTTTAATTATTCTGCATTGCTTCTTCTTGCCTTTTAATGACAGATACACCTGGCAAAACTCAGTACTGTTCTAACACAACAAAATACTTGAAATACATGGATGCTACATGATCGCATTTAATATGCACCACTAGGTCTCCAGAAAATTAATTATACAAATGACACCAACTCAAAGAAACTGATGACACATACCAAAAAATGAAAACAATTTTCCGCTTCACCGAGTATGGTGATTTTTTTTCTTTTTGTGACTGACAACATGTAGAATTTGCAGGTTATTAGTTAAATATGTGGGAATTTCATGGAAGAGTAAATTGCAGGCTTTTGCCCTGCAATGCAGTGAAAGAAGAGCAGCATTGAGTTTCACAGATAGCACCAGAGACAGCTATTAATGCTTAATCTAGTGTCATATTTCAAGCCAGTGCTGGCTAACCACCAACCTAATTTGCTATCTTCTCTCTCACTGTGTTTCTCTGTTGTTCAAAGCCAAGAAGAGGCTTATTTTAATAGTAGGTCAAGCCTCAGCCAAATGTGTTGAATTGAAGGCCACCATGGAAGAATGGCAGGATATTGTCTTTCCAACAGCAAGTGAACTGCGTGCAGCTTAGGGCAGTATCCATTTCATTGTAATGTGGGTTTGTATTACAGCTCTATTCAAACATCTAATTGCCTTGTATTGCTGACATTTATAGATATAACTTATTTGGAGTGAAAACACAAACGCTGAGGTCACAACATTGATAGGCAGCCAAAAATAAAATATTACCTGCCGTTTCAGAATTCATGCATATGACTTAAGTAATTCAGGCTAAATGTTTTTTTATTAATATATCAACAGCCATTCCATGTCTCCTGGGGGGTAGTTTCTTATAGCATGTGCTGTTTCAATTGTTATCCTTTCTAATTAGACAACAAACTATTATTTAACATAAAGCTGATATTAAGCAAATTGCGTGCTTCAGAAGTGATTGAAATAAGCAATTTGTTTTGATGCTACAATTTCAGAATGGGCATTTTGTCAGGGATAAAATTACAGATTTGTACATACATATATATATATATACATACATACATACATACACACATATATAACTCCCAATTGGTTCTTTTTATACCAGTATGTTATGATTGATATCCCTGCCTTATGCAGATGAGTCAATGGAGTGTATCTATAAATGAGGACAAATCAAGGTTTCTATGTGGACTGGCTTTTTTAAGGACCCATGTAGCTATCATGTGCTGCAGTGTCACTTAAGGTACATACTGTGGCAAAATACCCCATTTTTTTAGTTGAGGGTGTTCGTTTACCACACAGTCTTTTGAGGCTTAAATTGGCACCAAAGAGCAGGTTTGGGGGGCTTTATTTTGTAGCGCACATTTTTGAAAAACAAATTAAAAATCCTAGCTTTGAGCACAAACTAAACAGTTTTACAGTCCTAACTACAATCGTGAAGGCTACGCCATTGTTTCAATATAGAATAAACAAAGACTTTTCAGAACTTTACACACACACCACACCTACACACACACACCTACACACACACACCACACACCACACACCACACACCACACACACACACACACACACACACACACACACACACACACACACACACACCTACCGGATCCAAAATAATGGCTCCTAATCAGCTGTGTCTGCTCCTTTTCACTCAGCCTGTGTTGTTAATTAGTACAGAAGGTGAGTGAAGCCAGTGCCCAGTAGTAATCCTGAACTAGCTTGCTACACCTGCAGCTGCCAAGAATATATGGAGTGGACCTTCTCTACTAATGCTATTATTGTGTTTATGTATTTCTTTGATTTTAAAAGAAGGCTCTACTTATCCTGAATAAAACGATGTATAACTTGTGCCAGTTCATCAAATATGGAAAAGGGGGGGGGGTAAATAAACATCATGTATTTGTGTCCTTACATCCAAAATTCACAACAAAACTAGGCTTTAAAAATTCAGTGTCCATGGAAGGCATTACTGAGTAATTAGACATGTAGTACACTTAATTTATTGTTTTTAAATTTATTACAGCATAAACAATATTATTAAGGATGTTCAATAGTGTGCAATGGTATTTAATTACTGTTTGAATTAACAAACAAATCACATATGTAAGTATATCACAAAAGGAAGCATAACTCCAAAGTTAATGTGTATAATAAGTGAACTGAACTAGACTAAACTTTCTTAAAGAATGGCTATTGATTTGTGTTTCAAGAAAACAATTTAACCAGTATAGGTTAAGCCCTGTCCCCTATTGTGAGCTACATATTCTACCTCTATGAAAATGTATGAAGCAGGCAGAAGTGACCAGGTGGGGAGTGGCACAAGCCCTGTCAAACAACCTAGCTTCCAAAACATGTTTGATAGACATGTTGCTCAATGGAAATCATCTAGGCCTGCTCACCACACATTGACCAAAATAACTTAATAGGATGCCCACATAAGAATAAAACCAAGAATCCAATCATGTGTTAAATGATGACTTGTTACTCTAGACCCCTGGTGGCTACCTGTAGAATTGACTAAACTAAAGATTCTCCGAGGGGCCAAAATCTTCCAGTTATGGAGTTACCTTGATGTGTCACATTTTTATAACACCATATTAAATATTACATATAGCCCAACTCACGCATAAATCAGTAACTGTCTCTTACTTTCCTCTGGGTAAGCTTCTACTTTGTACAGGCAGTGTACTGTAAGCAAGTGTTTCACTTGAATCCTATTTAGGAAAGAAATTGTGTAAAGATGGAGTTAATACATGTGTAGCTGTTTCAGAGACCTTACATTTTTTTGCATGGGGAGTTTGGGCACTTGTTTCATTGGATACCTTGGGCAAACTAAACACTCCACAATTGTTTTAAAATCATTGTGCAAAACATTAACTTAAAAAGCTTAAAAACTTAGTAACAACCTGTACTGTCAAGAATCTATAAAATTAAGAGGATGAGTTAACCTCCATTTGGTGAACGATTAAATATACCGTATTTCAAATCCATTGTATGTGTGAATTATTATTATTTTAGATTAACCTAATGATAAATACTCTTGCCTTATTCATATGTTAAAAGATTATGTATTATAGGATTTTTTTCTTGAATAATATCAAGAATATTTAATCACATAAATATATGTGTGGAGTTTGGTAAGCAGTGGAACACAGTCCTTCTACAACTGAGCTAACAATTCCAGTGGCAATAATTAGTAAGTGATCCAAGAATGAGATACCAAATTGTTTGGGGCAGTGATGAGATCTGAGAAGTCAGAGGTCAACACAGACTGCTGAAGTTTAGATGATGAAAGATAAGAAGCAGGTCAAAGAAGTCGAAGGTCAAACAAGAGAGGCCTGAATCTAGAAACAAGTTGAGGTCAAAGTAAGGAAATCAGAGGCACAAACAAAACACCAAGTTGCAGCTCCAGAGGCCATAAAACTAGACTCTGGGACCAACTCTTGGAATGTTTAATCAACCTGCCTTTTCTAGTAGCAGATGTAGGTAGTGATTCAGTTCATTAGCAGATACAGGTGTATGCCCTGAAGAAGGCAGCTCATAAGATTTTGCTGGAACAAGGTTACAAGCAAGAATTTCTCTAATGGAATATCAAGACTGTAAACTTGCGAGCAGGGCTCTCTCCACCTAATGTATTGGTTTGTCTTAGTCTGTCAGTTCTAGTCTTGTCATACATATATTATAAGAAGCGCGTGTGTAAATTGTTGGTGCTATATAAATAAAAGATAATAATAATAATATTAATAATCAGAACAACCAAGTTGGTTATAGGGACAGCCAGGGACAAAGCCATTCTTGAATATGGTAGAAATACCGGTATATGTTTTAAATTCTGCATAGAATAATTTTTTTAATTATTGCAAAATGTTTTTTAGAATATGTATGTATTTACTACAGTTCCCCCTTTACCTAATGTTAATGCAAATGTTATAGCATTCCTTATTGATTAATAGATTTTCTTAGTAACACAAAAAAAAGTATTTGATCATGTCTAGCAAAGCATCTAAATAAAGACATATGCTCTAGTATTCAAGTGTAATAATGGGAAATTATTTTGTTGCTGGTAAGTTCAAGTAGAAATATTTTATACTAGCATGCATAGTTCCTTGAAAACTGGAACATACAATGTACTATATTACTAAAAATGAACTCCACATAGCATCTTTGTAGCTTACAAAGCATCTCAAGCACCAATCATACTCATTAGGATAGGAACAATGATATGTATGGGCAAAAACACAACTTTGACAGTGCCAAGAGACATTCTATGCCAGTGGATAAACCATGAGCGTATTTTAAACAAATGTCAATGTTCATTACTCTACAGTTCTACATGTGATTCAGTTGAACATAAGCAGGGACAAAAACATATTCAGTTAGTTATGTGCATGTGTAGCATGTGGGTGGTAGTCTAAAGAACATATGTGGATATTTAACTAGCGGTTTTTAATCTAATCTAGCTAGTTGCATTATATGTGCCAATTGGTATGGGAAACTAACCTCACCAGGAAATGCATCAAGCATTAAATATGGTTTGAAATAAAGGTTATATAAAGGTGACCTGAAATAATCCACATACATTTTAGCCATTATTTGATTTCTGAAAATGGCATTCAACTTAAATTAGGGTTCCTAGTGCCACATAGGTGGTATTTTAGTAATCTGTTTGTAAAATGTAACCTGGAGCTAGTAATAATACTGTGGAAGTCTTATGCAAGACTTGTGCAATCGTCTTCGGGCAAACATGAAACGAACACGAAGAGTGCGTTTTCGTGTTCGTTCCGAAGACACGCCGAAGAGAAGACAGCGGCAGTAAAACATAGGCGAAGACGAAGACACACACCACGAAGATCTTCGTGATTGTCTTCGGCTACCACCCCCCCCTTCTAACTTACCTTGTCTTCGCGGCATCGCGGCAGTTCACGGAAGTGGAAATCCGCAGGTTCGCCGTCATGGGTTACAGGGCAGTGCAAATGAACCTATTGGTCGCCTACAGGGACCTCCTCTGGCATCAACCAATTGCTTGATGCCAGAGGAAGACCCTGCAGGTGACCAATAGGCTCACTCGCACGGCCTTTGTAAGTTGTAACCCCTGACAGCGAACCTATAGATTTCCACGGGAGCGGAAATCCGTAGGTTAAAGGGCCGTGCAAGCGACCAATAGGCTCACTCGCACGGCCCCTTAACCCTTTAAAAAAAAAGTTAACCCCTAATAAAAGTTAACCCCAATGCTGCAACTTACCCGGCAGATCCCACTGGTCTCCCTATTTATTGGTCGCTCGTACGGACATTGAACTAATTGAACAGGGAGGGAGACCAGTGGGATGTGCCGGGTAAGTTGCAGCATTGGGGTTTTAAAAGTCTGCACGAGCGACTCTGTTGGTCGCTCGTACGGCAACAGGAGTTTAACAGTCTGTACGAGCGACCCTATTGGTCGCCAGCAGGGGGCTCGTCTGCCATTGGTTGATGGCAGACGAGCCCCCTGCTGACGACCAATAGAGTTGCTCATACGTACGTTTAAACTCCTGGCGCCAGAGCTGAGTTAACCCCGTATTAACCCCTTAACCGGGAAAACGAAGAAAAACCGAACACGAAGAATGTCCACAAATATTCGCCCGAAGAGAAGACAGGAACAAGCGATTATTCGCGGAATACGAAGATTTTTTTCCCCCCGAAGACGAGCATGAAGACGAACACGAAGAGCCCCCTGGTGCCCAAGTCTATGTGGAAGTAGTATCTGATATTTTATCTCAGACATTGTGGCAACTAGCACAAAAGATCAGGTCAGCAGAGTCGCTAGGCAGAGAGTATTCAAATAGGCCAGGAGTCAAAATGAAGGTTCCAGGTTTCCGGATATGGTTTTTCTGTACAGCAGTAACAGGTTTTTAAATCTGGCACTGAGCTTGCCCGCCCCTGGTTGCACGTTATTGGCATGCCCCCTAATGCGCATCACAACCAAAAGCCCAACTTTACCACACAGTAGACGTCCGTCCGGTAGACACTAGATGTACTGTCTGGCGAGCTGTACCCTGGCTGCCAATAGGGGGTTTCTGGTGCGTGACAATGCCCAAAACCAAACTATATATTTCTGCATACTTATACTGTACTGCATTTTTTGGTTGCAATAAATGTTATCAAATTGCTGGGCCCATATTCATTCTGTAGTACTTTTAATACTTGTCTGAGCCTAGCTAAGTAGCACCCTGAAAAACATTTGCGTTAAATTATCCATTCTGAAGTGGTTGTCACATTTTTTTTTTGTTTTGTTAATATACAATAATCATGTTTGAGGTCATGAAAATGATTTGCAGATGTTGTTTCAGATGTATTTATTAAGAAGAACTAATATTTCACTATGATCTCAATTACTGTTTTCAGAAACAGTTAATTATGGTTCAATGACTCTTACTGCCATATGGGAGTTATGGTAATGAGTGAACCCTTAAAGTGTGGCATTGATCTATAATTGGTCATTTCATAGCTACTATAATGGCAGTAGGCTTTACCCCTGAAGAACTTTTATGGTGCCAGGTGCAAAATGGATTCCATAGATGCATGTCATTAGTTTATAGTATTGCTGTTTGATTTATGAATAAAATACATACATAATCCTGGAACTTGTATGGGGTTTTTTTGTTGAAGATGGTCACATGTGCATTTTTTTTTCTGAATATAAATCATAGCTGTGTAAGATGAGCAGACCCAAGCCATCAAAATATAGGACATTCTGGTAATTTTCCCCAGATATTTTGCTTTGGTTTGGTAATCAAAAAAGCCATGGAAGTATGTTTTCAATCAGTGTTGTAACCACCTTACCTGTGACTGCTACGGCTGCAGCAGCCGTCGGAACCTTGCGCATGCACAAGCCACTCCCATGATAGCCGACCATTTACTCCTGTGGCAGTATACGCATGTGCAGGCCGTTTCTCCGTCTATTTGTGCACTTGGCTTGGGGCGGGGTTATCTGCCTGGGGCCTATTTTAGGGCTCCTAAGCTGTCCACTAGCTGCCTGTCAAAGAGATTCATTGCTTGTTCTCTTGGCACTGCTTGTGCTTCTCAGTTTTCCTGTTTGTTCTGGTTCTGACCTCGGCTACGTCTCATGGCTATCCTGACTTCACCAATCCTCGACCTTGGCTATGTCTCACGGCTATCCTGACTTCACCAATCCTCGACCTCGGCTTTGTTTGTGGACTGCTGTACCCGTGTCCCAGACGCCTGTTCTGGTTCGTGTCTGGGTTCTGCACCGTGGATCCTCAGCTGCTGATCCTGACCATTCCTGGCCGTTACAGTGTTCTTAAATATCAAACAAATATATTTATATTTATTTAAATATCAAAACAAATATATATATATTTCTGTGACAAATGCTATTGGCACATTGGCAGAATTAAAACTTTTGATTGATCACAATCATTTCCCCTACAACACTGTTAGCTGAAGAATCCACTCATTGTTAAGAGTCAGGCATTCTACTGTTTAACAGAAAGTGGTATAGTTGGGTCACAGGTGATGCAATTGCAAATAAGCACTTAATCCTAGAGTGGCAAGTCAACCTAAACACCTTTGACCCATTTACGATTAATATTTTTAATAAAACACTGTTTATTATTATTATTATTATTTGATTTATATAACACTAACATACCATATTTTGGAGTACTGTACTATGGGTAAATAGGACTAAACAAGCGATACATCACATAACAATTTGGATTTACAGAAACAAACGGTTAGGTGGGGCATGCTGGAATGAGCTTACAATCTAGAACACTTGAAATACAGTATATATACAATATAATGATTTATCAAAATCTAGATAAATGCATTCAAGAGCCTGTCATCGCCAACCCTTGAAAGGCTTTTTTATCTTATTGAACATCAGAGGCTAGTTCAGAGGTAGACTTTCTCAGAAAAGTAGGGTATTGTCAGATTTGCTTGCGGAGCGTAGCGCAGAAAGCAGATGGAAAAGTCCAGGCAACAGTACACAGGGGCAAATCCAAATGGAGAAGTCCGGGTCACGGTCCAAAGGTCGAGGCAAAGCTCAGAGCAGGTAACACACAGGTACACAGCTTAACGAGTAAGCACTGTATGTAGGAACTGCTGGGGTTATATAGGGGTGATAGTTGTATGTCCCTCCCCCAGCCTAACATCCCTTCAATCTCCTAGTAGGAAGAACAGAGGTGGAGGCAGAGGAATCCACCTCCCCTCTTTCCTATGGAGCCACCACACCCCCTGATGTTAGGCCATGCCTCCTCCATATTGGAGGCGTGTCCGCGTGTAAGAGACATTGTGTGCCTACCGTGAGGGGGCTGCGGCTGCGTGGTGGTGCGGCCGTGCCGCGAAGAGGACGCCGACAGCCATGCCGGGAAGATGCCAGTGGTCCTGGATGTTGGGACGGCACGGAGGACCTCCGGACAGGGTAGGAGGGGGCCTCCGTGCCTGACAGGTATACAATATGTAAATATTCCATCTTTTGTATTATTCCAATATCTTTCACACAGAAGATGCCTGTGTGAGAAACATCACAGAACTGCTTAAAATATTTGTCAGTTAATTTAACTACCATTTTACTACAAAGGTCAATCAACATAATGTATCCTAATGAATACCAGACTGGAGCTCAATACAATCCAAACATCAAACAACAAACTAAATGCATACATTTTATTATTAAACAGAGAGATTATTATTAGTGTTATTTGTTAATTATATAGTGCCATTATATTTGCCAGTGCTGTAAACAGGGTAAATATAACAATTTGGATGCACAGAAAAAAAAGAGGAGGAGGGCCCTGAGAAATTATTAGTTCCAATACCACTAATAAGTCTAAGTCAAAATCAATAAACATATTCAAAATTTGTCACTATATGGTAGGAACTCTTAAGAATACATCACAGATAAGCATTAATACTGTCTGTATGTGTAAGTGTATAGCATAAAGAGTGTGTATGTGTGGGTTACATAGTTATATAGGCTGAAAAAAGACGTACGTCCATCAAGTTCAGCCTTTCCTATATTTGTTAATTTGTTGCTGTTGATCCAAAAGAAGGCAAAAAACCCCAGTTTGGCTCTTTCCAATTTTGCACTAACCAGGGACCCCAAAATGGCAGTCAGATTTCTCCTTGGATCAATAAACTGCTTCCCATAATTAAAGATTATATCCCCGAATATTGTGTTTTTCCAAGTATCCATCCAGTTGCTGTTTAAAAGCCTGTACAGACTCCGATAAAACTACCTCTGCAGGCAGAGAATTCCACATCCTTATTGTCCTTACTGTAAAGAACCCTTTCCTCTGCCTTAGACTAAATCTCCTTTCTTCCAGTCTAAACGCATGACCACGTGTCCTATGCATAGTCCTGTTTATGAACAGCTTTCCACACAATGGTTTGTATTGGCCCCGGATATATTTATATAATGTTATCATATCCCCTCTGAGGCGACGTTTTTCTAAACTAAACAGATTAAAATTTGTTAACCTTTCTTCATAACTATAATGCTCCATTCCTTTTATTAATTTTGTAGCCCGCTTCTGCACCCTTTCTAGTGCTATGATATCCTTCTTTAGAATAGGTGCCCAAAATTACACAGCATATTCAAGGTGTGGCCTTACCATTGATTTATACAGAGGCAAAATTATATTTTTATCCCGCGAATTGATGCCCCTTTTTATGCACGACAATACCTTATTGGCCTTAGCAACTGCTGACTGACATTGCACATTGTTGCCTAGTTTGTTGTCTATAACAATTCCCAAATCCTTCTCATTTGTCGTTACCCCTAATTCACTACCGTTTAGGGTGTAGGTTGCTTGTGCATTCCCTACCCCGAAGTCCATAACTTTACATTTATCTACATTGAATTTCATCTGCCATTTGTGTGCCCAGTCCCCCAGTCTATCTAGATCACTCTGCAGCACTGTAATATCCTGCTCACCCTGTATTACTTTAGCTAGTTTAGAAACATGACTTTCAACACCTATTGCCAGATTTATAAATATGTTGAATAAAATTGGTACCAGAACAGAACCCTGAGGGACTCCACTTACCACTTTTGACCAGCTTGAAAATTTACCATTTATAACAACTCTCTAAGTCAATGTTCTACCCAAGAACAAGAATTTGCATCTAGACCAATTTCCTTTTGTGTGAACCGTGTCAAACGCCTTGGCAAAATCCAAGTAGATTTGAACCCTTTTTGAATATAGGAACTGCCTTCCTCCAATCCTCTGGTACAATTCCTGAAAGAAAATAATCCCGAAAGATTAGAAACAGAGGTTTATACTGCATATATATATATATATATACAATATATACCGTATTTGCTCGGTTATAAGACGAGGTTTTTTGTCAGAGCAAATGCTCTGAAAAATACCCCTCGTCTTATAATCGGGGTCGTCTTATAATCAGACCTCAAATAGAGGTCTGACTATGAGACTAAGATCCAGATCGCCCGCACCGCTGCAGGGGACCTGGATCCTCCTGTCTCTCCTCCACACTTAACACTCCCCGCACCCCCACCGCACACACACTTACCGGTGCTTCCAATTTCCTGCTGTATTGCCGGGGCAGCGGGTTGACGTCTACGCGATCCGCGTAGACAACTTACGCTGCAGCCGGATAGAGGTGTGGCTAGCAGCGGGGTTTGTCTGCGTCCATCGCGCAGACCTTCCCCAACTGTCAGAGATCTCTGACAGCCGGGGAAGGTCTGCGCGATGGACGCAGACAAACCCCCGCTGCCAACTCCACCTCCTTCCGGCTGCAGCGGACGTTGCCTACGCGAATCGCGTAGACGTCAACCCGCTGCCCCGGCAATACAGCAGGGACTCAGAAGCACCGGTAAGTGTGTGTGTGTGTGTGGTGGGGGGGAGTATTAAATGGGGGCATAGGGCATTTTCATATACCTCCCTATATGCCACTCTGCCCCATAATATGCCTTTTAACCCCCTCAATGCCAGAGTGGCATATAGGGGTATAAGGCATTTCTGGAGGCAGAGTGCTCTATACAATGCCTTTTAACCCCCTTAATGCCACTCTGCCTCCAGAAATGCCTTATACCTCCCTATATGCCACTCTGCCCCATAATATGCCTTTTAACCCCCTAAATGCCAGAATGGGATATAGGGTTATAAGGCATTTCTGGAGGCAGAGTGGCACATAGGGGGTCAAAAGGCATATCATGGGGCACAGTGGCATTTAGAGGGTTAAAAGGCATATCATGGGCCATAGTGCCATATTGGAGTGGCAAGCCTGGGGCAGATGCGCGTAACTGGGGGGCAGGTTGGAAAATACAAGGAAATAAAAACAAAAAAATATTTTTCTCAATCATAGCTTTTATTAAAAAATGTAATAGTTTACATGAATTAACATTTATTGGTAAAACTTTTTTCCTATAGGGTCATCTTATATTCAGGCTTTTTCTTTTTTCCTAAATTAATATTCAGATTTTGGGGAGTCGTCTTATAATCAGGGTCGTCTTATAATCGAGCAAATACGGTGTATATATATATATATATATATATATATATATATATACTCACGCTCAGTCTTTCCCGTCTTCAGTGCAGCTCTTCTTCCCTCTCCCTCCCTCTTACCTTCTGCGGAGCCCTGTCTTCATGCAGTTTACCCTCTCTGTACAATTTACCGCACTACTGCTGCTGGGTCATGTAACTTTAGTTATGTGACCACTCTGGGCCCCTCAGTTATCTGGGCATGTGACTGGAGGACAAGTGGTAGCGCAAGGTCTAGAAGGGGGCTGAAGAAGGAGCAAGAGGCCTGGAGACTCAGGTCTTAGGTACCTCACCAAAATACTCAAGACTCAAGACACATTAATTCATTCTCTTACTCATTCACACAATTCATCCACATATTAATTCATTCTAACTCTTTATTTCAATATACTTACTTCACTCCCTTCTCACACTATCTACCCCCTCCCTACCCCCCTTCTCACACTATCTACCCCCTTCTCACGCTATCTACCCCCTCCCAACCCCCCCCTTCTCACACTATCTACCCCCTCCCTACCCCCTTCTCACTAGCTACCCTCTCCTACCCCCCTTCTCACTAGCTACCCTCTCCCTACCCCCCTTTGTAGGTTACTTACCGTGCAGTCCTGTGGTGGGAGCGCCAGGCCTCTGCCTCGCTGCCCTGCTGCGATGCGCGCGGCTTCACTGCTGTACAGCCACCGAGACAGGCGCCTCACTCCCAAAACTGCAGTCGGGGCAGCGTTGAGGCGGATGGCGGCGGCGGCAGAGAGCAGAGGAGACAGAAGGACACAGAGCGGTTGCTGAAAACGACCGCTCGGCACCCCTCTCTCTCCTCATGCGGCGTTTCTATTGGGGGGGTTCCTACGGCCCTGTGGGGGATTTCTTTATTAACGCCCCCCCACATGAGTTACTGGGTGGGGGATCTGTCCCCCCTGTCCCCCCGGGTTCCTACGCTCATGCCCCTTAGCCTACCCCTAGCAACGCCCCCTGACTGCCACCTGTGCTCAGTAGGCTCAACCAGGACCTGAAACGTGACATTCTTTTCAGACACTAGTATATACAATATAAGCTTTAATGTATCATTTCTACTTGAGACTTAAAAGAATATGCTGCTAAATAAAATACGGTACAACTATTCTTAATTTATCCAAATAGTTTTAAAACAAATTGTTTTACAATTGTTGGATTAATATGCAATTTGCAGTAGTCATATCTGAGTTCTCAAAATAGATTTTTTTATTATTAGATTAAATAACATAAAATGAATACCTATTATGATCAAAAGAATAAACATGGACTTTAGGTTTCACTGGTACAAATTATTTATTCAAATTTGACATTGAAAACTACCAAAGTGCTATTTGGAGTCGTCAAAAGTCACACATAAATGCATGTAACTAGCTATTGTACAGTGCTGCAGACTATAATGGTGTTATATCAATATTAATAATACAACTGTGCCAACCTTTGCAATTGATCTAACTTAATTTACAGAAGAAATAGTGACACATATGTATAATCAAGTATTTTTTGCCAATATTAAAATTGTATCATTGTGTATCTTTATGCATGAATAAATCGAAGTATGCAATTCATAACAGACAAGCTTTCTACTTTATCAAGTGTGAAGGCTAGTTAAGACTATAAAACAGCAGCTGTATTGTCAAAAACCTCAAACACTTGAATCCATAACATGTATCTGATGTAATGTTTGCAACAATTTTTTTGTAGACAACAGATTTAACACACCACAAATAGCCTGGAAGACAGACTTACATGCCTAAAGTGATTAAGAGGTTTTTATGGTAGTCTGAGGGACTTGGCTGTCAATCCCAACTTCAAGTCATATATTGGCCATTCATGAACATATCTGTGTTTTTATTTGCTCCTCAGATTTTCACCCTGCCCTTATGCCTTCTTTTTATAACATTATTCGTGCCTAGGAGGCTTTGGTAGGGCTATAAAATAACATACGTTCACTGTGATGAAATTTATGTAATGTACATGTGATATCTTCACTGAAATGGAGATGAATAATATGTTATACAATACATTGAGGGAATATAAAAACATTGATGTGTAGGATAGGCATAAGTCTGTCCAGAACACAAGGCAAACCACAGTTTGGGGATTTACAATAGGTACAAAAATAGGCAGACTTTATAGGCCAAAATAGGTCCATTTTCTATTGTCAATATCTGTTTCTGTGATATATTCTTAGTTTCCCATATAGTTATCAGGAAGGAAAATTATAAAGAAGAAAGCTCAGGTAAATTATGCTGAGAAGATAACATCACTGCTATTCTTTGAAGCCCATATCTACTGCTGTAAGTACTCAATCCTTTGCTGTTGTATGAAACATCTGACTGTTTTGTCTCGCCTGTATACCAGACAACAATACTTATCTAATGTGTTTCCCTTCTATTTTACTTCTTTGTCTAGAGTCCTTTTCTATTCAAGTCAGTGCTTACAAGGAGAATAATTAGACGTGTAACAACAGGATTTTCACACCTCATACCTCCTATTGCACAAATCTAACACGTCTGCTATATAGGTTGGAAAATTATCACTGTGCCCTAAGCAAACTATATCTGAACATGCCACATTTTTCTATTCCACCTTTTGGGTCCTCTACTGTTACCTTCCCTGATTTTTGTGTGAGGTATGTCCTGTCAGGCAGGAAATATATGTGAGCAGTGATGCTTCTGAGCACCTACATTAATTTTGTATGCATTTGCTCATTAACACAGGAATTAACTTCACAGTGCCCTGCATGTCCACCTAAATGACTTATACAGTATGACTTGGCCTTGGGTGGTTAGTGAAGGATAATACAACCATAATATATGACAAGTAAACAACAACATTTTGCAAATAACCCTTCACTGCTACTACTTAAATGTAAAATAAACACTATGAAACATGAAAGCTTTGATTTGAGCTGTAACTTTTTGGATTATACACCTCGTATTAGTTTGGCATGGTAATTTTGATAATTCATATAAATTAATTTATTATAACAGGGTCATTAGTTACATATAAGGCAAATTCCTTGCCTTAGGTCATTCCTTTGTTCCTGCTTTTGGTTTCGTGTTGTCAATACATCAGTACTGTATATGAGAAGATCTTCTTCTACAGAGGCCAATTTAAAACAAACGGAGTTGTGTATAAAACAAGACTTCATAACATGTTTCCCATTGCATTTATGTGACTTTATATTAGAACAAATGTTTATATACATGCTTATGTGGTCTAATCTGAATGCAACACTAGTTGACAGTTGAATGAAGATGCTCTGGCCAACTCATGTTTGCCAGCAACCATTTTATTCACTTAAGTCAACCCATTCACCTACAGTTGGCTGTCAAGCTGAAAAAGGAGGAAGTGAGTTGACCCAGAAATCATTACTCCAAATAGGACTGTTGACCAATATCCCCAATGACTCAAAAGTCGACTCTCATGACCAATGAAAGACACAACAAAGAACTAACAGCACTGTAGTTCATATCAATAGCAAGTTTGACAGCAGCCATGATTCCAAGGATACTCACAATGTCTAACTCAACAGCAATAAACTCAGCTGCTTTAAAACTGTCGGTTGAGTTACCTTGACTCACCACACAAAAGATAGCAACAGAATTGCTCATGTATATGCCAGTGTAATAACAGTGATACATTCTTTGAGGAGAAGGCTATTTAGCATGGGAATTAAGTGACCATGGTTTATCCTCTCTGTCCTATAAGTTGAACTTATTACTAAATAATCAAATAAAATGCATCAATCTCATTTATTTAGTTATGTATATTTACATTTACATTACAGTTGTTTATATAGCACCAGTAGATTCCATAGCGCTGTGACAATTAGAGGAATAAATTAAAATCCCACACTATAACAAACTGATACAAAAGGAAAAATTGCCTCGTTCTTGCGAGTTTATAATCTAATTGGTGGTTGAGGGAAGTGAAACAGTAGGAGAGGATAGGGTCCAGTTGATAGGGTCCAGATGATCTGTAGAGGTTGTTGACGCTTTAGATTGCTTGATTAGGATGATGGCTGCTGATTGGAATGAGGCCACTGCAGCTACATTTCCAAGCAAGCTGTTTCCAAGTGAGACCTAGGAATGTATAAGGCTGCCTCACAAGTGGTCAGATAAGGTGATTGCATACAGGATGCAGATGTTTCACACCTTGTCTTAACAATTGTAAGTAAGATAGACAAGACGGCACTAAAGTTAACCCTTTGGTGAAAAAAATGGATTAAAGCAGGATAAGGGGTGGATCAGATGCAATTAGATAACCATACCAGTTGAAAACAAAGGCTTACAGCAGGAGATGAGGGGTTCAGAGATATATGCGATGCAATTAGATAATCATACCTGTAAGAGGGGGGGTGGTTGAGATTGATACAGATTGCAAGGTGAGTAGTTGGATGAAAGCATAAAGGATAGGGATTGGATGTCTGGATAGTTCAGTGTAACTCTTATCTGTCCATTTATGAAGAGTCTACTTGGGATGATGCCACTGCAGCTACATTTCCGGGCTACAATTCCAATCTTTGAGAGCAAAGTATTATCTTACTGTATATCACCATATATATTTTAACCATATTAAGATTTAATTAGACTATCTTGGTAAGATGGCTTCATATGATTTAACTATGCAGGGGCGTAACTAGAAGCTTCCGTGTCCTGGTGGGAAAAATTGCCCAGGCCCCTCAACTTCAACAGCTAGTCTGTGCCACCATTGCCCCCACACAACTAGTATGTGCCTTCCTTGACCCCCTTCCAACATAAAAAAATATTTAAACACGCTTACACAAATTACACACACTTCTCTCACACACACAAGTACACATGCATGCTCTCTCTCACACACAAGTACACATGCATGCTCTCTCTCACATACACACACCTGCATGCTTATACACACACACACACATGTGCATGCTCTCACACACAAACATGTGCATGCTCTCACACACACAAGTACACATGCGTGCTCACATACACAAGTACACATGCATGCTCTCTCACACACAACTCGGCCTACCATGTATAAGAAACTGACCAGAACTAACAAAACGGCCCCATTCCATCACCAACACTCAATTGCCAGTTTGATGGCATTAAGAGATAATGTGCATTGTCCAGAAAGAATGGGTACTAGCATGGATGAACTGGAAGGTATTGTCAATTTGTATTTTGTGGTACACTTAAATGTGCTGAGATACCTGAGTGAAAAAGTAAAATGTTTTGTGCAATTTTGCAATCATACTTGGGCACTCTGACAAAGTTGACCCAGGCCTACACTAAGGATTAACCTTGACCCTAGCTGCTTAACGTCAGTGGCCAATAAATGATGTGCGTCCAATGACGGCTGGATACACGTGACCACAAGTTATGCTCTTTTGCAACATGCAATTTAAAGTGCTTCATTGTACAGTAAGAATGATTGTTCAAAGATTATTCAAGACAGTTGGCGATCTTCCCAGGAGTGGATGTCCCAGCGAACTCACCCCAAGGTCATACAGTGCAATGCTCAGAGAAATCGCAAAAAAGTTCACGATAGTACAATTAGAAGAAGACTGAACAAGTATAGTTTGTTTGGAAGGGTTCACAGGAGAAAGCCTCTTCTGGCAGCATGGCTTACATTTGCAAAGTTGCATTTGAGCAAACCACAAGATTTCTGAAACAATGTCCTTTAGTCAGAAGAGACAACAAACACCTCATACTAACACAGTGGTGGAAGGGTGATGGTTTCAGTTTATTTTGCCTTACATACCTTACAGTCATTGAGTCAACCATGAACTCCTCTGTATACCTGTATACTTTTCTAGAGTCAAATATGAGGCCATCTGTCCGACAGCTAAAGCTTGGCCGAAATTGGGTCATGCAACAGGACGATGAACCCAAGCACACCAGCAAATATTCATCAAAATGGCTGAAAAAGAAAAGAATCAAGGTGTTGCAATGGCCCAGTTCAGAGCTCAAGTGAACTGTGCATAAACAAATGCCGCAAACCGCAATGAACTGAAGCAACGTTGTAAAGAGTGGGCCAAAATTCCTCCACAATGATGTGAGACTAATAAAGTTATACAGAAAACAATTACTTCAAGTTATTTATTCTAAAGGTGGTTATACAAGCTATTGAATTATAAGGTGCACTTAGTTTTTCACACATTGTTTCTCCATTTTTACTTTATTTTTGCTGAATAAGTCATGACACACTATAATATGTCATGTGTTGTTCATCTGAAGTTGTATTTACCTAATTTTTAGACCTGTTAAGGAACAGAGGATTGTTATTATATTCTAATATGTAAAACTATAGAATTCAAAGAGGGTGTACATTCTTTTTCACACAACTGTATATACACTCTCTGGCCGCTTTATTATGTACACGTTCAATTGCTTGTTCAAATAGCTAATCAGCCAATCACATGGCAACAACTCAATGCATTTAGGCATGTACATGTAGTCAAGACAACTTGCTGAAGTTCAAACCGAGCATCAGAATGGTTGTTGGCGCCAGACCGGCTGCTCTGAGTATTTCAGAAACGGCTGATCTACTGGGATTTTCTTGCACAACCATCTCTAGGGTTTACAGAGAATGGTCTGAAAAAAGAAAAAAAAAACTTCCAGTGAGCGTAAGTTGTGTGGACACAATAAAAAGTGAAGTGCGCTTAACCTCACACATTCACCCTGAGCACAGCACCCAGTCCTGGACCAGAGACTGGGGACCTAAAACATCCTCTGGGCTTTGTGCTTTCCCAGACCTAAAGCTAAAGGACCAAGCTTTCCTTCTCTCACAGCTACTCACTTGATCTTAGCCAAAAGGCCTAGAAGCTGTTGTTTAGACCCCTAGTCATGCTGCTCTTGTAGCTTTTTTATGTGCATATATTGATTAATTTATTCTGCCATTTGGTGTAATGAGACATTTGTTCTATAAAAGGAAGCTTGCTGCATGGAGGCTCAGATTGTTTTAACCTTTTTTCTTATTTATATTATATGTAATAAAAATGATCTATGTTTTTATATATGCTTTATAAGTTTACTCCTTTCATAAGACGCATTGCTTGTATTTATTCTGTTTCAAGTCTTCCATTTTAGAAGATTATACTGCATGCTGCTGGAGCCAAGGGATACCATTTATATACAGATATGCCTTGTTTATTCATTTTATCCTGTGAGTGCCTGTCTTGCCTTGTATAAGGAATACATTTTATAGTCGTTATTGCTGATGCATCTGTGTGTGTTTTACTCCACTAGGAACAGAATATCCACACACTTTATTTTAAAGACTTGATGAAGTATTGACAGCTTGTGAGTGTATATCTTACTATTGCGTAGAAGATATCCAAGTGTCCTAAATACTATCCTAGAATTCTTTTAATTTTTTATTTCCTATGCAGCTTTGGAACTTTGAATTTGTTCTACAATCCAAATATTTTAGTTTGCTCATATCTATTAGACTAATTATATCAAAAGACTTAGAATGCTTAATCCATGGATTGGTATAAACAGTTTACTAAGGATTTCCATGGTATGTTTTTAATTTATCGCTTTTCATTCACACTAATGTAATAGTCTAAAGCTAAATAAATCATTTTACATTGTAATCATACATCAGGTGGCATGACAACTGGTTTTGGTTAAATTATTATTGAGGTCAGTGCTAAGTTTACAGGATATACCAAATCCATTTTTCAAAGCACCCATTAATACTTGAAAATTGTTGTTTCAAAACGAAATCGGATGTTAGCCAAAACCTATTAGCTAACTCGAAGAATTTAAAGCATGCAAAGCACATGACCCCACACGTGTTATTTCCCTTAATCTGACAATGAGGACTGATTGACACTTTGGGTGCCAGAGTGTACAGCCTTATTTGGGGAATTTTTGTACAGTACTCTTGGCAGGGTAATGTTAAAAATGTTTTTCAGTACCAGAAAATCAGGTGTTATATGTTAAAAAAAATTCTAGTATTGGTTGAAAAGTGCTCACACATGGAATTGGATGATTCCATGGGCTGCTGTGATACCATTGGTAAAACTTTGCACCCCTATAGTCAAATGTTTAGCAACAACCTCATTAAAATCTTTACAAAATAATTATTGTCATGAAAATACTTTAAAATTTCATATATATTTTTTAAACCATGTACATGTGAATTTTAATTGGATATGTCACTGTTATATATTAAATTCATAATTAAATTTAAAAGGTATATTTTGCAATAAAATACATTAAGTGAACAGTGTAATTGTTTTCATAGCTTCAAATGTATGTTTAAAAACTTGATTAGTAGCCATTGTAAACTCTATTCTTATGATTTCAATGGTTATTCTTTCCTATTAAGAGAGTTCTCCACTTTTGTAAAAGTTACTTTAACCATTTGATTTTCAATTTCAATTTGATTCATTTCTCGAGAAGGGAACTTTGTTATATTGAATCATACCAGTCCATATGGCTTGCTTAGCACATGGGTAAACTCAGTCCTCACTCACCCTAAACATATCACATGAACCAACCTTGAATGCAGTTGTTGCTAACATCAAAGGCCACACTGATTTATTTGCATCTGGTAAGAACCTCTCTCTTTGATCCTTTATACACTTATCTACATATCTAGATTTCCTGAAGGTCAAAGCTCAACAATCATATTGCTCTTGATTTACTGATTTAGAATAGTACCATCTTTCCCATGGTATTCAATGAACCCTACAGTATTCTACAGACCAATGCATAAAAAGATCACACTCTCTATCACAAAAGTCTAAGTTAAATATACTTTGGAAACAATGAACTGAAACTATATTCCATCGACCTAAATGACCTTGAACTGCCTCAGGACTGTTTGACTACTATGGGATCAAAACAAGAGAGCCCTGACCAAGAGTTATCCAATTCTCAGGGGCCAACTATGGCTTCTTTATGCAACCACAAGCAAACAAAAACACTCCTAATGTATCATCACCTTGACTTGACAGCCAAACAGCAGAGTTTACAAGGTGTCCCAGTCATTGAATTTCACTCACCACCAACACAGACTTCAAAACATTAACTTTTTTTTTTTTTGTAAAGCAGACAAAATAAATTCTTGTTTTCTGTCAGTTATATATGTGGTTTAATAAGTAGAATGCATACACAAAATAATCACACAAACACAACTACTTATTAAACGATTATATTGATTTAATTGAAAATAATAATTCCCAAGGTTTCACTGAATACAGACAGGCATCTACAGCCATTTGTATTTTTAGGTGAATTTAATTTTATATACTATGTATAATATCACCAACAAATTATGTACTATGCTACCATTTAATCACAATCTTCATGATTGTAATGTCCGTTACATATATATAGAGGAATGTGCATTAAAGTACACTGAGTACTTTAATATGTATTCTTCTAAAACTAAAACAATGAAAATAAAGCACTCAACTACTCTTTCCACTGATTAGCTGCTTGAAGTAGCCAATCAGTGGCAGGAAACATCTCCCATTGAAATCAATGGGAACACTTTCCACACATGCGCACAGTGTTAAAACTGACTGGAGGCGAGTATATCTCATTTGGAGAGATGCAGTCCATAGCAGAAGTAACTTAACATGACGTATACGACTAGCAAGGCAGCTTTGATTGCGTATGAGAAGCAGTTGGGCCAGGCACCTGACAGGTAAGCATAAGTAAGTGTGTTTATTTTTCTTGATGTTGGAGGGTGTCTTTGATACCTTTTAAATTATTCAATGACACTAGAGATCATGGGGATTGGTATTCACTTGCATGATGTCCAGGGATCAACACATTTCACAGACCCTCCAGAAATTCTGACACAAGTTTATAATGGTAATTCCAACAGCAAGATGGATCTCCAAGACACAAATACAAATTTGAGGTTAGACCTCTGAATGGACTCAATATTATTATCCACTTTAGTGTTAATAAGAATCATTGGGATACAGTTTAATAAACAATTTCTAACCCCACAGGAATCTAAAAAATAAAATATATAAATACATTTTTAGAAATGTTTGATTTTATTTGTTTCAGTACCATGGATAGGGTGCAATTTTTTGCAGTGCTCTTAGAGTCCATTTACATACACAGAATATGTGTGAAATGTATGTGTCATTAAATACTGAAGTTGGTGATTTAAGCAGTCGACTGACATAATTATGGTTAGAGGATATCTGAAAATATATCCTGTTACAGGTCTTTAAGAAGTGGAATTGTACTGTGTTTTTTATTATTACTTTTGGTAACCTATGTAGGGCTGGTACTATGACTATGTTTAAGTTTGTATGGTAATTGTATCTGGTAACAGTTAAGGGCACTTGTTGATTGAATTTAGCAAGTACAACATTTCTTAGAAAAGCTGGATGAGTGAAAAAAGGAAAGAGAACTATGCCCAAACCTTGCATCTATATCTCTTTTTTTATCAAAGTTCTCTCACTCCTCCAATTTGCTTTTGCAGGACACATATCCACACAAAATCTTTTCCAAGCATCATATCTGTTAGAAATAAAGCTATATATTCATATTTCTCTTCTTGGCTTATATCCTCTTTTATATGTACTGTTCTCAATGGGGTCATATGCCCCCTTCTGTTTTTCTTCAGATTTTTATTTTTGTCTCAGCATACTTAATGGTAGCCATTTTTCCCCTAGTTATCTAGCCTAAAGATTATTTTGTATTTTTGTAGTAGAACGAGCACACGGACATTAGGAGATGGGGCTCCCTGGTGACGATCAGCGATTTCCCTTATAACCATGGACTGTTACAAGGGGTATGACATAAAGCCCTGGGGCTCAGGCGACATGCAGCTCAAGGGAGAGAAGTCTGTTTTTTTAATAATAATAATTTGAAAACTACCTTCAATTTAAACTGTCTGGTGCTGTGTTAAATCATTAAACATGAAAGCGTCATGCATTTAAAAATATATAAATCCCAAACCCCTGTATGCCAAGCAACCACTACAGGCATATGCTTCCCTGAATTTAGAAAAACAACAATCAATGGAAGTTATATAATGGAACTTTGGACAAATGTACATGTGATGGAAGCCTATGATTTTGCCAGATCCAGATGTTGCTTTAAGTAATCTATTTTTTTTCATGTTTTTCCCCTGATCATCTTAATGTGAAACAGGGAGTATACTGATGTGTTTGTTTTAAAATGTTATTTATATTAATATTATATTACTATTTTATTAAATATTAATATTAATTAAAAATAATAGCAGGCTTACAGGACAACTGCATCACAAGAAAATATTTAATTTGTATTTTCTTTCACTCTCTGCAAGTTTTAATAATACATTTCCCCCCTGTTCTGTCAGGTTATAATTTACTTATCAAGCATATTTCATCCCAAGATTATAATCGTCGCTCATTACCTATGTTTGTTAATGGCATCAACCATTCACCTTGCATTTAATCACTTGTAACCCTTTATCCCTTAATAGTCACATCTGTAAAATTGATGTAATCGCTATGTACTTTTTATTCTAGTTTGTCACTATGTAATGTCCTGTTAAGGACCTGAACTATTACCTTCCATAACTTCCAATGTAGGATAATGTTATTGTATTACACGTCCAGACGTACCAACTGTTCTTAATATGGGTTCATTACACAAAGTACTAACATTTAACATATTATGATAAGGATCATTTTGGTCACTCTCTATAATCATTTGAGTCCTTTAAGTTTTGTATAATATCTTCTGATTTATTGCAATTTATCTCCAGAAAGGAGTTACCAAAATATAGAATAACAAAATAGTGTACACCAAGATGTGAGGATGTACAAGAATAAAAATCTAGTGTTTACCTTGTTAAATTGAAAAATATAATGTCTAATACTGAGAACCACCCAGACCTTTTTCAAATGACTTTCAACGCTGTTTAAATAGCCGTTGACAATGAAATTTAAGTGAGAAATCATTTGCACATTTTACAATACAATCAATTTACAGGTTTACAGAGGCTTCAAAGGAACAAAATGCAAGCCTATGGAAAGTTTTGAAACAATAGACCTGAGCATCAAGTAGAAGTCCTAGAGGGATGGACAGGATGTGGATAATTCCAATGACACTGTTAATTCCCAAGGCCAAAGAAAGGTATTGCCACAGTTTTATTAACCATAACAAATGATGGCTTTTAGAAACAAAAGCACATTCTTCTTGGTCTGAAAAACGTTGACGATGATGGGCTTTGTGGTTAACTACAGCTAAAACATTCAAAATGTATCGTACATTCACCCATGTCCCTTGGACATTTTTTATTAGGATACATTTTCCATCAACTGCATTTTATTTATTGTCCAGAATGTTTTTTAAATGTTTCATGTATTTTTTTAATATGCATTTTTTACATTGTACAAAAAAAAACATACTTTCTGAAAACACTACAGCTGTAGCACTGCACACCGGTTCCCCCTCTAGACAGTGCTGGTGCTGGATAGAGGTGAGCACTTCACACTTAAGTACTGCTGAACAGGAGATTTGTTTGGCCAAATGCATCTCCTGCAAGGCAAAGGAGCTGGGGCAGTTAAACATCCAAAACAACCATAAAACAGACATAAACAACCACAACATGTGGTGTCATAAGGGACCATCATAGTTATACTTGTTTCACTAATACCAGGAAAACCTGAGACCTGTACAGGAAATATACACATTGGCCTCTTAAATAGAATACACTATTGTGTCATCACAAGCAACATATCTTCCTATATATTATTTCACAACACTTGAAATGAGGAAAAACAAAAATCTAATTGAATAGAAAAAAGAAATATGTAATAGATACTGGGTTAAATTTACATTTTTACATTTTGTGTATTTAAACAAAATCTAGAAATATGTAGTGAGCCACATTCCATATCTGTAACATACACTTTTACTTCTACAAATGTATTTACCAAGCATTTGAAAACTAGTTGCTAATCATAGCGAGAGATAAAATTGCATTCTCAACATGTAAATCCTAATTCATCTGAATTGCTTCTGATCCAAAGCAATCTGCAGAAAAAAAAACTCTATAATTATTTTCTAATAGATAAAATTACATAACTTATTTATTTTTCAAAACCCAACTTTTCAAATCAGCAAGTATACCAAAATTTACATTGCATTTGTTCACTTACTGTAGACCTACGTGGAAGAATAATGACCAAGGGGTCATGTGTAGATCATAGTGGTTAAAATTAACATCAGATTTGCCCTAAAAGTAAAAACTGTTCCAGTGTTCGTAAAGTATACTAACACGTTACCTGATATGAAACGTGTGTAGTTTCCTCTGACTTGTTGCTACGTAATAACATTGCATTGGAATGTTATGTTTTTATGGCAACAGATGAACATAAAGATTTTTTAAAAACATGTTCTCTATGAAAAAAGACTTATCTTAATGACTTCCTGTGACATTTCTTCCTTTATTCCCAAAGATGTTATGTTTTAGACAAAATCTGCATATGTTGCTAAATTATTTCCTGAAGTGAGTGGATTCCATATGGTCCCAAGAAGAAACAGAGATTCATCGCATGGGTCATTCCTAATGAAATTCTGGAATATATAGCTTCAGGCAATGTACTGTTTGCATTTACTGGCTTTGAGCGAGTTTACAGTCTGCCTGATTGGGCAGAACATGAAAAAACAAGGACATAATCTTCTAAAGGACTACATCCATAAATAAGAGAATTAGTTGAACATTGTAGAGGTTTAAGCAGGATTATACGTTAGAAGGGTTACAGTTTCCTTCTTCCTCCTTCATAAAAAAGAGCTCTTCATTGCGTTTGAAATAAATATTAGAAAATTAAAGTCTTGAATAACCAATTCATAAGAGTTGCACTCAAGCTTTAGTGTAATAATTGTAATAAATTAATAAATTGATAATTGCAGGGCCCTTCCACATAAATGAACTTGGGAGATTCCTTGGGCATTGAGCTTTAAGGGAAGTCCTGTGAGGCTCTTTTGAACAAATGCAGCTGGTGGGTGCCAGAAACACAATTTGCCTAGGGTCCCAAAAAAATCCGAGATCCCATTGGCTCCACCCATAAAGCCTTTTTTGTTTTGTTTAATAGTGTGGGGGGCATTAGTCATTATGTCTAGGGGCATCTGTTATGTAAATATAAGACTATTTATTTGCTCAAAATATTCCTTTAATACAGTCTTTACAGTGGTCCCTGAGTGCAACATATTATTGCACTCTAGAGAAATGATGACAGTATAGATTTAAAAAGTCTAATTACAAACAGGCAGAGGAGTACACAGGGAAGGGTTGGCAAGGGGGCAGGAAGGTAATTACTTCTTGGGCTGCTTTGATTTGAACTCAAAGTCTTGTTTTATTTTACTTGTGGTTCAACGCAAAAGTGTCTGTTAACAAGAGTTTTATGAAGCATTTACGCTATATCTGGATCCTTTCCAAGTTCCTATTGTGATAACCCCCTTTGAAGGCTTTATGGTGCATCACAAATATATTGCAGTCTCAGCATGGACCACCTAGCTTGATTTATATGTATATATTGTTCTTATTTTTTTTTATTGTATTATAATATATTATATTGTTTTGGTAAGCACCCAGGTTTAAGTTGTTCAGGGCCTTTTTGTGAATACTGTATTATAAATTATATTGCATCGGTTGTTTAGTCTATGTTTTGGAGTAACAAGGACTAGTGACAGGCTCCTAACCAACATTGATTGTTATGAAATATAATGTTATTCAGTACAAGAGGGCTAATCAATGCAGATAATACATGAGCATAAACACTCAAGCATGATGGCACATAGGCTAGGTTTTAACATTTGTTGAAAGGCAACATACACCAAGTGGTCTAGTTGTGCCTTGTTTATCCCCTTATTAGCTCACAGTTGTTGCTATGTCTCATTTTCCAACACACTAGATTGTTATGTCTGGGGAATCAAATCCAGTACGTGTTAGGAAAACTGGAACCAACGCATTGCTGCTGTTTAGTATAATAAATCCATGTTCTTATATTTTGAAGTGAACCCACTAGGGTGTCAGTAATTGTCTCATGTAAGCAGGTAATCACACACTGCTAACATAATAATATTTGAATTCTCTTTGCAGAATATTTCTAGTCCTAATAGTTTGGCTGGGTTGCGATAATTATTATTCTGAAATCTATAATGAAGTTACACTGCTAGATGAGCACTACTTACATTTAGGAGCTATCCTTGTTATTGTTATAAGTAAGGAAAAGGGGCAAATGTACATGCATTTAGGATACAATTACATACCTACTTATGACAAAAATGAACTGTCTTTTTGAGTTGAAGATAGTAGGTATCCATAATAATGCTTTATGTTTGAATTAACTCAGAATTCTAAGACATTTTAGCAATATCTAAATACTCCTTCTTATTTCTTCATTGGGGTATATACATATGAAATATGTGAATTTCATTTGTTTTCACTTTTTTTTTTACTATGCTTAATGTGACTTTTACAAACCAGTTCAGTTCAGTGCTACAGCTGCCTTTGTAGACACATGTTCCATTCTTTTCCCACCAAGTAAAGCAGACAACAGCCAGTACTGAGTATTGCAGACAATGGACATTCCGGTAAATAAGGGCACGGTTTTTATCCTGTGTAGGTTAAAGAGAAAGATCACGACAAAGAGATAAACATTTAAATTTGGTAACAAAACAAACTAACCAACAGACAGCAGGTATTCACATGCAATGAGAGGGCCTAAATTCACAATACCTCTCAGTGTATGGATAACATAGCCAATGGGAGAACCACCTAGTTCCATAATGGGAGGGGATCCTACCATCAATATGATATTTTATGGGGAAGGGCGACCAATCAGAGGACCACCAACCTCCTCCATGTTATTATATTAGGAACGGTGACCGACTAGAGAAGTGCTTACCTTATCCGTGTAGTCCAGCTTCACCTTTAATGTTTGCAGCCACTTCCTGTCACCGACCTTCTTCTCGTACTGGGCACAAGCACACTCACTCCCCATAATGGCTCTCCCACCTTTGCTCCGTGACACCGGGTATTAACAAGCCATTTTACCTTATCTAGATTTAAGAAGAGACTCTTCCTATTACATGGGTAGCAGTCCTTGCAACTTTCTCATGAATTTATAAAATAAAATGTTATAAACAAAGACTATTCTTATATTTATTAAATTGCTACTTGAAGTGTTCCACAAAATCATCTGCAAGGGAATGCAAATGATCATCAATTCTATAAATGTCTTGGTTGGTCAACAAGGTTAGAAACATAGCGAGAAACATTACCTTTAAACTACACAATGATAAAGCCATAAACAAATTTTCAATATCTACTGCACTGAATAAACATAAACCACTTGTTTTACTGAATGAGTGAGTAAAACAAATATTTTTTTTTCATGAGGGTGTGCACAAGAGTTGATTTTTAATGAAAAAAACAATTCTGGACAGTAAAAAAAGTTTTGGTTTTAGTGAATTTCATATTAAAAATGTATCTATACCACAGGGCTGATTTAATGTTCATTTGTTTCTAGCTGCTGTAGAAACCAACAATATATTTCCAGAAAGTGCACTGTAAAATGCAATTATAATGTTCATAAATATTAGAGGATATTGTAAAAAAAAAAAAAAAACAGCATCCTCATGTGAAAATGCCTTACAAATGTCTACATTGCTTTAAGTTAGAAAATTTAGTTAAGTTCCAAGGGGATAAAATCTATGAAAAACATGGAAAAAAAAGTTCCACTTGAAACATGCAAAAGATTTTTAACCTCACATCAGTCAATCAGCTTGATAATAGTTTCAGAAAAAGCCAATAAACAATAAACTTGTTTGTATAATCCAATTTGTCATCCCCGAGTAAAATACATTTGTTCACATTTTGGATACGAGAAAAAAGGCTTGAGCTTTACTTCTTAAAAAATAATCAACAGAACCAAGGAAAATCGGCATGTGAGCATCATGCATTTCGGCAGCCTTAGGGAATTAAAATAGATTGCTCAAGAACTTTCACCGATGTCAGGGTATGGTGGTTGCCAAGGCTGAAACACCAAGTAATAAAATGTTGAAGTGCCTTGAGTTCTTCTTTTATTAAGAAAAACATCTTATAACAACAATCCAGACATTTAAAACATTATTATTATTATTATTATTTATTGATTGATATAGCACCATCATATTTCAAAGCATGGTGCAATGATTAAAATAGGGTATAACAATTTCATTAAGTCTTACAGAAATAAAAAGGTATGGGGAGTGGACAAATCCTAAGAATCTTAAAGGTTTATTCCAGAGGAACTGAGATTAAGTTGAAGTTTCAGATCTTAAACTTGTACTGAGTTTTGAGACACCAGTCTGCAAAGCTGGACACGATATTATGAGAAGTAGCTTCCAAACTGTCATTAACATGATCCAGGAACAAGCCAGCAGTGCTGTGGTTTCATTATCTAAAGAAAAACAAGAAGTCAGGCACAGCATTGTGTGTGGTAGTGTGTATGTACACACTGCATTGTGTGCTTCGAGGCACAAGGCCAAGGTCTGACTGTCTTCAGGATCAGGAAAGCAGCCCAAGTGCCTCATGAGTAAATATTGTTTTTTGTTTTACAATTACTGTGTGATAACTCTTTCTATGATATAACAACGAGAACTTGAAATATCTTTAAAAGAATGTTCTGCAAGGTACTTTCAAACATCATGAAAACTAACGTATGCAGGAGTTAGGAAACAATACTAAAGAGCAAAGACACTTATAAAACAATAGATGATACTTATGCAAAGCTGGACCATATCTGGACCAAAGTGCTAAATTTAGAGCACTCAGTATGAACATGCCATTGGGTCCTATGATAAATTAGCCTATAGCTTCAGTTTTCCAATTATTAATTCTTCCCGATGTCTGTTTATTAGAACTTTTATGATGCTCTTGTTGACATTGCTAATGCCTACAGCTTGTTAGTTTGCCTTGTTAATCAGGAAACCTGGTTTGGTTTAGTTTAAAAGTAAGAAATTATTTTACTTCAAGGATGTTAAAATGTGCCACAAAATCGAAAAGAAACAGCATTTCTAAACAATTTCCTATTCTCAAATGATCTCCCACACTTACAATGATTGCTCGAACTAATCAAGAGCAATATGCAACATTGTCAACAGGGAATAGATAGCATAATCAGGAGGCTTAATCGTGCAGATCCTGTGTAAAGGAAGTTACAATAACTGCTCCCATGCTATAAAAAAGTGACATTCTAATACATATAAATGCGTTTATTCAAACTTGTAAACACTATAGCATTGATGAACTGTATGTACTTAACTGAAAGGGGTAGAATTTGGGATCTGCCTTACCATGAGAACTTAATTCCTTTGTTGTAGCTAATGTGCATTTATAGTAGAAACTTATGGAGTCCACTTACAGATTTGCATACTGTGCTAAGAGTCATGGCCTTCCACAGGAATTTTTCAAGGGGTGTGTGCAAAATATCCTTCTCGCCTTTCCCTGTCCTCCCCTAGGTTTGTTGATTGTCTATAACTACAATTCCCATGAAGCTCAGTTAGCAATATGGCTGCTGAATATTATTGTAGATGCAGTCAACAAAGGTAAGTGTTTGTACTGTAGACTTAGTGTAGCTGCTCAAATCCCAATCAAAGGTTACCAGCTACTATTCCCATAATAATCAACTAGTAATGTTGCTGGCCCAACGTCACGAGAGTTCTAGTCAAGAAAATGTAAAGTTGTGCTGCTCTGCAGGGCTGTTGCAAGGATTTTTGTCACCTTGTTTTGCCTCCCATTGGCTCCACCCCTTTGTGCCCTGCCCTTGGGGACGTGGTCATGTGAGCAAATCATACACATGACATGCCCCCTGTGTTGACATCGCCCTTTAACCTTTCCCCCATGTAGTTTAGGTATAGATCAAATAAACACCACATGGAAACACAGCATTGATCAACTGAAAAATCACAAGTAAACTTAGCAAAACTACAGGCATAGATAACAGGCCACACACCATAGAGGCCAGTCCTGGAACCCAGATTGCACTCGTGGGACTTGCCGCAGCACCCAGATTGCACAAACATTCATATAATGATACCCATATTCACATGTATTAATATTTTTCACATAATCTTTATATATGTACTTAACAATTACCCTCCACCACTGGCATACGTGTAAACTGTGTCATTCTATATGCCCCCAACTAGTATATATTATTATTGGCATTACTTCTATAAAATAACATTTTTAGCATTTAAGGCATAGCATCTACTGTGCATGTATCTATACTAAAAGCAAAACGTTAAAAGTAGTAAAGTACATTGTGACAATATTAGGCAATCTGCAGGCTACATTTAAATTAAATTAACATTTTCTAGTTCTGTGCTAAATATAAAGCCTTTAAAAACATTATTTTCATTCCATGGAATTAAACTAAATTTATAGAGCAACTTTCTTTAACTAAAATGTTTCCATTGCTGGAAAATAGTACTACATTTGATCAGTTATTTTCCAATGCAGGTGGATATATTATAATTTACAAGTTAAGTATATTGGTATTTGGCTCTGAACAAAGGTCTGTCACTGACTCAGAGAAAAGGAAAATTTAATTTTACTAGTCTAAGGCAAAGTGTGAAAGAAAAGTATTGCCCAATTATTTTGCCTTGCCTGAATCTGCAAAGGAGTATTTATTGTTGGAGGAGATATAAACTATGTTTATAGACAGATCCATCCCTGGATAAAAAACCTTCCTAAGGGGAAAAAGGTAGAGCATAAGATAAACTATATAGCTCTATCTTTCTGAAAAATGCATTAGAACAATATATTTGTTATTCAAAGATGCACCATTCATATTCGAGGATTGACCCAATAAAATTGGAAGCACTGCTTGGTCTGACCAAAGGAGATATTTAACAGAGGGGAGTAAATCATTATCATCATTATTATATATCTCTATCATCATTATTATATATCTCTATCCAAATAAGAAAAAAAAGTGAATTAAAATCATGTTTATCTATCTCTGGTACAAATCAGCGAAGAATTCAAAAACTTTAATAGTTCTTTATGTAATCTACAGGAGAAACCAAATTCCAATGTAATGCCCTTAATCAACCATTTTCTATATCTGAGATTAAGAACACCATACTAAATATGAAAAAGGAAAGGCGCTAGGCCCAGGTGGAAATACCACAATGTTTTATCAAATATTAGAGCCATTGATTTCTCTTATATTACTTAGGATGTTCAATGACAATAATGATAAAAACTCTTATCCAGGGCCGGCCTTTGGGGTGTGCGACCTGTGCGACCGCACAGGGCGCCACACTCCAGGGGGCGCCGCCGCGGGGTCCGCCGCCGCCGCAGCGCAGTCCGACGCCCCTGCCGCCGCGGGGTCCGCTGCCGCCAGTATGGGGGCACCCGGCACCCCTCCAGAGACGGACAGTAATGTCCGCCGCTGGAGGAGCAGGCTCGCAAGGGAGCAGTATCGGAGGTCTTTAACAGACCTCCGATACCGCTCCCTTGTGATCCCCGCGGCAACAGCTGCTGTGCGCCGGGGTTTGCTGTCAGATCCCGGCGCACAGCACTGAAGCCGCGCCCACCGGTCTCCATGCCCTCTGACCCGGAAGAAGAGAAGACAGAAGAACTAAGAAGAAGAGCGAAGAGGAGGCAAAGAAACTGAAAGAGGAAAGGTAGGAAAGCATAGAGTGATAGTGAGAGTGGATTGGTGTATATGTGTGGATTGGTGTATATGTGTGGAGTGGATTGGTGTATATGTGTGGATTGGTGTATATGTGTGGATTGGTGTATGTGTGTGGATTGGTGTATATGTGTGGAGTGGATTGGTGTATATGTGTGGATTGGTGTATATGTGTGGATTGGTGTATGTGTGTGGATTGGTGTATGTGTGTGGATTGGTATATATGTGTGGATTGGTGTATGTGTGTGGATTGGTGTATGTGTGTGGATTGGTGTATGTGTGTGGATTGGTATATATGTGTGGATTGGTGTATGTGTGTGGATTGGTGTATGTGTGTGGATTGGTGTATGTGTGTGGATTGGTATATATGTGTGGATTGGTGTATACGTGTGGATTGGTGTATATATGTGTGGATTAGTAAGTGCGTGAGAGTGATGGGTGTTATGCTGTACCATTTCCAATGTATTTTTCATTATATAATTATGCTCTAAAGTACATCATAACTCCCATCACTCTATACTGTTCCATACAGTGGCAGAGCTGGGAGGCAGAGGCCTTGCACCCTCACCGCAGGACTTCTGAAAGGTAAGTGAACTTCAAAGAGGGAGAGGGTAGATAGTTAGGAGGGGGTAGATAGGGAGAATGGAGTGAGACGGGGTACATAGGGCAATCATACTCCTATCATGCCAAGTAGTCTACGAGTACATCCTGGAATCTGCGGGCATGATAAGAATGTGATTGCTGTTAATCATATAAATATAAATATTGTTATTTAATTGTTTTGTTATGTGTTATGGTGTGGGGGGGGTCATATTCGGTTTCGGCCAGGTAAATGCTGCACTTTTGGTTTCAGTCCAGAATTCGTTTCGGTGCATCCTACTACTAAGCCAGACAATGAAGTGGTAGGCCTACACCACATCAATGTTTGGCGTAGTATATAGTGATTGGGGTTTTGTTACAAGTTTTGATTCCTTTCTTTTTTTGGGATGGGGGGGCGCCAGACGAGTAGTCCGCACAGGGCGCCAGAACACCTAAGGCCGGCTCTGCTCTTATCCACCTGAGATGTTATTTGCCTCAATCTGTCCAATACCGAAGGCAGGAAAGGATCCTAATTATATCACTAATAGGTCTATATCATTGATTATCTTGGACATCAAGATTTAATTAAACAATTCTTGCTGATTAACTCCAATTAGTTATTACTGACTTGATCCATCCAGATCAATCCAGTTTTATTTTAGGCAGATCAGCAGAAGATAACACATATAGAATATTTAACCTAAGCTCAGAAATTCATAACATAAAGGTTCCATCAGTTTTCTTTTGATATAGTAAACTCGCGTTTGCTGGACAAAGTTTGTTTTGTTTGCATGTTTTTTCAAAAACAGTACGACGGCGTTATTTAAAGCACCAATAGCCAAAGTTATCGTCCCTTTCTTAAATTCTGATTTTTTCCCCATTAACGATGGAACCAGATAAGGTTGCCCTCTGGCTCCAATGCAGTATGCCCTATCAAGAGGACTGTTAACTACTTTAATCAGAAATTCTGAGGAGATACAATGTATGTATTACATGTGCAAATGGGCCAAAAATGACAAATTTTCTGGTTCATTTGGTTTTCGGCAACAAATTTTGTTTCCTGCCCATTCAGTTACCTGGTGCCCCATTCACTTTCACACTCTTTCACATTCTCGTTCACTCTCTCGCTCGCTAAATGTTTCCCTACCTTCTCTGACAACCATTTCTGCTTCCACGTCTTCTTCATCTTCTATATTGTCCCTTCTCTTCTCTGCTGTCTTCAGTCTGCAATCTTTATCCACATCTCTGTCGACGTAACCTGGAGAGAACTTCCGCGACATCTTCTGCGCGATCCTTCGGTTGGGGGGAGGATGTCACCGAAAGCACCAACTGAGGGCAATATGATGGTGTTTGTAGTGAGGTCCTCTCCCCGATCCTCAAATCTTAGTTACTCCAATCTAATCTCGGATCTTGATGCCCAGATTGTTCGATGGAAGGACCTTGAAGCCCCATGGATTGGCCAGATCAATATAAGAAATGCTTACCTGGTTCCAAAAAAATGATATTAGAACAATTCCCCTATGGTTCTAAACAATATATTAAAACATCTTGATAAGCTGCTGTTAAATTATGCATGGTATTGGAGGAAACCTAGGGTTGCAAATACTACTATTAAAAAGAACATTAAATTATTAGGCCTGGATTTTCCTGATCTACAAACATTTGCATGATGTATCTATGTATATATGGAAGGCAAAAAAGAGTTTAGGATGGTGTCAGATTAAGAATATAGATCCTTGATGAGGTAAAGTGGAAGGGGACTGTGTGTAAGAGGGTACATATCAATAACTTATAAGTAGAAGTAGCCAAAAATGGGGGTGGCCTCATTAATTGTTATGGCTGTGATTGATGGATCCAACAACCTGTTTTTCCTTACTTTTTCCCCCTCTGGTCAATCAGCATTTACAAGGGGAAGGGACAAGCATTAAATATTTGTGTGTGCTGACGCCATTTTAACTTGTCAGTAGCAGCAGTTACAGACTGATGAGAGTTGGAATGTGAGACAGTGACAGTTGGCTTAGCAGCGGCTGAGATTGATTCTCATTACTCATATACAATACTACAAGTTAAATTACTAAGGGTCTATTTTGCTTTTACTTCTCTGCACTAATGCCCTTGACGTATCCTCTCTCTTATGTTTTTAAAACTGTGAATGCATGCAAACTGTCACAAATTGCAGAAGCAAACTTGCACAAGTTGGGCAAAATCTCAAATGAACTAAAGGCAACTTGCATTTGCATTCACAAAAAATAAGTTGATTTCTTCATATGAATTAAAAGAAACAAGCAAGGCCTCATTTAAGTCTACTGTTTATTTTGTAATATTAAAACATATGCTTGGGGGGCTTATTGGTAGAGGAGGTAGATAGAGTTTATTTTTTTTAAATGTGAACTATTTTGTTTCACAGGACATGCATGGGGGTAATGGGAAAGGCATGGAATGGTGTATCTACCTGTCCAGTGGGTTATTTTTAGTCACCCCTTGAGTAGGGGATATGGAAGAGGGGGTATACATAGATCCTATACACCTCAGGCTTGTTTATTAACCCCCACCATACATTATAGAGGATCTTTTATTTTTTGTAAGATATTTTCACACCAATTTAGTAGTAGTGTTCTTTCATATTGATGCTGAAGACACGTTAAAATAGGGTGACATTTTATTTCTGCCATTCAGGGACATACAGGCGTATATTTTTTATATTATTTTATATGCCACTCTGCCTTCCTACTTTGCCACTCTGCCCTCCAGATATGCCTTATACCCCCTTTATGCCACTCTGCCTCCCTGACATGCCACTTCTGGTCTCCTAGAAATGCCTTATACCCACCAATATGCCACTCGCCCCCCCCCCCCCCGAAACTAAAAATGCATTCACAGACTTGTCCCCTGTGTTTCAGACTCACTGGTGTCCAGTTGGGAAGTCTCTCCTGATTGGCTGAGACCTCCTTCACTCTCTTCTCAGATTGGGGCTGCTTGGGACCCGGGACTTACCATTGCAGGACATGTGGTTACCGTCCTTCCTAATCTAGTGTGATGTTACCAAATAGACCCATAAAATGTACATACTAGGCAGCTAATTTGTACTATGGATTGGGGGAAGAATGATTTAGAACTACTAAAAACACATGGGTGGCTCCAGTAAACCTGTCAAAATAATATTTTGTCTTGTAAAAAAACGTAGCAACGTAACAATTTCCATGTTTATCTGACTAAAATAAGGACTAGGCCTTTAATGAGGGACTTGAAAATGTGTCTCTGGTCATTTTGATGGATCATGCAAACCAATGACTGCTAACCCTACAGTCTGTTTGAGCAGCAGAGTGAGCGTCTGGTATTCTGCTCATGAAACTGCATTTACAGCTTAAACCATGAAATATTTTCCCTCTGAGAAGATGAATGCTACATAGAACATTGAACAGTCTTTTTTAATGCATACTATATAGTTTTTTATGGTATATTATTGAAATATTATAAAGACAGACCTGTAGTTTCTAGCAATGGTCTAATATGTTTCATTGATTTTTAAGGCTGCCAGTGTCCAAAACAGAGGTAACAGAATAACTTTTCCTGAAAATTAACTACAGGCTGAGTATACCTTATCTAAAAATCCCTAAAAATACTCTATAAGGTATACTCACTATTGAAGGGGAACAGGAAAGAGGTGTTTTGCCTCATTAGAGTCTTCTCCCGCCTCCTCTTTGGCTCCTCCTGATGTTCGTTCCGTCGTTCAGTCTTCTCCTCACTGTTCCAGAGTGCTTCTGGTCCGTTGTTCAGGCTTCCACAGACTTCCGCTCCCTTTTACGGACAGAAAGTGCTTTGTGGAAGCCTGAACAACAGCACGTAAGGTTTTGAATTACACAGTCGACAGCAAAATGGGGAGACTTGATGGAACAAATGCCATGTTATCTGTTAAAAGTATGATGATCCATTTCACAAGAACATTTTCATTGTTTGCTATGATAAGACATTTCAAAATCTGCATCCGATGATTTTTTAATATAAACCCCTAGGTTTCTTTGTATGCATAAGGGTTTTCCCCCACTTAGAACATAAACAATTTCAAGCATCCATTTATACAGTATTATTGTAAGGGGACAACGAACTATACTGATATTTTTGTAAACTCACTAATTGATGCACCCTGCAGTGAGGTGCCCCGAAATATTTTCTAACTACAGTGCCAACTCAGAACCTTTCAATATTTTAAACACAGCTGTAATATATATATATATATATATATATATCTATAGATATATATATATATCTATAGATATATATATATATATATATACATATGTTAGAAAAATGCTTATGTAATCATAAATATTATTGCTGACAAAGACAGTAGAAAATGTCTAGTCTATGATGTATCACGAGTTGCGCCAACATGTCTACTAAGAGGCGTAACCTGCTTAAAAAGTAACCAATCAGAACGATGCATGCTATTAGAAGTAGATAAGAAATATAAGAAGTTATATAAACCATGTAATCCAAATACGTAATTAGACAACGCTTCGACTTTTGTGTGTTGTGTGCCTTGTCTCGATTATGCGCATAATCTAAATAAAGGAAATAACTTTTTCTGAGGAGAATTCGACCATTAATTCAACCAACAATATATATCAATCATGCATTTTATATGTTAGTATTTGCTATTATGTAAACTTGCAATAATGATAAGATAAAACAGATTTTACTATTATAATTACATTGTCCTGCTTGGTAAAATAAAGTAGAGGAAGAGAGTATGCGACGTTGTACCTTTTAGCAATTCCAAAATACTAAATTTGAATAGAATCACATTCACAAAAATGAGCATTTGTTGATTTAGGTGGCTGAAGTATAATTTGTATCCAGAACTAAGGGCTCAGTTTGCAATTCTTTATTGTTTATTTGTGAATTTGTTCCAGGTACCACAATGTACATCCCAGGAACACAAACTGAAGAACACTATGTATGCACATAGCCCACTTTGATGCTATAAACAATTTAGTGGGAAGATTGGTTACACCGACTAATGATGCAGTAAGTTCCACTCCAGTAAATGCATCGTTACCATTGCTTTAGCTGCTTCTTAATTTCATGAGTAGCTTTGCTAAGGTTCCCATTGTGCATTATGTGTTATGTCTAAATAATTAACATAATTTATCATACTAAACATATAAACAACAAATAATTCCTCCTTCTAATGTTTTACAATCCTGTCTTATCATAATTTGGCATTGTAAGGTGTTGTAATACATCAGTTTAAAAAAAACTTTTTTTAAATAAATATATTTAATAGACTAAAAATACAAATAATTGATATTAAAACAAAACATATATATATATATAACAATTAAAGAAGGTATACTCTCAACCTCTTGTGGGACTACAGCTCAGTAATCCACAGACATGCAGGTTTTCATTTAGGATGATGGTAGATCTTCACGTGAGCTGGAAGGTTTCTCATTGACTGTTACACTACAGGGAAAACAGTAGATGCATTGTTATAATACTTTTTTTCTATTAATTCACACAAATGTAATAGTAAAAAAATCTACTTTTCTAAATTCTATAAAGTGTTTCTGATTAGAGTACTTTGTTATATTTGACTCCCTCTAGAGTTTATAGTAGGAAGTGATCAGAACTTTACTCTTATTCAGGGGTAGTGCTGGATTAAACATATTTTTTTTTATTCTATATGCCCTACACATCTTATTTTGGTATTTCATGTTATTTACATACACATTTCTATAGACAACCTACATAATAATGTAATCTACATACACTGAGAGATAAAGAAGGTGTTAAGTGGAAATATGTTTGGTGTAAAACTTACTAAACTGTAAAATGTTTTAAACACAAAGGAGCAGTATTTATGGCCTTTACACATTTAAAATGCATATCATGTAAAAAGGCAGGTGATAAACATTTGTATTTATTGTAGATTAATTAAGAGCTATTAGAACCAAATACTAAACCAACATACCATCCAAATGTTCCCTCTTGTGGACTTGCACGCCACATTTTCCATCCATGATGTACATCTTTGCTTGAAACTTTACAGCCCTAAAATGCATATTAATAATATGGTTATAAACAGCAGAAAACAAGATTATACATTATTGTAGATAAACCTAACTATTCTGTTATTAAATTACTTAACAAAAACGTACAAAAAAAGCTATTAATAAGTCTCATAAAAAGTCCTCTCCCTACCTGGGAAGCAGAGGGTAGCCATTAAATAATTATGAAATGCGATATAACCTATATATTTTTCAGAGAGACCGGCTACCACAAATTCATGAAGGGTTGTGAATATGGTAATACTGAAAATAGTATCTGTAAAAAAAATATTGTTAGGTAAAGCATGGCAGTAGGTCAAAACCTCTTCTCAGTGTGGTCATAATAGAACACCATGTCTTCCAGTAACTGTTCCAGTTATTTGTGCTCTATAATATTGCCATAATTACCATATTTCAGAAGTAAAATTCCTTGTAAATTAAAATGATGGGTGGAATTCCAAGACACAACTGTCCCACTGTATATTAATACATCTAGGGGTAATTTAATGTGTCATGGTAGTGGTAGCTCAGCTGTGTATTATGAATAACAACCCAGAAGTTAGCATTAATTAGCCTGCTTAACAACATGGGAATTAATTAAGATTCAGAGTCATGGGTTTACGGTTAGGCACTAAAGTTTAAACAGCAACACATTATTTAGAAAGGGCTGCTTGCTGGACTTGGGTATCATTATTACATACAGGCACCAGGGTTTAGATTAGTGTGGATTAAGCAGAAGATTTTAGTGATTTAGAAGAGTTTGTGAACAAGAATTATGAGAGGCTACAAAAGGACAGAGTATACTGCCTTCAGTCCTCTTTGAATAAATCTGCCACAGGGATTTGTTCCCCCTTTTTCTTTGTCTCAGGTCATGATGATCAAAATTGGAATTTAGCTGTCGGAGATACAGCTAAATTGGGCGACACTAGCACAAGCAGAGGACCCACTGTGGGCTGGGACACTCGAGAGTGGTAAGTGCACCATAAAGGCAATGTGGCTACACGTATGGCCAACCAGTCACCAAGGTAGCAAGTTTGATAAATTGCTTCATATATTTTATTACAGTTTGTGAACCTTAAAATAAATTGTCACAGAAGTTTTTGTCTTTGTGTAACTTATTTATTGGTGTGTGTGTGTGTGAGTTAGAACACTAATACTAAGCAAACACTCTATAATCATAGAAAAGGGGGCATCAGGGAGAAATAAGGAATCATGGATTTGGGTCAAAAAGGGGGGCACTTGGTTGCTCTCTGCAGTCCAAAGTGTATAATTTTCTGTTTAAAAAAAAATTGGATTATTTAAAACTTTCTTTTACTATTCAGTAAAAATCCAGATGCTCCCTCTGCGAGTGGTAATAATATTAACTATACCATAAACCATGTCAGATACTGAATGTTCTTCCTATGTTAAGTAATTCCAACTGTCACAAAACCTTAATATCAATCATATGTATAGAACTGCCTCTACTAGAACTTACTTGATTTATTTGTATTTGAATCTTTGACTTTTATTTTTCTATAGCCAGGTTAAAATGTTATAAAAACAAAAAATAATGTACATAATGAAATCTGTACATTTACTAATTATTATTAATAATATTAATGTAATACAGTGTGCCATTGTTAGGCAACAGAGGACACCAGGTCCCCAGTCTTCTTTTTGTGGGGCTACACTCCTTGAAAAGACATGTGGCTCTTTCTCTTGGGAAAACCAGCAGACGCTCAGATCATCTTGCCCCCCACTAAAGTCTTCATGATGATTTGGGAGCTAAATGATCAACCCAGGGACCTTCAGGGACCTGGCTCCACTATGGCATTTCCAGTGCAATCAAATCCGGTGAAAAATAAATGAAGCCTTAATGAAGCCTTGAAAAAGTGAAACACGAGCACAAAAAGGTACAATGTGCAAAAGCAAAATACAACAGACAAAAGTGCTATTAAAATCCCAGTCCATGGCTGACATTATAAAACGTATACCAACACCGACCAACTATAGGCCAGTATGGAAATACTGCCTTTTTTTTTTTTTTTTAAAGCCGAGAAGAGAGAGAGGGGCGCCGAGTGGAAGGGTAGATAATGGGGGGGGGGGCGGCAGGGAGAGGAAGGGTAGATAATGGGGGGGGGCGGCATTTTAAACTTCGCCCCAGGCGGCATTTTGTCTTGGGCCGGCCCTGCAAACAACTCAAATTCGCTTCTGGGCACTGTCCAAATATCTGTTGGAAAAAATATAAGTATGATAAAAGTTTCACTTTGCACTGTTTTTGCACTTTCCATGCGGTTTTTTGTATTACAGTAATTTATTTATACTGATTTCTGTATCGATTAGCTTTTTTAATGTTTGAATCACCAAAAATGTTGAACTGGGTCCCTTAAAAGAGCTGTTTTTTTTCTGGTAAGGGAAAAGTTTGGTTGCCCCTTCCTCTAACAAAGTTTTCCAATGTTTTCAAGAAGATCCAGACCTCCCACAGGCCTTTTTTTGAGAAGGAATCAGTCGTTTATCACTTCTAGAGTGTGGCCCCAAAGAAACAAGATTGGAGGTGTCCATCATGGCCCCTAAATTGGTTTCACTTCAATACAAAAGTTTCACTTCAATAATCTTGGAGCTCTGGATTTTTTCGTTTTTCATGCAACATATTGTCTAGATACATGCGTAAAAATCATAAAAACTACACATATTATTGATTTGTTAAATCCAAAACTATTTTTTAACAATAGAAATGCTATGTCTCTATGCGGCTATAGATAATAACAACATATTTAGATGAGCAACGACAGGATGTGTAATTTAGATTTTACAATCTGAAATGAAATAAAAAAATTTTATTTCAGTAATGCCGCATGAGAACATTTTACATAAAGCTATATGATATAAAGTGCTCAAAAACTAATGTTCCTACTAGAAACGTGATTATTTGCATGTAATTCTCATCTTGCCTTTTTTTTTTTTTTTTAAATATATTACACACCGGACATGTCTGCTAGCATTTATTAGCTAGTGTGTGCTTTGACACAGAAGTCACGTTTCTGCATTAAAAATGCTGAAATATTTATTGTATCATTTGTAATGAAAGCTGCGTAAGACGGCTGGATATTTTTACACATGGCAAGATTTCCTGTTTTTTCACTTAGGAATATTTCAGGGAGGCTCCTGAAGTTTCTAGTTCTTTACAACTTCATTACCCTTGCATTCAAATGTAATTGTATTATGACACACACAATCAAGGAGTCTCCTTTGGTACATGCTATAAACCACTCAAGTGAGGTCTGGTGGAACCTTGCAGAATCCCATAGACTGGAACTCAGACCTTTTCTGTTTTGTTTGTTTATTTAATAACACTAGTGTTTGAGAAGGTGGTGGTTCTTTATCCACTGGAGCTTTGCTTTTTGTGTCTGGGATCCTCTGGTTTGGCAGTTTTAGCACCTCATTAATTACCAACTGTGACAGAGCCTGCTGGTTTACAACCCCCTGTATGGTTGTTAGAAAGTCACAATCCTGTTCTAGAATGTGAAAATCTACACCCTGTCAGGCACCATGTGCCCTGTTGGACTCCAGGTCACTGAAAGTTAATTAGCAAACTGTCCAAGTAGTTTCCCTTGTATATCATATATTTAGCACACTATATGTCATATGTAAAGCTTATGGGGCTAATCATTCTTTCAATAGATATTTCTGTTGATCATCATGGCAGTTTCACGTGTCAGTTGCTAACTGGTTCCCTAGCTATCAAAAGCAATATAGGTGAATATATACAAAGAGTAAGAAAACAAAATATGGATAATTAGAAAAGTGTGCATTACTGTTTTATATTTTTGAATGCAGAAATGTGACCTCTGTGTTTATAAACTTAGTTAACTGTGTAATATTATTACATCAAAAGCAATATAGTTAAATGTAAGAATTGTACAATGGGTAAACATAAGATAACAAGCAGCGCATTAGATCATGAAGTACCTAGTGGTGTGAGCTCCTGTGCACAATGCTACCTGGTGCCTGCTACCATGCCATAAAAAGTAAAAAATAAATAAAATAAAAGTTAAAAAAGTGTGCCAATAGGCTAGATGCGGTCATGCAGAGGCTCAGACATTAGGCCAGAGCCAGCCACCCCCCCCCCTCTGCAAATAAAATACTAAAAATAAAATCACAAATAAAAAGAAAATACAAATATGTCTTTGATTAGCGCATCATCATTTAACCCCTTATTTTCTGTGTGCCGGCCATATTCTGTGTGCCTACCTTGCCCTATTTTGTGTGCTATACAAAAATCTATGCATGTGGGGTATTTTCATAATGTGGAGATGCAGCTGAATACATTTTGGTGGGTTTCTCTATAGTTGCATGTAATCTGTGCAAATAATCCTAAAGAAACGTGGAAAAAGCAACTAATCTTTTTTTGTGTAAAAAAAAAAAAGCAATGAATGATCACTTTGCTAGGAATTAGTCACCAAATGGTTTCATAAGTGTCCAAATGTTCCTAGTAAAATACTCTGGGTTATCTTCTACCCAAAAATGTATACGTTTGTGGGGGTATTTTAAGATGGTGGACTGCGTAACATGTAAAATTTGTATCTATCTGTCGTTGAAAAAACAAAACAATATATAATTTGTATGGGTACAAGAAAAAATAAAAGGGAGAATCAAAGTTAAAGAAATACAATGTAAAAATGCAAAAAAGCCTTTAGTTTTTGAGTACAACCCAAGTCCACCACATTGGTTTACGTTTTCATAAAGTTTTTTTTAATTATTCCAGGCATTAGCATTTTATAATATTGTTGACTAGTTGATTTATACTTTATTTGTGCATTTGATAAAAGAGAATAGCTTAAACTTTTACTCTTTACAAAGGTATCACTGGAACAATATTTGCTACACAAAGAAGCTGATGCTTGGAATGCTTCCATCTTAAGCGTTTCAATGTGGTGGTATTAAGGTAAACGTGAGCAGATGAGCACCTACTTAACCTTGTAAAACTGAACTGCTTTCTCAAAGAAAACATTTCTGAGCAACATTTACTCTGAATAGATTGATGTTTTTGGGAACTATTGTACATGCTCTTGCATGGATGCCACAATGTGTGAAGTATGGCTAAGTACACTATTGTACCTTATCACACTGCAAACATGTTTAACAGCATAGACACAGCAGGAATAGCTAACATTAACGACTCTGACTGTCATGACCTGAAACATATGCAGCCCAGTACACAAGACAGAATACACACACATATTAGAATGCACTCCATAATTTGATATCTAAAATGTCTTTTTTTTTTTTTTTACAACCCTGTGATGTTTGACATTATTGAGCTACAGCCAGGGCCAGCCCTGCTATGGAGCAGCGTGGGGCAATTGCCCCAGGTGGCACTTTTGAAGAGCGTGTTTTTTGCTTATCAAGTTTTCAGTACCCGCTCAGCACACCTCTCTCTCCTCTGCGAGCCCTCTAGCTCGGTCTCGGTGCCGGCTTGTAACGCTGAGCGCCGGAATATGACGTCATTTCTGGCGCTCAGCAGTGAAGCAGCGCGCACCGCGGCAGAGCAGGGAGACTCTCGCCGCAGGACTGCTGGACGGTAAGTGACGTACAAAGGGGGGGGGTAGGGTAGATAATAGGGAGGCGGTAGATAATGAGAAGGTAAACAGAGGAAGGGTAGATAATGAGCAGTGGCGTAGGGGCATTTCAAACTTCCCCCCAGGCGGGACTATGTCTTGGGCCAGCCCTGGCTACAGCCTTATACATTAATGGCACAGGGTATTATTGCAGTAATTTTTGCAAGACTTTTTTGGACATTCACAGATACAAAACCTAGATATGTTGATACATACTAATAAAGGCAGATAGAAGAACAGCAGTTTGTTCATAGTGTTAGAAAAATAGTCTTTATTAATACATCTCTCAACAGACTGAATGGTATTATAAGAGGAATTGGTGTTGCTGGAATGTCCCACTCTATCCTGTGTCTTCTGTCATCAGGTCACCACCAATCTGGACTTAAACTGAGATTTTACAGACAAGCTGATCTGCACTATAGCCTGTTCTTGGCATCCATGAAATTGGAATGAAGACGAGAGAGACACTGTCAGTGATAACTAGTCAGCAGGTGGACCCCTGGCTTATCACTTCCATGATATGATATCATTGGATTTGACAAAAGTATGCACTAAATTAACCTTGACTAATTCCCTCCCTATGATGGTATGTTCCTACTAACATATATCCTCCTGGAATTACTTCAACGCCATTCATTTACAAATAAACCTTTACTAAAGTGCCCTTGGGGGTTAATCGGTCGCAACAGCAAGAAGATAATACTAATAAAACTCAAAAAAATACCCTTTAAAAGTAATGAGCAGACAAAAGGAGAAAATGCCTTTGTGAGGTCAATGGAGAAAGGAGAGCTGCAAGAACCAAAAGTCTACCCTTAGAAATATTGCAATTAATTTGAGAAGGCAACGTGATAATTCAAACAGATTCATTTCCATCTGTTCTTTTGTGCGTGTGTGATTCCCTGCGCTTTGTGGATAGAGAATAGGACGCTAAACTAGTAACACTTTTATACTGATCTGCCTGCTAGCCTCAGGCATCCAACCTTTGGCTCTGAGTGCTATAGAATTACTGTAAAGTTCACTGGACTGAAGCTTGATAGATTTATAGTGTAATTTATGTCTAGCTAGCCAGTCACTTATGTATAGCATAACATTAGACCTGTACAGAGAAAAAGGTGAATAGCAAAAAAAAAAAAAACTTTTAATTGTAACCATTCCTTATGTTGCCTTGGCAAAAATGTCATCATTCTAGGTTATACAAATGTTTTCCAGCTGATTAATATATAATGTACACATATAAGAAACAATATAAAAATGTAAAACATTATAGTATTGTTGAGTGCCTGAAAAATGTGTTTAATGAAAACCAGGCTTTGTTTAGCATAGTAAAATGAAAAAGTTTTCTATGTTTTTATTTAGGTTTGGGAGATAAGCAGGTAAGTGATGGATTCAATTGATAAGTGTATTTGAAGGAATTTATTGGACGTAAAGTATTCTATTACCTAACCTTGGAATAAAATCAGAGTAATAAATACACTTTATATAGGGACTGTTTGTGATGGCTCGGTTTTAATTTATTTCATATTTAAAATGGGTATACTAATCAATTAACTTTTTTTAATATGAGGTGTATAGCAATACCATACAAATTCTTCTAAATGAAATATGGGCAGAAAAACTTTTTTTTTAAGATTTTAAAGCATAAAATATGATAGGTTGTACATGCGCAGGGCCCCCCTCTCATTCAATAACAATATTACTCACTGAGTAATTCTGCAATGAAAGCAAAGCAATATAAACAGTTTACTTTTCAGATGTCTTATTTAGATACTATAGTAAGAAGAATACAAATTTACATTACCGTATTGGCTCGGATATAGGCCGCCCCCGTATATAGGCCGCACCCTAAAAGTTTGGTGCTTTTTTAAAGAAAAAGTTTTTTTCTTTAAAAAAGCACCAAAAAAAACATGCTGCCACTCTGTCCCCCCCCCCCGAGATATGCTGCCACTGTCCTCCCTCCCCGAGATATGCTACCACTGTCCCCCCCCCCCCCGAGATATGCTGCCACTGTCCTCCTCTGCCCCCCCCCCCGACTTACCGGAGCAGACTCCCGGGTGTCTTGCGGGGCCGGTGGGGGACATCTACGCAATACGCGTATACAACTTCCGGTGCCAGCACGGTAAGTCGGGGGTGGGCAGAGGTAAAACGCATCGTGCGGACGGTCCGCACGATGCGCTTAGACAACCTCCCGTGCCGGCACCCCCCCGTGGGAAGTGCTGGCAGGGGAGGCTGTCTAAGCATATCGGGGAGTAGGATGCAGGTCCCCTGCACCGCTGCGGGGGATCTGTATCCTAACCCCGCTGCCTGCCCGGCGCCCGGGACTGCATGTCCCCGGCGTTGGGCGCTAGACCCCGAATATAGGCCGCACCCCCACTTTAAAGACTTAAAGTGGGGGAAAAAAGTGCGGCCTATATTAGAGCCAATACAGTAATTCAATAAAATGCAATGAAACAGCACAAAACACTGTAAGTTGTAATGCAAACAAGAGTTTTGAATGTTATTAGCATAAAAATGTGTAAATTATTTTTGGCCGGTACTTTGTTATTTATCTAAAAAAGTTATTTTAAAAAGATCACACCCCAATGACCACAAGGTTTTAATTGTACATCCTGAATTTGTTGCATTGGTAGGCACATCTCCCCAACGCTACAAGGAGATAAGGCTGTCTAATAACATTTCTGATTCTGTATAGTTGATTCTGTTTAAAAGAGATGCCTCTTCATATTTGTCCCAACCCAAATTTTTTTAAAATACATTAAAATAAGTGTACGTTAAGTGAGCATTTTGGCTTCAAAAGCATAAAAAGACTATGTCTGTCTTTTAGGAAATCCCTCTGTCCCTCTTTACTAGGAGCTCAAAATGTTTGCTCAGTCTAAGTGTATAACAGTGTTCTAAAATATAATGCACATAGAAACAGCAGGATATGTGTTTCTATTTTAAATTGTGTAAGAAAAGTACATTTTTAAGAACTGCCTTATGAGCAGCTATCAATAGGTCACAATTACAGGTGAAAAGTCCCTACCCATGCCCCCTGGAAAAAAGTGTCCCTCTATAGCCCTTTGAAATGTTAGACGGAGTGGAAACACTACTACTGCAACCCACACCAAATAACATGAATCGGACTTTTTTTATTCCACTGAATCACCTTGTGTACTGAATGGATCTGGTATACACATGAATTTTTCCGAAGACTCCAGAAGGTGTCCTGAAAAGTCAACAGTAGTTCAAACATGGACTTCCATGCTACGTAGATGGTTACCAACCAGTCCTAACTGAAAAGGCTCTATACATGTCATACCATATGTCTTTAGTTAATAGTTCTCTTGTGCAGTAGAATGTCTTGCTTTTTGGTCTGAACTGCTAATGCAAATATTTCCTTTTTAGTGAATAAAAGTTACTTATTGTAGTCCAAGCTATTTGGTAAGCTGAGCTGGCCTGCTATCCAACTGCATATTGATCTTCTGTATTTATCTTGGGCAGCAGGCCCTGCCACCCCTCTGTAGCTGGCATCTTTACTGAGAGTGCTGCTCCCTGGACCTGCCGCTTTAAGCCCAACCAGCCTAGGCCAGAATATGCCACAAGAGCAGTCTAGAATGCATGCTTTGACCTGTATAATGCTAGTGAGGTGTGGATGGTATCCCTCTAGGCTGAGAGAGAAAGGAGGTCCATGTCAGCATTACATAACAGGGAGTTTGTGGCTGACTAATCTTGGCTGAGCTGGTCTGTTATTATTTTGTATTTTTTCTTTAGACTCTATGGGCTTTCTTGAAAAGTAGAGGCTGGTAGATTTGTCCTTCTTTGCTCAATGTATCTAATGGCATAACTATAGGCTCTTGTAGATGGAGTTAATATGAAATGTTGATGGGGATAATGTCTAGAACATTACCAAGCAAGAATAATAACAGCATTTAGTTGATCGAGACAATGCAGGTCAAACCAGACCTTTTTGCACAAAAGCAGTGTATGCTTTTTCTCTCGAAGCCTCCTGGTGGCAACATTAATATACAGCCAGGTAAACTACATTTTCCAGACCTTGCTTATGTTCTCCTGCTATTACTAGTCCCTGATACAGTAATCCCCTAGTCAAAAGCACTTGCGGCGCTTGCGGTGTTGCCTATTAAACACTTTGCCTTAACTCCAACTATTCCCCTATTAAGCCTTTTGTAAACAATCCATTGTTTAAAATTGAGGAACCTGGTGTTATTTACAGAAGAATTCACCATCTTCTTTGTAGGTCTATTAAAACCTTTTTAGATCTGTGCACTGATCAAATATTTCCCCTTCCTTAGGGCATATGATAGCCTTTACCCTTATATATGTTTTACATTCCCTTCTACTAAGGAGGAGTGTTACCAGGATCCTCTATTCACTAACTCCATTAGGCCTTCACAATTGATTAGATTAGCCTACTTTACATAATCCTGGTAGACCCTGATTAAATTTAAGGAATTTATGTCCTAACCGGCACTTTTCTTAACCTACACACTTACAGGTAGCAACTGCGTACCTGTCATATCAAGTTTTGAAATAGATTCCATTATCACCACCATATGCTCTGCAAACAATAAGATTTGCCACATATTACAAAATAAATACTTTATTAAGTATATTTTGCACAATTAGATTGGTTATATGGCCATTCACATCACCTACCCTGCTTCTATGAATGGAGTAGGTAAAACTATGCCACCTCGACTGAATACAGTTATCATTAAAATCTAATTTTCTGCAATCTAGACTGCTTTGCTCTGTTGTCTTCTCGTGGCACCTGGGGCGGCAATAGAAGTTCTGCTCTGTGCTGAAGCCATGTACACTTCCAGAAATGGAATGGGAGTGCAGGGCCATTGCTGGCGGGTGGCTCAAGAGTGCCTCTAACCTTACAGCACCTGGGGCAGCCATCCCTCTTCCCTCATGGAAGGTAAGACCCTGTGATTCGGCCCACACCACCCTAGAGATTGCAAATACAATATAAATAAATATAAAATAAAAGGATTTGGCGAATAGCAATGGGAAATTTATATAAGTGGCTATTTGAAGAACGTAACTTTTTAAACAATTAATATTTCTTGCTTTTTTTCCCCCACACTATCAGCCAAAGCTTGTAGCAATCATCTTGCACATGAAAGAAATACTGTTTTACAAATGTTCACAATATGTCCTGCTAGAGTATAATGTATTCATATGTCTGTAGATGTACACGCTGGACAATGCAAAATAACCTACAATGTTAAACTTAAGGTGCTTGGTTTAACATTAATTTCATTTTGAAAATTATCAAAACATTTAAATAAAAACAAGGCAAAAAATATGGCCTTGGTTTGAAGTGAGGACCATTCATGCCTCATAGACTCATGTCCCTTCCATTCTCAGCCCATATGATATCCCACATGCGTTTATATTCACTTTTTTCATGTGGCACTGAGCATTACAATATAGGTAGTATTCTTGGCTGATAACCAAGCAGTAGATTTTTAAAAATTCCTTAAGGGGTTAAAATGGCACACATGCTTTGCATGCATATGCATCATTAGGACTGACCACTTTATTAATAAAAATAACTATTTTATAAGGTATATTTCAAGCTGTATTTAATGGTAAAGGGAGCAATACTTATTTATTATTAAACAAATTCTTAAAAATATTTAATGGGTGTGTACTATAATATCCATATACACAGATTAAAATGATCACAATTTTTTTAATATGTTTTATTTATGATACTAGTAACAAAACAATAATAAAAATAAGTCAGAAACTTTTAAGTTAAAAATAAAAAACGATAAACATGTTATAAATAGGTTATACGATAATGAGTAATCTGCATCCTTGGAAACTTTCCAGCATAAGGTACCTGGAGCTCTCCCTCTTCTATGAGAGTGGCTTAATGTAGGGGTAGGGCTAGCTGAGTGCACAGTTGGGGCTAAACACAGACAGACCTTAATGGAAGAGGGCTGAGTAGGGAGCAGGGGATAGTTTGGGAAGGGAGTTGGCATGGAGAGACTCCCCTGCTCAGATAAAGAAGAAATAGACCTGGGGACACGGGTCAATGCTGGAGGGCTCCCAGCTATTTTAATCTGGAATCAGACAATTCCTATTTAAAACCGAGTAAACCCTTGAGTGCTACTGTTGACTATATAGCACTAACTAGGCTGGACACATTTTTGTCCCTTTGGGTAACCAGGCTAATTTTCATATTTATGATTTAGTTATATTTAGCTAACAACCTGATAAGCATCTTATACTTTACACAGGAAATATAATCTAGGAAAAAATGTACATTTACACAAGTATGATGTGAATCCACGGGTGCCTGTGGTGTCAAAGTGTCTGATCCCTACATGTTAGCAGGTATCAGATAATCATTTCAGCATGCCGACGAGGTGCTCTAATAATATCAGCTGCCAACATGCAGGAATCCTTATTTTTTAACCAGTTACCTTAGGGACTAACCACTTCATTAAGTGGTTATATAAGCCTACAGGTAGGCAGGGAAAACCATATTTGTTTCAGAAATGTTTCTAAATGCTCACTTTCATATATAATGAATTACAATGAATTACAATACTAATTGTAGTGTGGCTGATGGTTCCAGATTGCAATTAGCATTCAGTTATATAGAGTAGTTTTCAACAAATGTATTTATTAATATATAGTTATGATTACTTATCGATTTATGTAGCGGCATTATATTCTGCAGTGCTGTACTATTGGATTCTTTAAGCCAGTTCTTGAGGTTTTCATTTTTTTTCTTCTCTAGTTTTCCTGTACAAGGCATAAGTATGGACCATTTGATGCCATTTGAAGCAATCAGGAAAAAGGGTTTTTTTTTTTTTTTTTTTGAAAAGAGGTGGTCAGGCATTAAAAAAAAAGAAGTCAAGATGGTTGACATTAATAATGGAGATAGTGGCATAAATACCAGAGGTTCAAATAGCAGAATGCAGATGATTATCTGGTTTTATCCTTTTTAAAATTAAAATGTAAAAATTTAATTGGGGTATTAACATTTTTTTATCTTACAAAATTACCTATAAATATTGAAGGACCAACTTCTCTGAGTTCCTCCTGCAAAAAAGTCTGAGCTGAATAATGCATAGTTAGATACCAGACAGCCCTTCTTCTAAGAAAAACTTACAATTATTGGTTGTTACATGACTGAATAAAGCAATCTATATGTTATACTTTATTTATACTTATATGTATTGTCCTAATAAAATTATGCCCAAATATATAGATAAAGAGAAAACGGGTTTTGATTTAGCTTTTTGTCATGACATGACAACACTAATGTGTATATATACTACTGAAATGGAGAACAATTAATTTGGTTATGGTGCCACATGATGATGTTACAAATGAGGGACAGCTCCTTTAAATAATATATATATATTTTTTTTTTTAATTGATTGATGAGGGTGCATAAATCTAAATATATTACTGAACTTCCAACAGGGATGGGCTAGCCACAGCGTTTGGGACATTTTATCAAGCATACAATCACTTCATCTGTAGTATTGCGTACTCAATATACCAGATCTTGCCTTTGGACCCAATACAGAAGTAGTTAAAAAATAAACTTTAAGTAAGCACTAAATAGCCAGGCTAGTACAAAGTAAAAGCAAATGAAATAAAATAGCTTACGTCTAATTTTTTGGTTCTAAAAAGAAATAACCAGAACTTTCATTTTGAAGGCTCATTGTCACTTTTTCAGTATGCTTTATGCTAATCATTGCAGTGTAATTTGGTAAAGTGCTATTCTATTGAATTTATTTTATATCAAATATTTCATGTAAAAATAAGGCAATTTACAATATACATTCTAAATGCTAAGAGGGAGCTATTGTATTTCACTGCATAATTGTAAACAGTATGATATTCTTAAAAGTTTACTTAAAAAAGGAAAAAAGTAACTATTGCTTTTACATGTTTATTTTTTTTAAACAGGTTATTTTACTGTTTTGCATGCTCTTTCGGCATATGCTGTTAAATATGAGGCTTTCACATTTCAGGGAATTATTGGCACTCATGCAAACAATATCACATGTTGGAACTTAAATGAATTGCAAATGTTTAGAAATGGCAGGGAATTCCTTTTCTCTCCAGCAATATTCATTAGCATAAGCAAAAAAATGACCAAACCTAATTTTGATTGAGGCCCTCTGCATGGAATCAATACCCAGTAGGGAGTATAGTTTCCATAATGCCCTAAGGGAGTGATGAAGCACTGCAACACATCATCAAAGCAAACATACTCACTTTACATAGTAGGTAAAAAGTCTATAGCGTACCCTGAGAAAAAAAATCTGGTGCTATTTGTACCAAAATTACAATTCTATGAAATGCATATATTTTTTATAAAAGGGATTTTTTTTCTATTGAAAGATGCCCATCAACAGCCATGGTAAACCCTCTTTACACAAGGGTTCATGGCTCTATGCATTATTCTAGGCAAACAGTCTGTTTGTCCTGTACAGAGAGTTGTTTTCCTAACAGTTTTTTAGAAGGAAGTAGTGAGAGAGAAATGCAGACTTTAAATATAATACAAACAATTATAGCACCCCCTGAGATATTAAAATTCAATATATGTATATATATATATATATATATATATATACACATCCATCCATAAGTATGTGGCCATTGTATATGCCCAGCCACACGCTACGTGAGCATACAAATATATATATACACACACATACAGCAGTTGGCTACACCTATGTCATCAGGAGCCTGCTAGCCTTTAAGTGCCAGGGCCACCTCTACATCGCCAGTCCGGCCCTGCATTTACCTAAGGTAGTAGCAGCAGCCCTGTTTCTGCAGCTAGCCTTGTCCTCCGTGATCCAATCAGTCTTACCACTGATTGGCCAAATACATCCCTTGCACAACTAGCTGGGGGCTGAGAAATGGGCAAATAGAAATGATGGGATTCTGTAGAATGCCTCCATGCATTTGCAAAAGGAACACCACCAAAACGTAAAAGGGACTATGCAGCTATAATATGCATTAAAGTGAATGTTTTAAACAATTAAAGAAATATTACTCGCTCCATAATGTTTAGAGTTGCATGGATTACTAAAAACCAATGCACAGATAATCCTTCAGGCATTGTGCTGCTACAAGAGTACAGTGAGGGTTTGCTCATATACTATCACTTTAAATGATCTTTTTTGTAACCAATGGCTAATAACATTAGTTAATGGAATTAAGAAATGGAAATGAATACCTATGATAATAAAACCTGCATTCACATGTGTTTAAGGGTGCGGTTCTACTTGAACAAAATATTACATGTACTTTATAGCATGCTACGCATATAAATCTTAGCAGATCTGTCATTTTATACTTTCCCCTGAAAGTTCAATCCCAGAAACACAAGAAAGATTTGTAGAAAGTATCTATGGCAACAGCCAACCAGTGGCTGTTTTTTGTGTCACATGAGAAGCGTTCCTGGTAAAAGTTATGAATGAGGTAACGTTTTACATGATCAAATAATTATTTCTAGGAAGGGTCTGACCATTGAATGATGTTTGTCATGGTGTATCTAGTTTCAAAAGTCTAAAATTCAGCAGGGTGGGCTTTTTAAAGCAGGTTACATCTAGGCAACGGTGATATCACCATTGTTCAATGAGGCCCATCTGACAATGAATATGGAGCGATAAAGCTAGTTAGGCACAGATTGTCATAATTTTACACTGTCCTAATATTTGTAATTGAAAGAATAAACATATTTATTGCATTCTATGTTGTATATAAACATAATTATTGTGGTTAAGACTGTCCCCTTTATTCTTAGCATTCCTATTACCGTTGATCAGCTTTCTCTAAGGATAATAACTCTAAATTAGGCATTATTATTAATTATAATAAGGACTGGCCAGACAGTGCATGCGCTGTTGAGTGTTTATTTAAAGGGCTTAGTGGGACCATGCTCCCCAGTGATCATGTGCCGCATAGTTAGAGTAGATTTTGATCATGTTCCATCCACTTTTAATGAGGCTTGTATCCCACCCAAAAAGACAGTTTTCTATGGGTGGAGGGTTGCCTGGAATTTAAATCCAGTTAGATCACCCTATGTCCACAGTGAGGTATACCTACTTATACCAGTAATGGGAGCAGTTAAACCCTACATGCAAAACCACTTTACTCTGGCTGGAATAATGTCCAATGTATAGAAATTTATTGCAGCTTGATGCTTTTTTCAGTGCAATGGGTAGGTCAATGCTACAATCCCTACAGTATATTGTGCATATAAGTTATCAAAAAACATTAGGGTTTTCTGCTAGAAACATTTGATATCATTGCATTAAGAGAAATGATCATACTGATCCCATCCGTCCCATAAAAATGTTCTTCGTGGTTCGTAGTTCCAATGGCCAGTACTTGGGATCATAACCCAGGACTCCGAGTTATCGACCACAAGGAACAAGGGAACCAGAGGGTGCAGAGCTACACAACCTTTGGAATTGTGCGTTTACTGCATTCAACACTGACAAGTTCCAAAACCGATTTAGCAGTCATGAGCATCAATGTATCACTGACTTTTTGATATGAAGTGGTATGAAGCCTAAAAATAGCAAATGATACAAATATAGATTTTCTTATATTTATATCTAAGTTCCAAGAATCAAGGCCAAGAATCTCCAGCCGAGTTTTTACTTTCCATCAGCTTAAAAAGCTGCTCTCCCAAATACTGAATTTGTTCCAAATACTGCTAAAAACATAATGCTGCAGTGTAAATGGAGCCTGTTGTCATGTAATCCACGTTGTCATGTAAGCCACGTAATATGTTATATTGACATTGTTTTCTTGTCTTGTTTTTCTATTTTATGTACATCCCAAAGTTTTAAAAACTCCCCAAAGTAATACAAAAAGCCAGAAAAAGGAAATATTTTCTAATACTTTACAAAGGCATAACAAGCATTTAAAATTAACACAATACTTTCAAGTTGATAAACATTACCCCACATTTAAAATCCATTAAATAAAAACATGCTAATGTCATCATACAAAAATATAATAAAATATATGTGAACATGCACACAAGTAGGTATGTACATGCATATCATATATGTATAGCATTATACACTAGTTTTAATATTTAGAGTTAGCCTATTAAATAATTCACTCCTCAATTATTACATTATATTTAATTACATAGTGTTGTTATAATAGAGGACACTGAAAATATTTAACAACAGTGACATTAAAATGACAATATACAGGATTGGCAATAACATTAACACATGTTAAAACATACTGGTACAGAAATGTTACAATCTATTATACAACATTTTCTCAAAATCCCACATTATTTACCTTTTTTATGATTACATAGGATGCTCTGAAGAGCTATTTTGTTCTCTTAGCAGATACATTAAAAACTGTGCAGTATTTTTAGATGAAACCATTGTCAGCCAGTATTAGGTTAACACCCGAGGGGGTGCTATGGTAGAAGAAGAGACCAGGGATTAGCATAAGGAAGGTGAGGTTAATCCCTATAATTTCTTACCTTTCCTTCTCTCTCCTTATATTCACTTTGTGAAAGAACAATAGTCTTCCATTATGGCTGGACATGACAGTACTTTTCTCAAATGAAGCACCATTAGGTTGTCAGGAATCTGGAGACAGAGGGCACATAAAGAGCTATAATTTAAAAATGATTAAGTGAACTTTCCCACACTTAAATACTACTATGGTCAGTGCACAATCTAAAAGTGTATAATATATATATATATATATATATATATATATATATATATATATGGTATATATAGATGAACATTTGTAAGTTTGTGTATATATATATATATTTTTTTAATGTGCATTTATTATTTTTTTTTGGATATGAATGGCAAATAATTATATAAATATAGAAAATAGTGTACCACAATTTGATATCTTTTGATTGAGCTGTCTTATTTCGGAAAGAGCAATGAAACTAGCATTTCCAATCACCATCAAGCCACACAGCCAAGAGGGGGCGAAAATACATTTATTTAATGTAATCCTAACAGAAGCTGGGTGTCTAGGGATGGCACAGTCACAGTAGAATACAGGTACCAGAAATCATATGTGTATTGCTTCTCATAAAGTAAAGCATTAATAGCTTTTGTCAATAGTTGCGGGAAGTCTTGAAGAGTGTGTGTGATTCTCCATCCAAAGTACTGATTCATTCCTATAAACAAATGAAAGTCTACTTTTAAGTGATCATACTGTTTGACACTGAATGTTAGAGCTGGGGGTACATTCTGTATTTCCTAAGTATGTCTCCAGGACTTTTTATTTCTCCCACCCCTCTCTCTCTCTATGGGATAATTCAACCCAGAGCTGTACGTATAGGAGGGTTTCCTTTAGCACTTTGCTTTTTCTCCCCCCACCTCACCCCAAAGCACTGCCCACGTCCCATTGTAGTTTACACACTCAATCTTCGGCTTTCTTTTAAAAAGAGGAGGGGGTGAGAATAGTAGGGGAGAGAGACAGAATCAGGGAGAGAGGGCATAGTCAGGAGAGTCTGTGTTGACAGCAGGAGCAGGCAGTCTTGAGTGTGCAGCTCACATAGTTACATGCACTCAGTGGTAAGGAGATTGATCTACTCTGCATCTACCAAGGCAGAAGAACTGAAATCCCATAGAAGCAGTGTGGGTCCTTGATAACTACAGGGTTTTTTTTTAGTTTTTATGAACCTGCAACTTCTAGATTTCTCATCAGGAAAAACCAACTCTGGAGAAGCTGGAAGTATCTAGCTGCTCAAGTGGCAAGGGTTCAGTGGCCAGTCTTTAGCTTGTGTCTGAGTCTATGGGTTTGCCTGCTTGGTCTGCTAGTGTAATATCACAGATGGCTATCAGAGAGTCTGGATGTCAGATGGATGCTTCTCCTGTGTAGATCAGATGTAGGACAAGCGGTGGATGGGTTGCTCCTGTGGTTATTGCAAGTGACAGATGAAAGCTGGAGCACCAGTAACATATATGATCTGGATTCTCTGGACTGCCTCTGGTTTGTCTGGTCAGGATTTCATTTCCCAGGATCTCTGCAACACAAGCTTAGCCAGCTGCCTCCATGCAACATGCTACCTGCATCACTCCCAGCCTCTCACAGGAGCCTGCTTGCTGACTTTTCAACAACAAACCATGTGCATCTGAAAATTGAAAAGTAACCTTCCACTATCAATTTTTTCATCTGCTCTGTTCCTCTTGCCAAGTTCTTATTGGAAATCGGTTGTGGATAGTTATTTGCTTCTTTTTTTCTGGATCATCTGGAAAGAAAGAATTGCAGGAGTCCATAAAACTCCAGACTGAAGAACATAGGAAGGAAAGCATTATAAGGTTACTATGCAATTGCGACTGATTTCTTTGTGTTTTATCATTTTGAACTTTTTGGAATACATTGACAGCCAGCAGGTCCCCAGAGGGAGGCGACATCGCAGAAGTAAGTGTCAGTGCCGGTGCGAGATTCACCTGCTACTGATTTGTGCTCTTGTGTTTCTGGATCCCCATAATGGATAGCAGAGGTCACAATATACTAAATATAGTCATAGGGGTAAAGAATTGACCCTGCATCCAGAATGGGCACCACTATTGTATAATCAAAAATGTATGAAAGTTACTATGGTCCCAACCAGTCTTAGCTCTGCTATTCCAAATAAAAGTGCATACTGAAACTATGTAATCCTCCCAAATCTAGTTTATACCAATTTCCAGGTACACTGTATCAGTGTATGCTCAAGTTATTAATATATAACAAAACAAATACACAAATGGTTAATTTAACACCATAAGGCAAGTTGAGACCATACAGTGATAAAAATGCTTTAACAATAATGGTATCATCATTATTCTCTAATGATTTGGCAATTACTATAAACCAATTTACAGTGATTAAATGTATCCATGTGTGCTGCTGATCCCTTGGTGATGTTGTGCAGGATTAGGAAAACCCCGTAAAAAGTGTGTTGGTTTTACTAGTAGTTTTAATCGTCCATTAGCCCACAGCAAATTATTTCCTTTCACTTAATAAAATAAATCTACCCCCACATTTGTAGTGTGGGACCCCCCATTTATGCTATGGGCAGGAGTACCTTTCGATTAGCTGATCTTTGCCAGCCAAAGTCCTAATAAGGATGCTGGGAATTGTAGTCAATAATTTTCAAGGACACAGAATGACTTGACTGCATCTGTACTTTTCTCTTATACTTCTGTAGGTATCCTGTTAATAGGGGACATGTTGGAGAAGCCTACCCCTGAGAAGTGCATTTTAATTGAAATCCTGCACTTTCCTTATCAGATACAGATGGAGTTTTTCTTGTTCTTGTTTTGACTGGGTTAGTTAATAGGGGAAACATATACAGTTTCACCTTATGACCGATGGATCCATGCAGTTTAAACTCAGATTAAGCCTAGACCACACCAGTGGCAGACAGGGGCAGCAGAATGCAGGGTGTTGTATACGTGTATACACACATATACACATACATACATACATACCTCTATTGCTGCTCCTACTGCTCCTGGCACTTAAGTTGTAAGGTTCTTGGATATCTAGTTCTCCCTCCATTCTTTTTAAAACCTACCTTTTGGTTTAAAATTGAGTAGAAGAGGAAGAGCCTACTAATTACCTTTGTGATTAGCAAATAGCTGTTGGAGTTCATTCATTTCTAGAGAATGATGCCTGGGGCACAGATGCAAATATCCAGCAAAGAAAAGGAGAGAATAGGTAAGTTGTTAGCATGTCTTTATTAACACCCTAAAGCCCAAAATCAAGGAGTCACATACAAGAAAAAAACAGAAAGGGTTGGCATTGTATGAGTTAAGTTTATTTGCTCAGCACATCATGGTAATCACTGGTAATTAGTTTGTAATTGGAATGTCTCTATCCTCTCTTGCAAATCCCATTACTAACTAAATCATTGCATGAATGCCTCAGAAGTTCCTTGAATGTTACCAGAATCCCACCATACATACAAGATGTTTGTACTTATACCATCACATATTAAGTTTCTAGATATCTGATTTTGTTCTGGCTTCTTGACACACCCCTTGCCTGCTGGATGAGATCTGGAGATTATTACTTGCACAGGAGTTTAGTTTCAAGCCAGAGTCTTAAAAATGCGCAGCTATAATGGTATTTTCCTTCATATGAGCACTTTGGGACAGCCAATAACTTGCACTTAAAGCTTACAATTATATATCTGAACAGATTATCAAGTTTAAGTAAAATAGTAAAAAGGACTCAAACCACCCTTTTTCCAACTGAGCAGAAGCGTTAACTAGATCCGCAAAACCTACCAATTTACCCTCCCTAATTATCAATACAAAAATGGCGCATGCAACGCATGTTGACAAATATAGCTATAGCGAATCAAACCTTAAAAATCCCAGCCCTAAAAATATTTTTCTAAAATATTTAGAAGCATATCTCCTTTTGTAATCTTTCTGCCAATGATAGTCATTGGGTTATTTGGTAGGAAGGTCCATGTGTTATCTTGACTTTATTTCCAAACTACTGGCAGCTCAGCAAGAGACCTCAGTAAATTCATGTAAAACTGCTTACAGATGGGACATGTAGGGTAGAAAGTGTCTGCGTGAGTGAAGTCGTGCCCTCCAGCAGCCAAAAAAAATGTGTTTCTTTTAGCTTTTTACTCCCTGATCAAATCACCAGACTTTTCCTTAATAAGCATTTGTAGCTGCAGTGTGTTGCGAGTGATAAAAACGCATGTGCCAAATAGATAAGTTAATCAGTGTCTGTGGAAAAAGTCATTGTAGTCCTAGCTGAAGAAGCTTATGAAACGCAATTAATTTGCCTTATAAATTAAAATTATAGCCCGTAAAACTAAAGTATTAAAATTATATATACATATATATATATGTGTGTGTGTGTGTGTGTGTGGATTATTTTTAACATAAAACAGCAAGCGTAACAAGAAAGTTAAAATTGTCCAGATAGAGAGAAAAAAAACTCAGACAGTCTGTGTGATGCTATGATCTAATTATCTAAACACTTTCTCTTTGGGAAAACTAGCAATGGATACCACAGTGTTGGAAGAATCCGCTGGCTGCGAAAGATTTTAAGATAGCCCTCTATCTGTTTAAAACCAGACTTTGTGATCATGTAAAGAGGGGTCTAATCTTTTATCAGTAAAGGAATCATCAACTCAGTGATCCAACTTGATTGGCAGAGATGTAATTAGAGACTTGCGCTTTTTTGTTTATTCCTACATATACTACATAGATAAATCTCTACATTGTAATTTCAAAATCTATATGCTCTCATTGACAAAACACATACGGGTCCTCGCAATAGGTTTCAGGTAGTATTAACAATGAATGATTGATAGAAAATACAAGTGAAATATGAGTTGGTTGATGGGTAACTATTAAACATCTCATAAATATATATATATATATATATAATTTGTGGCAGCCTACAGAATTAAGAGATGGTGGATTTGGAACAAGCTGATAGCATACTTATGTGTTTAAACCTTTGTTACTTAGTCTAAAGAGTAAGTGTGATAGACAGTAATGCTTTGGAAGTTGCTCTATAAAAATGATATACATTTTCCTATAAATATAGTACATATTTATCTTTAACAGTGATGTGAAGATTGCAACGAAGGGAAAATATGAGAAAAAAACATAAATATAGCAGTCAAAAAACATAGTGATTTTGAGGGGTAATATAATAGTTAAGAGATGACTAAGTGAGTACTGATTAGCTCTGAATTTAGCCAGGATTTAGCATGACTCATATCACACATTCAAACATGTGATTAACCCCCTAGGCAAGCATGTAGCAACATGTTTGTTGGTGTGCATGTGTGGGGGACATTATACCATGGTCCACATTAAACAGTGTTACCATTTGCTTTCCCAGATTTTTTGTAGATGTATTGCAGTGATAAAAACTGTGGACATCTTCCATCAGTTTGATGGAAACCATATATCACTTTTTTAGCACACACATTTTGGAGCGCACCTCAAATAAACCTTTGAGCCAAGCGGAATTAGAGTAGGTTTTGTCCATTTTGTCACACTCAGATCTGTTATGTAGCCTGGAAATCAGGGTTATCGTTGTACATCTACCGTACAGGCTCAGGTAAAATGTCTCTATAGTGATGTGTCTTTGACAGCTTCATGGCCTGGTATTGCCAAACCCTTAAAGTGAATACCCTGCAGCACAAAAAATAAATCTGTGAAGTACGATATAAAATTCATTTGAAATAGAAAAGTCTTCAGTCCAATACAAAGAAAACAACACATATCAGTGAAACAATTGGGCAACTATGGCTATGTTCTTCAGCCCATTTAAAACTAGAGGCTATGGATAGCCTATTGTGTGGTTTCTAGCACCCTCTAGTGGTCTGCCAAGGGAGTACATCCAACTGCACCGTTTATTTAGTTTGCACAGTCCAGGAATGTGGCAGGGAGTAGAAGACTATGCTGAGGATTTATTAATCTCATGAATTGATAATACAACTCTGCCTTTTTATTTTAGTGTGAACTGGTAAATCTGTCCCTGAAATGGAAAAAACACAAAACCATTGTATTCATCATTTTTATGTATTTTTTTGGATCTACATATATTTTGAATTTGTCATAATAGCAAGATTTTCTTTTCGCTTTATCTCTCAAGTTACCAGGACCTAGATACATATCATAGGGCTTCCGTTACATATGAAATTACCTACGTTATTTTTTCAGAAGGATACAAGTGAAGATTGATATCTTTTGAATTCAGCATAAAGTATAAAAAATACCTGGGCAAAACAGAATTGAATGCTACGTTTCAACAAAAAATCAAGCTATCCTATATCAAGGAGTTTAAGACAGAGCTTGTCAAATCCTGGAAATCAGCTAGCTCGTGGCGCTTAGATTTTTAGATCTACCTCCTAACTTGAGGTGCCATTTTATTTTCATCCTTATGCTTTGTTTTAATGCATTTCTTTGTTTGGCCCCTAAATTCTGCAGAAACATGTCAAGCCTTGGGTTAAATAGGGTATTGAACTACTTTAAGGAAATCCAGCTTGTTTTCAATTAAGTAACTGTTTTAGATTACATGGACAGTACTTTCTATGGCAAAGAATTCACATGTTTTGTTATACATGCCTTTTCTACAAAGAATATCTTGATTATCAACAGTAGAGCCCTATGCAGCATGGATATCAAATTCTGTAGCTTATTCTGCATGAAAAACTTTGCTCCCACTGGAGAACTTTACAATATCTACATAGAATTTCATTTAAGCAAATTGTTTTATTATTTTTTATTGCACGTCCTTAAAAGAAGAGACTTGCACAATCGAAAGCCACATTTATCCACTGGAATAATTTCGCTACTAATCTAGTACAATTTAAACATTTAATGGAAACCAACATGATGTTTCCGCTGGTTCATCCCAAATTAATATTTTCCACATTAACTATTGCATTGCCTTTGTAAGGAAAGGTCAAATGGAATTGTAAGATGGTTTAAACAGAGACTTTCTGTAAGTCAAATTGTTAAGTTATATACTGCTTGTTTTGACCTGGTAACCCATTGTACAGTGCTGCGGAATATAATGGAGCTGTATAAAACAATAATGATCATCATCATCATCAGGAACAGTCTATTTGTTGCTATAGTAACTGCACAACTTTATTACAGGTTTGTGCCAGAACTGTTCTTTATATCAGTATAAAGAACCACAGGTTGAATATCTTTGCTAAATCATGAACATTACATTTATTGCATTTTTCTCAGTTGTATGCCAGTCAATGGCATAGTGAAAACAAATAATAATTGATTCAGTCAAATATAGCAAATGCTAAAATAAGATGCTTATACTAATGCATTTGAATTTTTTTCATTTATTAGTAAATGCCCATTATAAATTATTATTATTTATTGTTTTAAACAGACCCATCATATTCTATAACGCTGTACAATGGGTAGACAGGACATAACATGTAGTACATAACAACTTGACTTACAGAAACAACAAGACACATACCAATAATAAGTCCCCAGTGTGACCAGATGGTTTAAGGCAAATGTAAGATTTGGTGGGTCATAATATTAACAATGTATTATACATTTTGGTGTGCTAATGTTATGATCATTTTTTTTAAAATTGGCTTAGGAAACAATACCAGTGAATTGGATAGTTTATGGCAATTTTCAGAAATAACTGTAAGTTAAAAACATAGTGGTAAAAACACACTTTCACAAATATTTATATTGTTTTCTCAACTAGATCATTTTAAGAATCACTTTTTGGTGGAAACACCGGTTGTTTTGTTTTCAAATGTATAATTTATTGACAACATTTATTACTTGTGCACAGTAAATAGAAGTCAGAACAATTGGAAAATGTTAATGTCTGCCCAAATTACATCTTAAAATGTAATTAAAAGGCATTGTTAATTTCAGCGTATTCCAAATTGCTATATTGCTCTTTTTTTTAAATATGAAACATATTTGTAATTTTAGATAGAGCATCACAAACATGAATTAAAATGAGGCACATGACTGCATTGCTGTACCAAAAGAACAGTGGTCTAAAGAATTTTTACATGTATCTAGACATTCCAAACTGTCTACTTTGGTGTTCTGGAAGGCGCCATTTACGCTCAGTGCGGCTAGAAGATGCCTTCCAACTATATCAATCTATATCCACAAGACATAGCGTAGATTCCGGAAAACAGCTTACTATATTCTGCAAAGTGGCGTCTACTAGATGGAGTTGGCTCTCCATACCATATCATCTTTATCCATGTAGAATGATTGGGTATATGGCTATGTATAATTTAAGTCGCGTCATGTGCTCTAAAATAATTTCTTAGTCTAAGCAATGAATAAGCAGGAGATTAAACTATTGCCAGAAGTATTTTCTGTAATAAATACAAGCATTATTACAGCTGCCGTGATTGTGTTTCTCCAGAGGTTTTCACGAAAATGGCAATTGTAAAACATGCACATTATAATTTTTCGAAAAGCAAATACGTATGAACAGAATCCTTTAATGCGACTGGATTTTTAAGTCCTAAAAAAAAAAAAAAAAAAAGATTTACAGCTCCTCTGGAGAAATTATAAACCTTACAAATGTCTAGGAATCATTTATATAAGTGTAGACAGTCTATGCGAACTATGCTGGATTATAAATCTGTTCACTACACATTTGACCTAAGTGACTAATTTTGTAAAACTTTTTTAGGATTTAGGATACAGTTGGTATCAACATTGTCCATAAATGGTTACACAGTAGGCTAGTAGCTTTATGGTTACTTCAAGAGGAAGTATTAATGGAGATAATCCGCATATTTAATTATTACAGTCATGCTAACTTATTTTTTAATACTATAACATTTTTAACATATATATATATAATATATATATATATATATATATATATATATATATATATTATATATATATATGGTATTCCCAATGTTCATGCATTGTCTTGCTAAACTGTACCTCTGTGGCACTTTTCAGACAATGGAATCCCACATGACCAAACGGCTGGCCAAAATCACAGCTCCTGCATGGCCACCTTTCAATGTTTTGAAACAGAGCGCTACTATATGATGTCATTTCCCAACATTTTGGTTCTATATATTGGAGGATACTGGATAAGTAAGGGTCCAGCTTGACACAGTCCTCCATAGAGTGATGGGCTAGCTAGGATAATCAGAAAACTGCCCATTGAGCAACTGGAATCCAGGGAGCCTGGTTTGCCCAGTAGGGCTATCCGTCCCTAGAACACGCTGCTGATAATACCTTGTGTATTTATTCACAGAGTAAAATGTAGACCCAAGGCAACTTTGTCTAAAGCTGACTAATCACAAACATCTACAGATATGAGACCAAATAATATATTGCGTACACAACTGGATAAAATCCCAGTTTCTCCTACACAGGCCTTTCACAGTTATTTAGGGAAACCTCAGAATCCCTTTCTTAAACCTAAGCAAGGGAAAGAAGTGTCCTCTTACTTGCTCTTATGAACAGTAGCTTCCCTCAGACAAGGTCCTGTATCCTGTATGAAGCATAAAAAATCTTTTATTGGGCAAACATAGAAAAAGAAAAATTGGAAAGAGCGAAGCCGGGGTTTTTTGCCTTCTTTTGGATCAACAGCAACAAATGAACAGATATAGGAAAGGCTGAACTTGATGGACGCATGTCTTTTTTCAGCCTATAAAACTATGTAACTATGTAACTATGTAATGTTGAATAAGCTTTCAAGATCTTAGAGGTCTTCTCTTCCGATGGAAACAAAAGACCTCTGTGGTCCTGAAAGCGTGTGCACCTTCTTTAACTTATACAACTTTATTTTGACGAGATTACTTGTTCTACATATAACATCAAAATGTTACCTCTTACCTCCAACATTTGAAATGTTTCATAGAGAGACTTTTTTAGTGGATTTTGTTACATCTGTGTCCTAGAGGCAGGACGTTTGATAGAGCTTTTAATTAATATATTTGGTAAAGGAAATTACATTATGATACTAATAAATGCACTATTTATAAACATATTTTCTGTTGTAGATATGCTTAAGATTGTGACTCTTTGGTCCAACACATATTTGGAGTCCTAGAAAAGAGAGACATCATGGGAGGAAAGAGAGACAGAGGGATTTGGGTCTCAAAGATGTACTGTCTTTCCTAAAAGGTGTTGTGAGCAAAATGGAGAATACTTAATTTGCATATTGTGAATTTACAAATAAAAAAGTATACTTTTTACAATTTATTTGGCAGATACTGCACATTTGTGTGTAGATATGGTCCAGGAAAGTATAGGTCCCTTGCATGAGCAAGGTTTTACAGTGTAAACCTGCACTGCACAACTTGAGGCAAAATGGCTAGGAACTCTGTATTATCATGACTGAAAACAGGTAGTTTAATGAATTTCTTATTGAGATTCTGGAGTGTTGCACCCCTGGTATTAACCATATTTATGTGTTGTATCCCTTTATTGTTTTAATATTGTTTTAATAGTTTTATGAATGACCATCCATCCTATGCCCTGGAACGCCTTTAACCGAGAGAGGGGAGTTTGCTACAAAAATGTGTCATATTAAAAGCATGAAACTTATTGTTTTTATTACTTTCTAGACAAGTGAATGCATACTTCCATACAGGGTAGAAAAATGTAGCCATTGCAAGCAACGTTGATAACTTAGGAAAAAATTTTTTGTTTGTTCATTGAGTTTCTGTTTTCGGTTTGGTCTTACTCTTCACATCACTCCCAAGTGTTAGGAAAGAGATCAACTATCCACACTTGTCATGCATATCAGACCTTATATGAGGTTTATATGTTAAGAATCTTTTCTGAACCTTCATCATTGTTGTTATCATAAAATGTTGCATGATGATTTCCTTCAGCATTGCACGAGTTATCCAGACTGTATAACAAGCTCTTTTCCCCTTTTTTGAGCAAAGAGACACATATAAACATCCACAGGAATGGATAATATAAGGAGCTAGCGACACTGGCCAGGCGTCTTTTCATGTGGTAACGCATACTGGTATATCCGATGATATTAATTAATCACTGAGGTATGATTGCTAAGGCTCATAATAATTCCTTTTGGTAGACAATATGTCTGGTGTTATAATGGTCTATTAATTACCTTATGACAGTGGAAATTTTTCAGATTGGTCTGCCTACAAAATAATTTATTATGGCCACCCATATATATCTTTAATTGTGATAAAATATATTCCCAAAATTCTAAATGTTAAAGTCAAACTTTGTTTTCTGTCCTTATCACCCAATAGTTCGAGCAGTGCTGCTTGGTTATATTCCAGACTGCCAACTTCATGTTCACGTTATTGTGAAGGCAGAATGTGGACAAGGACGAGGGAGAAAGGGAAATTCTGAGTATATTTAGGGACCTAGAATGAAATAGGTTAGTGCTGTCATTCTGAAAACTACTTCTGAAGAAACAAAAATAAATTAGAGTTGAATATACCCTGGTTGTGTTTAGGTACGGATATCCATAGAACCCAACCATAAAGTAGTCCATGAGTATTTGTTTATGAAAACACTGGCTTGCAAAAGCTCCATCAATGATGGAAGGTTGCCAAGCTAGGGTCAGGGTAGGCTCTAAAAAAGGGAGGCGAGTGAGCTGGTTGAAAAACATTACTAACCAAACTACAAAAGAACACTTTGTCCATCTCAAAAAGAGAATGTACAAACTGATTTGACCTCTATCGGCAGAAAGAGGTCTCTAAACTCATATGGAAAGACACTGGTGAAGATCCACAAGGGTATGTATCATACTGTTTCATTTATGGTTATTTGTATTAAAAGATGTCATCAGATCATTATCTTCTGCCCAGTTCATTATCATTTTAATCTGACTACTTTCTCAACATTGAACTGAATTTGGAAATTATAAAGAATATGTGCACAATTTTCATTTATGGTTTTCTTTATTCGGAAGCTGTAATAAACTGAGATGGGACTACTTTTTTTGCTAAGTGAAAGCTTACATAATGCTTTTTGGTGCTAAGCCATTTTTGCAATGCTCAGTCATACAGATGTTCTGTTGTAAATATTTGTAGTAATCCTTTCCATTGAGATTAAACAGAGTGTAAGTAGCGACTCCTAAGTGATAGTTCTTATTATTGTTAATTACTGTTACAGCTATATGCAATGCCTTGGGAGAAGAGCTTAATACACTGAGCAGGGAAAAAACTTTAGTATGAAATTGAGACTGAAGAAAGACAGTTCAGTGTGCTGTAATGTGAGCTGCACAATGTTATCATTAGAAACAATAATTGCAGATGCCACAGACTGTTATTCTAACTTGTGATGCTTCACGGTCTGCATGAAAAACGTGTTGGTAAATCACACAGAAAGAATGTGGACATTACCCTTTGAATTAGTTTTGTTTATTTAATAAGAGGCTTTGATTGAAATCTGCAAAAATTCATTAAGGGACAGTGTAGGGAACCAAATGTATTCATGGACCAATAACCCAATGGGTCTTGGAATGCCATATAAAACAAGATTCTTGGATTTCTGTATCCTGGAATATCTAGATCAGATTCACTCAGTGCAGTGTTTGCAACCAAGAAGTCTGTGTAATACTATTTCATACCTGTATATACACAATGTTTATGTTTTTTTACATCATCTTAATAACAATGATTAAGAAAATACTTTTGTTATATTTTGTGTGCTGTATCCATTGTACAGCTCTGTGTAATTTGAAGGTGCTATATAAACCAATCAAATATTTAATCTGAGAGCTGCTATCTTTTTAATAGTGTAAGGAAAATAACTTTACAGATGCGCCACAAGCATGGAAACAATCTCTAGAGGAATATATATATTATGCTATGATTATCCATACTGGATACAGGAAGTATGTTTAAACCTCTTATGTGGGTTGATCCATACTGAAGAATGAAATAACCCCTTAATGACGATTGACGGTCCGGGCACATCACCTGAAAACAAAGGGTTAACGGCCAGGACAATCATGACTCCAAACAGTGTTGCTGTAATGCCCTCCCCGGGGCGTCAACATCCGCCATACACTGTATGGAGGCAGATCCCCGTTTTAAAAGAGTTTAGGAGGTGATCAACGATCGCCTTCTAAACTTCAATGGTGTCGCTGAAGTGCCACGATCACGAGGTATTCAGGGACACCGAACTCCCACCCCAGGACGCGCCGTGACCGCTCCGGAGAGCGGTCACAGCCGACAATGTGAGTGATTTTGCCACTCACAAGATGATGTCGTCCTTTAAAAAAAACAATAGAGTTGAAAAGAGTTCTCAGGAGGGTCTCCATCAGGGAAACCTTCAAGTTCCAAATTTTTTTAAAAAATAAATAAATAAATAGATTAAAAATTATATATATATATATATATATATTATGAGCAAGTCCTTAAATTAGCGATTTAGCTAATTCTCGCATGGAAAGAGTTAAAATACTGGCATGTTAAATGCCCATGGGGTGTTTACTTTTAAAAAATTTATGATTTGATACCTGAAATAGCACATGGGGGAAGAATTACCAGATTTGGAAAAAATGGTTTTGAAATAGTAAAACGCTACCTGTACTTATTGCCCTATAACATGCAGAAAACAGCAAAAATACATAAAAACATTGGGTATTTCTAAACTCAGGACAAATAGTAGAATCTATTTAGCAGGTTTTTTTCATTAGCTTTTATATCCCGACAAAAACAATATATAACTTGTGTGGGTTCAGTAAATGGGAAAGAATAAAATTACAGCTAAACACGAGCTGCGCAGAAATATAAAAACACCCATTGTCACGAAGGGTACAACAAAAAAAAATCAGCCATTGTCACAAAGGGGTTAATGGAGAGATGAAAACATTAATTTCAATAACATCTGCATCATAAAAAATAACGAAACAATAACAGAATATTTTCCAATACTGGATTCAGTCTTAATGTTATCTCAGATGTGACTGTTCCTCTTTAGTCAAATACAGCCAAAGTTGCCAAAGTGGGATGAGTGTGTTTCTCTCTAATATGCATATCTGATTCTCAATGTTAAAATGGACTGCGTCCTCTACCACCAAAGCCAAAGGCTTTAACTTGCTATGCTATTTAAGTTAGCACACATCTACTATTATATACAGTATTACTTTCATTTTGGAATTACTATGCCATTGGGGATCTGTGTTGTTGTCCACCCTATTCCCGAGATGTTCTTAAATGAAATATATCAAAACTTTGGTGAACAACTTGCTTTATTAGAGGCCTGCTCAGTGGAATCTATAGTGGAGTAGACTTTATGGAGGACACATTTTGCAAATCTCCAGTGCAGAGCTGTAGCTTGCTCCTTTTGCGCCTGAGGCATGAATGGAAAATCGTGCCCCCCAGCTATTTTTTTTTACAGAGGTTGTTTTATTTGCACTGCCCTTACAGACACCTGTCCATAAAAACACATACAAGCTGCCTTTGCACACACCTGCCCATTAACACGTATATACACACACACTGCCCTTGCACATGACTGCCCATAAACACACACATACACTGCCCTTATACACGACTGCCTTTACATACATATACACACACTGCCCCTACAAAATACACTACAAAAACCTACACACACCAGCTCACAAACACATGTATACACATACACTGCCCTTACACACACCTGCCCATTAACACGTATATAAGCATACATTGCCCTTACACGCACCTGCCTATACACACTGCTTTTACACACAGGTGCCCATAAACAGACATATACACATACACTGCCCTTACACAAGCCTGTCTATACACACGTGTATCCACATACACTTCCCTCACACTCCCCTGCCTTTACACACACATATACAGACACACCAGCTTACAAACACAAATAACTACACTGCTCTTACACATACACTGCCCATACACACTGCCCACATACTGTCCATACACACACACACGGTGCCCTTACACACACACCAGCTTACAAACACACATATATACAGCCCTTACACCCCTTTCTCCCCATCTCTTACTTTTTTCATCTTCCATTATCATCCATCATCTTCTATCTTCCATCCTGTGGTGGGAGCGTGAAGTTTGTCACTCCAGGCCTCTGCTTTAGTGCTCCCTCATCACAATGCACCGGCTATTGATGCAGAGCGCCGGGGTGACGTCATATCCCAGCGCTCTGCATCATTTGCCGACACATAGTGATTATGGAGTGTGGATAAAATCTCAAAAATGTATGTAGCCAAGTCAAAGCAGGAATGCATGGTCTTTCTCGAGATAATGGTGGAAATATATGGATATCAATCTCCAAACAAAAAGTATTCATTTATCTGACAACCAATGGTACCATCAAACAAGGGAGGCCATTATATGGACACAACCCTCTGTCAAGTTGTTTTCAAAACAACTTGTCTTTTGTCTTTTCAAAACAATTGCAGATCAATATAATAAAAAAAGTAAATGTAAAAAAAGGCATTCTATCAAATTCTTCCATTTATTCTAGAAAGATAATTTGCTTTTAAATAGACTTTTTTCTGCATTTCATATGTCACTTGTTCAATGGTTACTAGCTAAGCCCTTGATTTAAAAATTCAACCACAAATGAAGATTCTCAGTACATTCTGCATACCCGTTAATATTGTTGTTGTTATTCCTTTATACAGAGCTATTATAAAATAAGTTTTTTTATGTTATCTTAGGCACTTGAAAAATGTATAAATGTCTAAAAATCTATATGTACGCATCATTTTATAAACTTACACCTTTCATAGAAAAAACACACAATGTGCTTTGATGTTTTGTTTTTTAGTATTTCCAAAATAAATGAAGCCTATATGGGAAATTATCCATCTCTGGGAATGTTGCCAACGTGGTCGTCACCTGGAAATTCATCATTCAATCAGTAGAAACTCGAATATAATTTTGCTTGACATTCTTTGTACATTTTGGTCAAGACATTATAAAACTCCATAATTTCTGTTTTCTGGATGATTGGGAACAGACATGAGTTCTGTTAAGTGAAGGTGAAATGGCAGATGTTTTAAACAACTCCTGTTTCCTTTAAGCTCAACATGGAATGCACTTGAGTATTTACTTAACCCCTCACGTGCTACTGTGGAGAGCCATGCTTTGCTTAAGCCTCTGGCACACATATTAATAGTTTCCATGGGGAACAGGTTTATTTAATTTTTACTTCTAGTAAAAAGCAGTAGAAATACATAATACATTTTTACATTGATTTATCCTATGTCAGGCAAAGTGGGGGGCAATAATGCTTTAGAATACATTGAGGAGTGTTAGTTGGAACACGTATATTTTTAAGTGTCAATGTGGCATCAATTTACAAATTATTATCTAAAATAAGACAGTAATAAAAGTTTTACTTAAAGGAATGAAGGCAAAAAAGGAAACTAAGCATAAGAAAAATAGTTTGAGCTGCCGTATACACAATTGGACATCTAAAGTTGTGGGGCGCTATCCATTAATCCTCAGGATAGCTTCCATTTAAAGCACCTTAGGGAATTATGAATATAATTTGGTAATAAAGGTGGAAGAATCCACAGAATCTGACCCTCTAGTTTTAAAGACGGAACCTATAAATCTTGGACTCATAAAGGATCTATACCCCCAATAGATCATACTTAGCTCAAAGTTAAATCAGCAACTCAAATTCCCAAAATGTAGTTGAATAAGTTATCAGTTTGGAGGCATCTTGAATAGATATCAAATTGTTGATTGACATCAGCATCATAGATGTTGAACATAAATTCAGGTTTTTTAAATGCCAATGTAAAATTAATTTACTATATCTGTATCATGTAATACAATGGAATGAATAATTGAATAAAAGGGCTGAGTCCTCCTGCACTGAGGAATAGTATAAATAACAACAAGATTCAAAATCAGATTCACCTTAGATTTGTTCGTAAAATAAAATACTTAAGGGGAGTCTATAATTCATTAGATTTCTTTACTGTGAAAGTAAAATTGTATGTCTTAAGATATTGGTGTAAAGGTCATCCCCGTCAAAGGAACAGGATTAAATTAGATGATGTTTAAGGAGATTCCTGGAAACATCATAATGAGGAGTTTAACCTAAAAGGCCACCTGATATGTTCTACAAAGTCAGATCACAAATCATAAATTATTATTTTCATTAGAGTTTTCATTAAAACCTAAAACTGCAGAGTAATAGATAAACTAACAGTATATTTTTATGACAGTAGGATTTTATCGGTTGGCAGTAATTTTTATGTGATCGTTTCTAATTATTGGCCAAAATAAGCACTTCATTTTCCATCAAGCCATCCTTGCTGTATGTCAAGACTGAAACATATAAGATGTTCTATATTGTTTGTACAAAATTCCAATCTATTTCAGTGTTTTCCTAAATGCATATTTTATAATTCTGCTTTTTATCATAATTAAATTACATCCTTCATTACAATAAGCCAATATATTACCCCCACCGGGACAATCTTTGGAGAAACTTTGTATTTGTAGCAGCCTACTAGATTCCTTCATTTATCTTCACTGCAGGTAACATCCTAACATTAAATTAGGAAGTGGCTACTTAACATAAATCTTTGCTCTTACGACTGCTCAAAGAGGAAATTAATGTTAGGACACTGACTCATCTTTTTTATATACCGGTAATCCATTGTGTCACAGTGTATTACTGCATTATGCCCTGGCATAGACATGTTTATGATAATATATTATTCATGAATAGTGGAAAGGCTTTGTATTTGCATTTCTGTTTTGAAAACAGCAGACAAATATTCCATCACCTCTTGTATTTTATCATTTTTCCCAACATATCTTTTAACCATCATGCATAAGCTAAGCATCATAAATCTAAAGCTCCACATTTTGAGGAACTTAGTATAATTATTTGAATCAACTCTGTTCAGCGGATCCACTGATTACACAATACGACATGCCACGGGATCGTGTCACCACAGTTCCCATGACATGACTGTGAGGCAGAGTAGAACTTCTTGCCACAGAAGTGGCAATAAAATTAATTTACCAATTTCATTTATGATTAGATTTGAAAATGTTCTCCTGGATTTGCCCTATGGTTCCACTTGGTGCAAAATTTGAGGATTGCATTGCCTTATATACGTGTGGCTCAAGAACTTCACAAGAAGACAAACAAAAAATCCATTATAAAATTTACTAGTTTTGTCTACCTAAGACAATGATGTCCATGTGTGACTTCAAATATGTTTACCAATACAACCATAACATTATCGTTTGTATAATGTCACCAATATATACCAGAAGACCTCTATAGCCTTTCATATTATAAGCATCTATGCAATGCAACTCAACCCAATCATATGACAGGTCATTAGCGTTGAATTCCACAGCTTTACTTTCTGTGTTGTAAAGAAGATTTAAAATAAACAATAAAAATCTGCTTTATTAGTGCCTAGTGTCTGGTTTTTGTAATATTGAAATATGTATTATAGCCTGTGTATTTTTAGTTTTTCAAATTATGGCTTATTCATAGTTTATTATTAAGAGATTATTATTACATAGTTGGTTTATATTTTGTCTTGTAGTCCATCTTAACAAGATGTAGCTTTTTATTTTTCAATAGGGGTTGTATATGGTTTCAATAAGCGCTGTATACCTCTGTGTTTACAACATAAAGTACATGACTGGTGGATGAAAGCAGGTGTATTCTTAAAATGTAGCCTGCCCAACTTATTTTTGTCAGTATTAAATATCAGCCATTAAAGGTTTATTCACTAAACCACCGGTTTGCATGAGAGCTGAACACAGTAAATATTCTATCTAAATCTATTATGAGGGGTCAACAGCAAGTGAGCTTCTCCTACAAGAAGGGTTCTGTTGGACCTGAAAATGAATAGTGAAAACAATGTGTTTCATTGTTTAACTCTTGTACAGATTTAGTGAATACACCCACCTATCCAGCTCTTGGCAGTCATTCCATTTTGATTTGTCTTAGAAACTCCAAATTTTAAGATTAAAAACAGGGCCCTCTTTACATAATGTATCATTTTATCTTAGTATTCCAATTCTAGTTTTATCATACACTTTGAATGTATGTATTGTAAGAAGCTCTGGATAAAATAGTGGTGCTATATAAATAAAAAATAATAGTAATAGTAAAGTGAAGGTCGAGTATATGTACAGCGCTTAGGCAGAAACTCAACACGGCCTTGTTGATATTTTCCCCTATGTTGATCTTTTTGCATCAGTGAACAATTTAGGTAGTGATTACATGGAGCATTACAGGCATAATATGATAATGAGAGATACAAAATAGCATTCCTGATCTCCAAAATGATATGCACTATTTTTCTGTATCATTAAAATCCATCAGGTTAGCTTCAATGCAAATTAGACTTTAACTCAGTAGATTCTTTTACTGATACAAATGTGGTAAAGTGCGTGATGTTATTTTTAAATAAAATACACATACCACAGAAAAGCAGTCTATTTAAAAAAAAACTGCATTTTTCTTATTTTAGACTGTAGATGCGATCAAATTGTTACACTCAATTTAAAACTGTGATTTTGCTCAATTCTACACCGTCCCTTCTACAAACTGTTATCTTATGGGAATCATCAATCACTTATGTCTGGGATTTGTTGGGAATTTGAATGATGCGTGGTTGTTGTATTATCACAGTTTTCTTTTTTTCCTCTAATGAGCCGTAAACAAACATTTTTGGAAATACCCCAGTATAATTTGCTTGTAACCACAGACTTTTTATAGTATATATGAACTCAGTAGGTTACATTCCTTACTAAATTACATTCTTTTATCAAGGTATAATTAGATACAATTTTGTTGCTCTGAAATGGCCAATCTATATTTATGAGGGCAGTGAATACATCATCTACAGGCCAGGATTGGCTATTTGGCACACCAGGCAAATGCCCAGTGGGTCGCTGGCTAACAGCACACTACACCCATTATGCCGCTCCATCTGGGTATGGCCTGCCTGCATTGTAACGTAACATGTGGCAGCAGGCTGTAAAGTGACAGGGCTGCCTCGTCATCACTAGTCTGATCCTGGTTGCCTACATCTGCAACATAAAAGTCTTTTTCATTTTTTTTTTTAATATGTGCACAAAATTAGAGACCTAACAAAACATTTGATGTTACTATGTCTAGCAAGTTATAAAACACAACGTGAAAAGAACTCCTTCAAAATGATATGTAGCAGTTTAGATATTGGATCTAAATTTATTTTTGATATATAAAAAATAAAGAAAATAGATTTATTGTGAAAAATTTGGAAAAAAAAGTTAATGCTAATCTCATACTTAATGACATTTGATAAATCAATTTTAAGAGTGCTTTAAGATTCATTTTATAGACTGCATTTCACTTCAAGCTTTCTAATATTTATATAATAATGATATTTTCAACATACATTATATTTCTATACTTTATAAAAAATACAAAATATATTTTGTAAACAATATATAGCGCTTTAAATACAATTTATACTCAAAAAATATTGACAATACCCATTTACACATCTTTCATTACACCTAGACATATTCATAAAACAAAAAAGGGAAACTGAAGCTTTTTGCTAATAAGTATGTCAGGTTTTTCTGAGTTTTTTATATTTTATTTTTTTAGTTTAGTTATTGATTTATATGACCACCATATTTCACAGTGCTGTACAATGTATATAAAGGCAATATCGAAAAATAAAGTTGTAATGTACAGGAATAAGCAGATACATTCAATCCTCTGAATCTCTCTCAAACCAAACATTTTGCCCCAGAATTACTTTACTTTGATCTAGCTACATATTGCCCCCAAATGGGATTTCAGGACTGAATAAAACCAGCAACAGCCTAAAAATAAATATTTAAAAGTAAAGCCATAACCGGATGTTGCATTGACTTATTCCTAACAGTTCTTTAAAAAATGCTGATGTTTCAGTTGTTCATCAATTCATTTGCTGGTATCAGCTGTTATGACACTTCTGTTGTGTTAAGGCCAGATTCCATGAGCTCTGAAATGAGCGTTCAAGCTGCTTGCATATGAAAGTTTTATTGTAGGGGCCAGCTTATATTTGCAAAGAGGTACATTTTCAGAAAAGGGTATCTCTGTAGCTCAATAGTAAAAGCAAAAGGAAACCTGTTGCAAATAGAAATAAATGATAACACGCTATTTATGTTATTAATGCTTTTAACGCAGTTATGATTTTAACCTTTGCCAACAACTAGCAATAGATCTGGAACTTTGCAAGAGACATGCCAGCCATGATATGATAGATTGATTCAATAGATGATTACCGTGCCGTTGTCCTCTTTTCTTGCCCTCCGATCTTTGGTTTGCAAGAGATATGTTCGGCATAACACTGTGCTTGGGCATCATACTTACCATGAGCAGGTTCTAGGTCTGGCTAGCACAAGTGTTCTAGACAGTGATAGAATTGACACTGAAAATTAGATAGCAATACAATACAGAAAACCGGTTTCTGGGCTCTTCCATTTACAATTCATATCATATTATGATTAAAATTCAACCAAAACTTACAGCGATCTTAACAAAAAAGACACTTAAGATAAAATGAAATTTTAAGGAAGCAATACTAAACCATATTAAATAATTTCAGTAAATTTTTTTAGGAATTTTAAGCTAATTACTGGCCAAAAATGATGATAATGAAATTCAAAAGCACAAAAATCTGTTTTTGTATTGTAAATTATTTTTTAAATAGTATTACTATTATTATTATTTATTGTTTTATATAACGCCATCATATTCAACAGCTCTGTACAATGGGTAGACAGGACATAACAAGTAGTATATAACATAACAATTTGACTCAAACGAGCTTACTTTATTCTGTATTGATTATATATATATATATATATATATATATATATATATATATATATATATATATATATATATATTTATATCTTTATCATATTGTGTAGCACCATACAATGGGTAAATTAGAAAAGAAGTGCATTACAAAACAACTTAGACTTATAATGACACAGTCAGATGAGCAGGAGTGGTTAAATATGCAAGGCACTGGACTAGCTACAACAAGGGTGCAGCTAGCCCCTGAGAGCAGTACGTGAGAAGGGAATTGGGCGAGGAGTGTGTATTGCCAAAAGCTGTTCCCCTGCTCCTGTAGAAAGTATAGAATGACTCGGAGGAAGAAGCCCTTCACACGGAGACCTTGGGTCAATTCCAGAGAATTCCCAGGTATGCTTACAAATGGAGGAGGGGTCTAGGGCTTAAGGAGGACTCTGCTCAAGCAGTTTACAATCTCTTCCCACCAGATATGAGGCAGTTATAAAATGAATATTAAGAGCTACAATAAGTGCTTGAAGTGAGTGAAGTCACATGATAAAAGAACATAAGTCACCTTCTGTATAAGCAGAATGTATGCCTGGAGAAAATAGTTTTTTTTCTTATCTTACCCTCTGTGACACAGTATAAGCAAATTACTGGTGTGGCGATATAACTCTTTCATTAAGGCTGCGCTAGCCTAAACATTTTTTTCCAGATATTATCAAACATACTTTTATTTCAAAAGGCATGGCTGACACTTACAATTGAAATACTGTATTCATTTATCCTTTTTTCACCCTGATCTATACCATATGAAGCAAGATTCACAAAATATATTTTAATATGGAATATGTTTATTTAATTTGAGCGATTGACTGTGTAGGGTTTGAACAGCACTCGGAGAAAATGACATTTCATATATTTATACTTCACTGTAGTTGAAAGGAGAAATAAGCAGATATATGCACTCATGTAAATGACACCACTCAACTTCTTTAAATTGTACAGGCTTTAATTGCGGCATAGTAACTTCTGGGCTAAAGCCAGAGAATAAGAAATATATTGTTTATCACGAACATTCTTATACCATCATTATTGCGTATTAATCCCAGGGCTGGATCTACCAGCATGCAATGCACACACATATCTAAGGTCCTGCCTGTTATCCACACCTGAAATCAAGCACAGAGATGCTTCTTCTCGGCCATTGAGGTCCGATATCAAAGGATGCATATGGTCCAATAGTTAAGGATTGAATAGAATCCCACACTCTGAAAAGCTACACCTTATTATGGCTAATAGGAAATCCATTGTATATGCAGGATGATCCTGAAAAGTCTGTGCCTGTGGGCATATGTGGTTTGTATCCAGTCAAGATGTAATACATGTATAACTTATGGTTAAGCGAATAAATCTTGGCTGCAGTACTAACCTAAAACATGTTTCTTGTTTCTTCAGTGCATCCTAATGTGAGCCAGGGTTGTCAAGGAGGATGTGCTACCTGTTCTGATTACAATGGCTGTTTGTCATGTAAGCCTCGACTATTTTTTGCTCTTGTAAGGAATGGCATGAAGCAAGTTGGGGTTTGCCTACCATCATGTCCAAGTGGATACTATGGAATAAGATCTCCAGAAATAAATAAGTGCACAAGTAAGTGGCACAATATTTTCATGGTGAATTAATCTTGTACTGAGCACTCATGTAAGAGTTCGGTAGGTGAGATTTCAGGTGTTTCTGATTTATCTGTGGGGGCACATGAGATAACTTTAATGTATCAGTTAATGGTTGGAGCATTTCCTCTGCCCATCTCTTACTGGCCACGGACCATTTTCTACTTTATAAAACTACCACACGTTTGCCTTTGGAATATGTTTGATGTATACACGTGACAATTTACAGAAGTTGTGATTAGTAGATCTCAGCCATGGAAACTTCTTCCATGGTAGAATGTAATACTTTCTCTGCATGTGGAAAACCTTATAGCAATAGCAATGTAGATAAATGTAAAGTTATGCACTTCGGGGTACGGAACGCACAAGCAACCTACACCCTAAATGGTAGTGAATTAGGGGTAACGACAAATGAGAAGGATTTGGGAATTGTTATAGACAAACTAGGCAACAATGTGCAATGTCAGTCTGCGGTTGCTAAGGCCAGTAAGGTATTGTCGTGTATAAAAAGGGGCATCAAGTCACGGGATAAAAATATAATTTTGCCTCTGTATAAATCAATGGTAAGGCCGCACCTTGAGTATGCTGTGCAATTTTGGGCACCTATTCTAAAGAAGTATATCATAGCACTAGAAAGGGTGCAGAGGCGGGCTACAAAATTAATAAAAGGAATGGAGCACTATAGTTATGAAGAAAGGTTAACAAATTTAAATCTGTTTAGTTTAGGAAAACGGCGCCTCAGAGGGGATATGATAGCATTATATAAATATATTCGGGGCCAATACAAACCATTGTGTGGAAATCTGTTCATAAACAGAACTATGCATAGGACACATGGTCACGCGTTTAGACTGGAAGAAAGGAGATTTAGTCTAAGGCAGAGGAAAGGGTTTTTTACAGTAAGGACAATAAGGATGTGGAATTCTCTGCCTGCAGAGGTAGTTTTATCAGAGTCTGTACAGACGTTTAAACAGCAACTGGATGGATACTTGGAAAAACATAATATTCAGGGATATAATCTTTAATTATGGGGATACAGCTTATTGATCCAAGGAGAAATCTGACTGCCATTTTGGGGTCAAGAAGGATTTTTTTCCCCTGGTTAGTGCAAAATTGGAAAGAGTGAAACTGGGGGGGGTTGCCTTCTTTTGGATCAACAGCAACAAATTAACAGATATAGGAAAGGCTGAACTTGATGGACGCATGTCTTTTTTCAGCCTATATAACTATGTAACTATGTAACAATAGTCGTACATCCATTTGTAAAGTTTACTATGTTTAGCAATCATTAATATAATTTTAGAAAAGGCATATATTAGTGCACTTGCATATATTGGTAGTAGATACTTGTGTACATCCATCCACCATCTATCCACCATTAGGATATTGTAATGGTGCCCCGAAACAACCCCAGGCTTCTCTTGCGTGATCACCCTGGTGTTTGTGCTCATAAAAAAGGGAATACTTGCCTTTAATTGAACCAATCAGTTAATTGTCAGTAAAGTTATCACATTCTTCCAACAGATTGGTATCTTCAACTACAGATGTCCTCAAAAGACATACATTTATAGAAAATAGACATAGAGTAATATTGTTAAAATAAATATAAAGAAATCAGTTAGATGGACTCTTGCCTTTGCTGTGTGAAACAGCACTTTGTTAGAATTCAAGGTGATCAGTTTCTGTTTTGTGTTTTTAGAATGCAAAGCTGATTGTGAAACATGCTTCCACAAAAACTTCTGCACAAAGTGTAAAAGTGGATTTTACTTACACAATGGAAAGTGCCTTGAAACATGCCCAGATGGGTTTGAGAACAATAACCACAGTATGGAGTGCAGTAATATTGGTAAGTGATATTTGCCTTAAAATATGTAATGTATTTACCTTGAGCACTGCTCTAGGCCTCACCAAGGGCAACTTCTCAAAGTTTAGTATACTAGTGAGGTAGTGCAAAAAATTGGAACATAATAGGAAAAATAATGAAAATTGAACAATGACATAGAAAGCAAGAAATAAAAAGAGCAGGGCCTCACAAGAGCCCGGCCTTCCTCTCCCACCAGTATGTCTTACTGTTTTAATCATTTTGTTAAGTTGTATATTGTCAATTTTAATGTTATTGTTATTTTTCACTGTCCCATTATTGTAATAGTGCTACAGAATCACTGGCACAATTTGACATACAGAAACTAAAGGTTAGGAGGGCCCTACAATTCCAAACAATTTCTTATATAATGAATAAATGTATTTCATTATTCTACAGTTTGAGTCAAATTAACAATAATCCTTTGTTTGACGGTTAAAAGTTTGCCTCTGGGTTCAGAGAAACATCATTTTCTGCACTGTAACCTGCTATATCCTTTCTCTAATGATAATGAAAAGTACTGATGTTCATTTACTAAGTGTAATATACTATGTTGTATATTTAGTGCAATCGTGTAATTGTTTCTTTATATCTGGGCACCACCTCCTTGTTTTGCTCCATGGGCGTAACACCTAGATGCAGCCAATATTTATTTTAAGCGTTGTCCATGTTCGTGTTACGGATTGGCTTCAACACAGTTTTCTGTAGTTATTAATCTATGTAATCTCTGTTATTTTGTGTCAAGCTCCGCTCATGTGTTGATTTCATCTTCCAGTGCACTGTGTGGTCAGTGAGTGGGGTCAGTGGGGCCCCTGCACAAAGAGGGGGAAGACTTGTGACTTCAAAAGAGGAAACGAAACCAGAGTCCGTGAAATACTACAGCACCCTTCACCAAGGGGCGATGCTTGTCCACCAACATCGGAGACAAGGAAATGCATAGTTCAAAGAAAGAAATGCCAAAAAAGGTAATATCAGTCAGCATGCTTCATAACAGTCTCAATATTCAGTTGTAGAACGATGATATTTAATAACGCATAATATCCCATTGAAATCAGCTTACTGTTATGTTTATATTGTCCAATATATATATTTACCAGTGCACAATATTTCAACTTGTTTCTCTAGTGTTACGCTGTACCGTATGATGGAACTTCCCCTTTAATTTGGTCTTCCTAGGCTAAAAAAAACACCTACATATTCAAATGTAGAATGTGAAAATAAGGGATTTCTGCGTGGATTATTCAGCAAATTTATCAACACTTGTTTGAGAATAGGCAGTAACTAATCAACATGCCTGAATTAGAATCTACAGAGATCCCCTGAACTAAGTTCTTCATTCCTAATATACTCCCCTGTCAAGGAAACTGATTGTTATATTAGTGCATATGTGTGGTTTAGCTGGGTGGGAGAGTAGCATTTACATGCAATGTTTGTGAAATTTCTGGGCTGGAGGATTTGATAAGTATGCAGTTGGCTTGCACTCGCTGTGTTCTATCATATTTTGATTGGAGTTCAAAAATATGCTGAGGAAAAAATTCCCCAAACCATGCATCAAGATTAGAGTAAATGTTACTTTAGCTGAAGATAATGAAACATAATACCAAGAGGCTTAAAATATTAAGTGTTAAATTCTGTTCTCATCCACCCACTCCCACTCATCACCGACATGATCTGATATAACACAGAAAGGCAGCAGATTTGCTATCAAATTTAATGATGTGCTCAATAAAAATATTGGGCTAATCCACTTTATTCAGCAATCATTTATTCTGTCAATAAAGGTCCTAAACCTATTTTAGAACTCAGACATTTGTCCAAAACTACATCTACGAACTAAAGTCTTTTCCAGCAAGAAGCTATTAAAAAAGCTGCTTAGGTTACTCTAGTTCCATGCAATCATATGATCTTTACTAGTTAAAAAGAAAGCATCTGTATCATGTCTTGGGTAACAAGTGGAAACCTGCTTCTTGGGCTGGCTTGGTTCAAGGCCAATAGCAAAAGTTTTTTTCACCTGTTTTACTTGCAGTTCCAGAAATCACCACAAGGATGACAAGGTCATTAAGCAGCATTTATACTGTGACTTGGTCTTTTCATGGGATCTTTATGCTGCTATTTGATTTGGTTAGTCAACCAGGGTGAAATTTTGACACGCATTTTACTTTTACTATTGGTTCTAATATTTATTTTTACATTTTTTTTCCTGTAAAGGGAATTTATCTTTGAAAATGCATGACACATTTTGTATACTTACTGATTGCATACATTTGTAGTTTTTATTGCTGAATTCCACAAATTAAGTTGTTTTTCCACCACATAATTATCTTTGCTACAATGGTCCATCACATTAGGTTCTTTGTAGTAGAGAGGTGTACCCAAACCAGATTGTAAACTCAACTAACAGATTTTGTTTGTTCTAGGTAAACTGATCTAGGGAGATTCTAGAATACCTTTTACATTCATCAGAATCTGAGCTATAGTTTTAATAATATCGACTAAATAGCTAAGGCTGAGATTTTTTTTCCTTCATAGTTACACAGTGAAATGAGTCATAACTCGTAATACCTGCTTCAAATTGTAAATGTAATTATAAGACTTTGATCAAACCACTGTTACCTCTGTTGTGAATGCAATGGGAGAGATGTAGCTGACTAAAAATAAGATTGCCATAATCCATGATTTGCTATCACCAAGATCTCTATATGTATTTGGATCATTAAATTGGATTAGAAGATTCAGAAATACACAATTCAGTTAGCAGACCTGGATGAAAAAAGAGCTAACCAAACACAGCCCTCCTGGACAGCTGAAGTCTATGTCCAACCACTCTTGGACAGCCTCAGAAACACCTGGTTAGCAATCGAGATAAGAGATAAGTAAAACAAATCGGTTCAGATATTTTAACACATTTTAAGTTTGTTTTTACTCAGTTTTTCAAAATGAGTAATTTGCAAATTGCACATTTGCATCCCAAGTCACCTGTTATTACAAAAAACTATGTCATACCAACATTATACCATATTGCTGACCTGACATGAACCTCTCAAGAATCAACCCATATAATACAGTGTGCATTAAAATGCTCCAGCACTATGATTCCTAAGTGTCTATCTTGCGGCCTTGAGATTCTTATTATAATAAATTCATCATATTTCTGCTTTAGAATACATAGCATGGAAAGCATAATTTCAAAATATTTACTTTACAAAATCAACAGGAAAATTAGTCTCTAATCTCACAGTTTATGATTTGTGATTGAAATAAATGAGTTCTGGTATATTTCCGGTTACTTTATCAAAACTGACAGTAAACAAACTGCAGCAGTGTCAAACACTTATGAGTGTAGGAGTACTTAAAGGTAGTACTGGTTTGTACGATACCATCATGGTCACATGACATTTAAACAACTTATAAAAACAAAACTGGAATAGCGATTGTTCTTGTGCATATAATATACATGGTTCACGTCAGTGGCGTAAATAAACACATAATCACATGTGGTATATAAAACACTAAACTCAGCAATGACATTATAGAGAGACTTAGACAGATCTCACAGCTGAGAGGAATATGGTTTTTGTGTTTAAGGCCCCAGCGTGGTTAATGACCTTACTGTGTGGTTATTCCCCGAGCCCCTTGGACTCCAAAATTAACTTGAAACTAATTACTGTTTCCTGTTGTTTATATTTTGCACATGCTACAAAGTCAGATTTAAGTAGTTAAGAGGCCTAAATGCCAATATCTTCTTAAGCATTTTATTCATAGGTTTTCCATTTCCATTATCGTTTTTATATTTTATATATTGTGTATTTATGAATAAAATGTAATGGAAATTAAATCTATATTGATTTCGGGCCCTATATCTAACTGATATTTGCATAGCTTAATGCCACTAGTAATTCACAAACAGATTTTTACCAAATAAAAAAACTATAATTTTCCATTGTAATAGAATTCCCTCGATTAAACTTGCAAACAAACCACACCATGGCTGCATGCCGCACGGGCTGTCACATAGAATTTTCATCTTAAAAAACCATAGAGCATCAGCATATGCCTGGGCTCAAATAAGTAAGACTGTGCTAGATTTGTATTAAATGTATACATTTTGTCCCCACTCTGTCCTCACCACTCAAAAGCATTTGCTTTATTGGGTGGCACATGATGTTCCTGTGTGAGACACCCTATCTTACATGGGTTGCCACATAACATCAGATCACGCTTCTCTTATGTTTCAAGGTCCACTCTATGTATATAGCAATGTTGTTAATAATTTGCAGAAATCAGGACAATTTATGGGATATGGACAGTGAAGAATATTCAGTCCAACTGCAATGTGAATAATTCACTGCATTGGGGGTATGTTTTTAACAGTTTAATTAATTACTAATTTGGTGGGGAATAACAACCCGGTTAGGCTAACCACTTTATGCCACTTTAATTGATGTTGTCTTCCACTATTCTGCAAGTCTCAGAATATATACAGGAGATTTTTACTATCTAGACATATATCCACATAAACCTTGTGTACCATTTTAGTACACGCTAGATGTTATATAAAAACATATGTTTTGTATTGTTGCATTGTTTTAAATGTTTGCTTCTTTGACTACCACTCCATTATTTCTAGCTATTTTTTTTTCTTATTTTACCTACATTTTGTGCTTCTGTCTGCATGGCTGGTTTACTTGACGTAGTACAATTTGTGCAAAATCCTAGTACAATTCCAAAATACCATATCTATTTAGATTAGCGTAATAGATAGAACCTTGTGGCCAAATGGCTAAAATGCTTGCAGGGGGTGAAGGTTTTCCTTAACCATCTGGCTTTCTTTTCTCTTTAACATTCATGGAAGATGGTATTATGCAGTAGCAGAGAACAGTAGCTCACATGCTAAGATTTACAGAACAGGACTCTGCTATTAAGATGCTATCTGCCTTACCAGCCTACTCTGTGATATCCCCTTTCTTCATTAGTCATTGACTCTCTGGTTGAGGAAAAAAGAGGTTTCAGGCACGATATCTCAGGAATGCTCCTGTGTTTTATCTAAGTGGACCACTGCAGACAGTAATACATACAATTAATTCCCTTTAACCCATCTGGCCTATGATACACACATTTTCTCTTTGATGCTGGAAGGGTGTATGTGTTTAAACCACTGCCCAAACTTTTGTTAACCCCTGTTACTCACTGTAGAAGAAGCGGTGGACATGCAATGCAAGTGGGTGTTTACAGTATAGCTGTATCTGTATTCAAAGGGGGTAATTTACATATTATCATTGGAAGTGTTCTGTTTATATGTAGATAACAAACTGCTTCAAATTATTGTCTGGGCATAATGATATAGCAATTAAATAACTGCAATTTTAAATACACAGCATTTACAATTTTTTTTTCCTTGAAACCAATATATAGTATTACGGAAATGTAGTTGCTGCTCATTCTCAACCTAAACGGTGGCAAGTCTGGGGATGTTAGATCTCACTGCATAGGTGACAGAGGCATGAATTTAATGAATGGATGCAGGCTGAGAGTGTCAGTGCTGTTTAAGGTTATTTAATGCATTTCTTTGTCCCTTTCATCATGCACAGAGCCAAATGCATGTTTTATATTGCATTAGGAGCAACCTTTTCCATAAGGTAGACTAATTACATAGTGCAGTAATTTTAAGGGATGCTGATGGGTCATAATTATCCCAAACCCTCTTAATTATTTGTTCATTGTATGGTTTTAATTTATGCTGGCATATAATCCTGAATACAAAAAAGTAAAAAAAATATTTATATATATATATCTATATATATATATATATATATATATATATATATATATATCTATATATTTGAGAGAGTTTAGTTAAATATATACATGTATGGTACTAATTGGCAGATCAACTGAATTAACCTCAAGTGTAATGACTGTGCAGCCAACAAACATGTTTTATTTATTTTTTATTATTTCTTGCCCACCCCCAAGAAAAAAATGCAAATGCAAACAATTTTGAATTGTTTGTGGATTGGGATGTTTTTCTGAGTTGTAGAGAGCTGTATTTGACATTACACAGTCATACACATCCTGGGTTTGTGTCGGTTTTGTACTAAAAAATGTATTCTTGCCTGTATACTCCGACTGTTGCAGCAGGAGCCATTTGATGGGCACTAGCCAACCATCAGTAAGTTGGCGTGCTGTAATTAATACTTGTTTTCCAGTGCCTATAGCAACACTGAATATGTTGTGGGTATTATCCACAGATCGACTGTGGCATTATAGTGCATTAGGCATTATAGTGTTGTGCACCCTGACTCCAAGCCCCTGTGTTCCACCTACCCTGGTTCAGCATTAGACACAATATTTCTGTAGTGTGTTAGGCAAATGGACCTTAGCAGATCTGTCATATTATTTCATATTAAATCACAAAAAACAACTCGTAAAAAAATACGTTTATAAGCTTTTTTTCATATTTTTATGGCAACCACCATTAGTGGCTGTTTTTGTGTCACAAATGTAAGAGGAACAGAGCAAGAATGAGCATCTTTATCAGTTTCTGGATGTTGGTGATTTACCAGCGGGTGAAATGTCCAGTACTATATCATTTATTAAGGAAAAAATACACAAATTAAATATAATTCTTTTAAGAATGCTATATAGCCTTTTTTTGTGCTAGAAATATCTTATTTTTTGATGTACGCAATGAAGTCTGTTTTAGTGGCTTACATGATGGTGGAATTTTCAACTACCTACTGGATTCACCTTCTAAATCCAGTATTCAGGGAAGATGCTTTGGGACCTAATAAAATTAAACTCACACACCATTCTTTTTTAACTCTCATCTTTGGTAAATGTCTTACAGCCTCTTTGTTTCACTTATTTGTATTTGGAATTATTTAGTTTTTTTATTGTACTTTGAAAACCCAAAAGGATGTTTAGGTAACTTCTTTTCCAAGAGATAGCACTTTAATTTCATTATGCGTATTCTTTTTGTACTAACAGTGTAATCTTAATGTTACACATTTGTACTGCAGTTTTTGGCATCGACCACAAGAGACCATAACACATTTTTACACAGTTTCGGAAGGGGTCAGATCTGGAAAGATCACAGCTGCTCTGCTTGGAATGCACCACCCAGTGGTCATTTATAATTAATATTAATGAATGGCAGATGACAGATGTTTATATCCTATTCTTTGCCAGGCATTGCTAAACAAGAAACATAGCTCTTTCATTTTCACTCATAACTTAAGCTATTTTTTTTCTCTTAAACCAACAAAATTGTGAAACTGATATAATCAGCGTATTATATTCAGTGATCTTGGTTTCGCACTTGTTTTGGACAGTGTACCATATGGAGGTGCTGTGTGTGTTTATATATGTTTAAAGCTCTAAACTGTACGCCTATAGTCTGTAGTATCTATAAATGTTTGACTGGGTGTCTTTAACTATCTAACAAATGTCAAAAGAAGAGATGCCAAGTACATTGCTTTGGCCATTAAAGGGAATCTGGGACTGTTGTCTCTAGTACTGGACATGGTATCTCCAGAAGATCGTTATTCTGGATCAAGTCTAAAGGAATGCTTCTCAAATAGTGATGGGTTTAAATGATATCATTTAAATATATAAAGTTGCTAAAGTACAACATTTGTAGGGAAGTTATATTTCAAAGAGGAGTACATGGGTTTTAGCTGTAACAAATTATAAATTCACAGAGTAGGTGGATAAGCAGTAGATATTACTTTACTTAAATTAAGAATTTAAGTACTTTTAAAGCAGTATAATATGGCTCTTCAAATGTAGCCCTCCAAAAATATATAAATAGCATTGTTACCGATTCACTGTCGAAACCTAGTTATTCAGGGAAATTATAATATCATGCAGAGGTACACATTTTGCATACAATAATAAAAATGATTTGGGAGAATCTTTATTAGCGCACATTTCACACATTATGTGTAATCTTTCTTTTAGACATTCCTTTTACCCAGTATGCAGTTTTTGTTAAACACCAAAAGCATTAGTTCATTGTAAAGCTGAATTTGGAAATCAGCTGACGTAGCCAGACGTTCACAATAACAACAGTCCCAGAAAAAAAATGTAGTCTGAGCATGGCATTCTAGGGCTAAATGGCATGTTAGCTAGAAAACAAAGCTATTAGTACGAGTAATTTCAATAATAAACAATTATGCCTCAGATTGGCCCATATTTCCCTAAAACTAGTAGCGACTAATCCACTTTGTCATACTTTATGACATTTATATGAAACCTACATGTATTATCATTATAATTTATTATTTTATATCGAGCCACCGTATTCCATAGTGCTGTACAATGGCTACACAAGACATAAGAAGCAGTATATAAGATAACAATTCGACTTACAGAAACAACAGGTAAGGAGGACCCATAGGGGGGTGAAATCAAAATACTTTTTACAGCTTTTGAATTGACCAAATTCAAAGAGGGAGCACTTTTACATATATGTGTGTATATATATATATATATATATATATATATATATATATATACACACAAATTATTGAGGCATTTAGAGCTGCAGAACACTTTGGTACACTGAAACACAGTAAACATTCTGAGTTTGGGGAAAGAAAGAGGCTTTAGTTGCAGTGTTAGAGTCTCCATCTATAGTAAAAAAAAACAAATTGCCTAGGGATAGAACGACAGATTGAAATGGGTTTGTGAAATTTTGTTCCTGTTGAAGGTTTAATATTTCACATATATGGGTGTCTTAAATTTGCAATAAAAATTATATTATTGCTTTATGCGGTCTAAAAGGGGATATGGCAAGAAATCTTTGATTAAATAATACAAATTAACCACATCATAAAGATTAGGTGGCCTTAGCACAGCTCTTTAGATACCACAATGAATGATAACATCCATAGAAATATTAGAGATGTGTGTTTAATTAAAGTACCTGGTTTAGTACACTGTGGGTGGTTTGAGACCCAAAAAAGATCTATGAGATGTCAAGGTTCAGATGGTTTATTCTTATAATTTTAGAATTTATTTTGCAAAGTGGGAGCTAGAACATGTTAAGAAAGTGCAGAGTATCATGAGCAGTGTCACTTAGTGTGTTTGCTTTTGGATACGTTTTATAACTTCAAAAGCAGTGAGAAAATAATGTTGTGGAAAGCAATCTATATAAGTAGAAGGAATAAATATTTACATTTGACATAAACACAGATCTATAAATAATGCATTTCACCAAAACACACATCTATTTGCATAGAGCATGATATACATTCTCTTTGCCTTAAGGGGAAAGAAGACTTATACCAAATGTCCCTTAAATCACACATAGCAAACAAATAAATAGTAATATGATCCATACAAATGTGCAAACTTCTAAAGGAGCTTAAAATGAAATATTTACTATATGTGTGTGTGTGTGTGTGTGTGTGTATATATATATATATATATATATATATATATATATATATATATATATATATATATATATATATATATATAATGTAGTCGTCCAGTAATAAACTTTGATATGCCTGCCTTACGGTACCATTTGTGTAGATTTCATTTTCTTGCTAAATTTGCTACTTCTTGACTTTTTTTGCAGTGACTGATATACTTGTGTACAAGTGTATTTCTAAGTATTTTGTATTTTACATAATGAGATTAAACGAGACACATTTTGCTATATTAAGTATAATGCACAAGGTGTAGTACAAATATATTTACCTCCACTAACCCTAAAGATAATCTCCTGCAAGGTAGCGAAATGTGTTTTTAAACTATTATATCCAGGGCTTAGGCAAGTGACATCATCTGGATGGAAGACAGAAGAAATTGTCTAGATTTTGTGAATGTCGGCTATTTCAGGCCTGTGGAACACCATTGAAAGCAACAAAAGAATTGATACATGTGCATGGAATACTTACAAAAATCTGTATAGCAAAGAAGTGTGACCACAATGTAATATGCTTTCATAGGAATTGATTTTTCCACTTACATTTCTGTGTGCTCTTTTTTTCACTTAATTCTACAAGAGCTAAAATGGATATGTCATCTATTACTACCTTAATCCATACCACATATTTGCTTGGTGGTTTTCCTGAAGAACATTGTGGAATTTGTGAAAATACTGGGATTGTATACCAAACATTGTATTCCTGAATCATTGGGAGTAGAATTCTATTCTGTAATCAAGATCTGTTCCCCTAATCCAAATCCTCTGATACTTTTAATTCTAATCAGTGCTGTGCTATAATCAATACCAGACTCAAAACTACTCAATCAG